>NC_065581.1:2064000-2390500 GCF_024542745.1 Macaca thibetana thibetana | reverse complement strand
GGAAACATGCACAAATGGATCTGCTAGTATTTGTGTGTGCAGTTTAATCATTCATTCCAGCTCTTCCTGGAACCTTGACCCTTGTGATTTAGTGGGCACAGAGCTGGGATACTTGGATATCTATGACCCGCGCATCAAACCCAAGCATCACAAGCGCCACACAAGCTTCTGGACATGTGGGCCTCTGACACAGCCGCCCCTCCTCACACTAATATTCAGCATCCTTTGGGCATGGCTTCCATTACGTAGGTCACCACATAAACCCAGACACTTTGCCACTCATTCTTAGTAAGGCGTAAATACAAAGAAACACTGTCATCCACAATGTTACTTGGAAAAACAATTAAAACAGGTTTTATTGGAGTCCCTTAGAAATGCAGAGGAGGATTCTATTAATTAAAAATGAATAAAATGGCCGGGCGCGGTGGCTCAAGCCTGTAATCTCAGCACTTTGGGAGGCCGAGGCGGGCGGATCACAAGGTCAGGAGATCGAGACCATCCTGGCTAACACGGTGAAACCCCGTCTCTACTAAAAAAATACAAAAAAACTAGCCGGGCGAGGTAGCGGGCGCCTGTAGTCCCAGCTACTCGGGAGGCTGAGGCAGGAGAATGGCGTAAACCCAGGAGGCGGAGCTTGCAGTGAGCCGAGATCGCACCACTGCACTCCAGCCTCGGGGACAAAGCAAGACTCCGTCTCAAAAAAAAAAAAAAAAAAAAAAAAGAATAAAATGTGGGAAGCCAACACGAGAGGATCGCTTGGGGCCAGGAGTTTGAGATCAGTCTGGGCAACGTAGTGAGATGCCATCTCTACAAAAATAAGTAAAATAAAATAAAAAATAAACAAATAAAAACTCATAAAGGACTAAGGAAAATGTTATTCCCCATCGTTCTCTTTCTTTGAAAGTCCCAATTGCATGTCAACTTCCCCTCAATCTTCCCTCCTCCTTCTCCGCAAAATACTCCTTCAAGTCAGTCTGAGTTGATGCTCACCCTTCTCCCTGTCCATCCATCCCTTTATTTTCACCTGTAACTTTCTGGAAATCAATCAACTCTTCCTGGATTCTCTATCTTCACCACTATCTCCTCACATAATCTCTGTCCAGTAAAGACTCAGAAGTGAAGCAGGTTAAGACAGATGCCCTTCACTGAGTGGGAGTAGGAAGGTGCAAATACTCATGTAGTAATTATTTCTCCTGTCACTGTTTACATTTATGGGATTCCACAGTTAAGGGGAAAATAAAAATATTCAGTAAGTTTCTTAGCCAAATTCCAACTCCTTTTCTAGGAAATCACAACAAACAGTAAATCTCAAGACTGATCAACAGGAGTTCAGTTCCTCCATGCACCTTGCTCTTCTGACTTGGTACCATGAAAGGGGTGCTGCCAGGAAGCAAATGGAAAAAAAAGTTCCCCACTCCACCTGTAGCTATCGTAAAGCTAAGAACAACCATCTTCAGTTGCCAAGAACAAGTCAAAAACCACAATGACCAAGGCAAGGGCAGAATTATCTTCAGATCCATTCACAGATGTCTCCACACTGATTTTTGTTAAGTCATCCATCAGCCTCGTGTATAACTAAGAAATGCAAAAACTTTTCTTAGAGATAATTCACTGCCTGGAAAAAAAATCCACAACAGATTATATGGGGTTCACTGTGTGTGGGTGTTGACCACTGGAATATGTAGGATCCACTCTGTAGTGTTTGCTCAGTAAATAACTTGGGTAGTGTATTCACTTGCCTTTTTTTTTTTCACTCTTTCATCTTCCCCTGTGCCTGAAACAGTGTAAATGTGCAACAAAGAAAAAAAAATTGAGTTAGGAATACACTCAGAGCATCATACTTTTTGTATCGTGAGGCACAGACAAATCGTTGCTATGCGTGTTAAAATGCCAGGGCGAGGTGGTAGGCATTTGGCACTGAGGTCCCCTCCTATGAAGTACTGGCTGTGGGTCAACTGCCCTTAGTTGACTCTCAGCATTTTGTCTCATTATGTGCTGGTGAACAGCCAGCTGATGTCTGCTCTCCTAATCTTTCTGTCACTAATGATTGGCCCTCATTCTGGCAGCTTTTTGGCTTGAAACTGAACACTTCTGACAAGTTCTACAAAGCTGAGAATTTAGCCAAGGGGCTCTTTTGTCAATTAAAACATGTCATCCCACAATTGCCGTCAGGGGCTTTCCAGGGCTCATAAGGTTCCATTGCTGTCTGGGCTTCAAGAATGAAAAGTAAAAATGTAAGATCTTGTGAAGTCATTCCTTCAATCACAGGAAAGGCAAAGTCTTACCAACTCATATTTAAATACTGGCCCAGAAAGGAGACATCCACACAAGAAGGGCATTTCTCGATTTTCCCCATGAATGATTGTCTAGCGACTGGGAGTTACCTAGACGGCCAAAACAAATAAATCAGACCTAAGATACCACTTTGGGGTCTGAAGTGTCCAAATTGGCTGTCTAACCAAGCCGCTAATTCAGAATGATGCTAATTCACAGGAAAATTGTTGAAACTTCTGCTTCAGCTGTTGAAAGCCGGCCTCAAGTTTCTTAATATTGTGTTACATGGGGCATGCACAGACATGTATCTTAAGCATAATATACTTATTATTATACGGCCATGAGTATGTGACTTAAATTCAACCAAAGCCTGAAATGGTTCTCCATGGCAGTCCAATTCATAATAATTGTTTAGCATAAAACACCAGGCTTACTTGTTTTACTCAGGTTCTATTTCCCTTCTTGAGATGATTTAAGAATTTTAATAAGCTGTAATCTGAAAACTCTCAGGACGTTTTTCAGGCTCTTCTGGGAAGAAGCCACGTAGATGAACCCAGCACTGGGACTGAGTTATGTTCCTAAAATCTAAAAGCCAAGATGTCATGTCAGTCCTCAGAGCCAGGGGGGCTGATTTACAGTATCCCCAAGTTCCCATGGATACGTAATCACTTCTTGTTTCCGTTGCCTTTGTAAGTTTCATGCAACTTCAGAACGATAATGCAGACACAGAATAGGATGCACACAGGCAAACACTCACAGAACAGGGAGCCTTACCCCAAACTCAAACTTCCACTTAGTAAACCTCCCTGGATAGAGATTAACTTTCAACTTTAGCAAGCTGATAAAACCATCGAATTGCTGATCAATTGGTTAACACTAAATTTCTCCACAAAATTTCAGATGAGTACGTTGAAAGACTGAAGTGAAAATCCACAGAAATCACAACAAGCAAGCTGAGATGGCTGCGAAGTTTTCCAAGATCTTTCAAAGCTGGACACCATTCAAAGTTCTTCTCAAACCCCACATTCTCCAAATATGTGAGGATTCTTCCTCTGAGAGCTCCAAAGTCATGTCTAATTGTACAGAGATAGCCAAAACTCCAGGATAACAGAAAAAGTAAGAAAGGGGGGTAAATCACTAGAAAATTAGGAAGTTGTCATGTGCAGAAAGCAACGCTGTCTTTGCCTTCTCATTAAAATGAAGAGAAAGAGGAAACTAAGAGGTCTGGCTAAATGTTTCCAGACTTAATTCATGCAGAATCAAATGTTATTAATCATATTACAGATTCATTTTTGCCAGAGTGAGTTTTTTTACCATAATCTTCTAGGTTTGCACTTCCATGGCTGTTCTTACCATGACCACTTCTCTATTTCTTATCTTGTCTAAATTAGCATAACTTAGTTATGCTCCAGGACTGAACGGTCGGGCTTTCCATAGGAATGGCAGCCACAAAAACGCTATCAGAAATTTCCTGCTCAGTTAGGATTTCACTTATTATTGATTCTTTCAATTCAAAAATGTGGAAGGCAAAGCCAGAAACGGTCTCTGCCCGTGTGGGGCTTCCAGTCCAGAGAGGCAGACACAATCATTCACTAGTCATGAACAGGAGTTAAATTAGGATTCTGAAAATGGCTTCCAAGCAGAAGCACTGGGAGTTCCAGGCTCTTCCAACAGGGGGTGCCGCCCCATGGGGACGTCAGGACCCAGCGGCAGTCTGAAGGGCAAGGAGAGGTAGGTGGGAGTTAGCTCAGCAAAGCCAGGAAGACATGTCTGTCCAGGCAGGGAGACCAACATGTAAGACGGGGCATGTCAGAGAGTGGGTGGCAGAGCTGCATGGTGAGGGCGAGAGCCTGCTGAGGCTGGGAGCAGCAGGGCTGAGGGGGTGCTCAAGGCACTGGCAGGGCCACCTCTGCCAGGGTCTCGGACTCCATGTGAACAGCGCATTCTCCTAAGGACAGGAGAAAGCTGTGGATGGCTTTTTGTGCTTTTCCCCAACTTTATTGAGGTATAACTGACAAATAAAAATTGTATATGCTTTTGGTATATCACGTAATGTTATGATATATGTATACATTGTGAAATAATTAGCACAATCTATTGATGTGTTGCAAGTTTCATTTTTATCAAGATTAATCTGGCTGCAGAGTCAGAACTCATTTGGAATGGGCAGCAGAGGGTTTGGCAGAGCTGACTAAAGGCTACACACTGGTCCAAGACAAAGACCCTGATGGTCTGGACTGGGGAAGGAGGGTGCTGGGAATGTGGGGTGACGAGGGAGTGAGGAGCATTGAGAGTGAGGAGGAAGGATGAGGGGAAGGTAAGGAATGGTGAAGAGGGATAAGGAAGAGATGAAGAGGGGTGAGGAGGGGTGGGGAGGAGATGAGGAGTGGATGAGGAGGGGTGAGGAGGGGTAAAGACAAGATGAGGAGGGGTATAGAGGGATGAGGAGGAGATGAGGAAGGGTGAGGAGGGGTGAGGAAGAGATGAGGAGGGGTGAGGAGAGGTGAGGAGGAGATGAGGAGGGGTGAGGAGGGGTGAGGAGATGAGGAGTGGATGAGGAGGGGTGAGGGGGTAAAGAAGAGATGAGGAAGGGTAAATAGGGGTGAGGAGGAGATGAGGAGAGATGAAGAGAGATGAGGAGAGATGAAGAGAGATGAGGAGGGGTGAGGAGGGGTGAGGAGGAGATGAAGAGGGGTGAGGAGGAGATGAGGGGTGAGGAGGAGATGAGAAGGGGTGAGGAGGGATGAGGATGAGATGAGGAGTGGATGAGGAGGGGTGAGGAGGGGTGAGGAGGAGATGAGGGGTGAGGATGGATGAGGAAGAAATAAGGAGGAGATGAGGGGTGAGGAGGGGATGAGGAAGGGTGAGGAGGAGATGATGGGTGAGGAAGAGATGAGGAGGGGTGTGGAGGAGATGAGGAGGGTGAGGAGGAGATAAGAAGGGGTGAGGAGGGGTGAGGAGGGGTGTGGAGGAGATGAGGAGGGTGAGGAGGAGATAAGAAGGGGTGAGGAGGGGTGAGGAGGGGTGTGGAGGAGATGAGGAGGGGATAAGGAGGGATGAGGCGGGTTGAGGAGGGTTAAGGAGTGAGTGAAGATGAGGCAGGAGCTGGGAGGAGAAGGGAGGAGGTTGCTCACTTTTGCCCTCTGGAGCTGGGGGCCCTGAGCTTCAGAGACAGAATGAGCTGGACATGCACCAGCTTCCATGGGAAACCCCAATTGTGGTTTTGGAAGTGTGGAAATTGAGCTGCTCTGTGTATCTCAGAGGAAATGTGAAGTGGGCAGTGGGGTACACAGGCCCCAGTCTCGGAGGGGAGTCCAGGCCAGAGGTAGCCATGGATCAGTCACATAACCTGATAGAGGTTAAGTGTCTTTTGTAAGTCCTGTTACTAACCTTACTAGTATTTACAAATACAGCACTGGGAGTGAAACGTAAATAATAAAAACATCTGGACACTTCTGTTATCAATCACTCTTTGACACCGTTCCTCCCCCCTTCTCTCCCCTCCAGGCTTGACGCTTCATCACAACTCCCACAGGTCCTTCATTCCACAGTTGAAATTCTTCTAGGAAATCTATTTGACTCTACATTTCACACATCAAAATCATTTTCTTCCTTCCTGGTTGGGAACCAGCAATTAAAGTTCTTCAGTTTAGCAAAAGTTCCAGTATGTGGATCTCTTGCACAGTCTGTTGCTGAATTCCCCCAAGACTTTGAGGTGCACTCCATTCAGACAACTTCTCTTCCCTCTTTGGGTCCTTTGCACAGGTCGGACAAGAGAAAATGACTAAAAGAAATACAATATTTATTGGATAGCATAAAACTTAGTCTTTTTTTTTTTCCAATAAACAGACAGTTTTCTACACTCTTGCCTAACTCTTCCAAATTTTCTTAACCATCCTTCCCCTTCCGTATTGAAACTCAGTGTTGTGTTTTATATATTTAACACTGCAAAAGTCATTCAGAGGATCCAAGACTCACACAGACGTTAGTCTGGAAAGAGCCTGGCACTTCAAAATCTAAGTTTATCAGGTAATCATTGTTTTATGTGTTTTTAACAAAAAAAAATTTTTTAAAGGCTTTCAGACCAACAAAACTATGATTTAACTGACAGTTACCTTTTGATCAATCTAAATTTAAAACGCATTACATTGATCTGCTCAAAGAAAATGGGTTGTTACAGAAAGAATTTAACTATGGGAAGATCTGGTTCTAGAATAAGTTCTTCCTCTTTCTTCATTTATGAACCTAAAGGGAAGTCACTTCATCTCTTTGAATCTCAGTGTCTTCATCTGTAAAATGGGAATATTAGCACCTGACTTCATAGGACGGTTTTTTAAATACTGCATATCTATGTAAACTCTCTTGGATGTACACATAAAATCAATCATTTTATTACTACATGAATGCAAACTATTGCTAAGACTTTCAAAAAAATTTTGTGTGGTTTTCTGAATGTCTGCTGCTTCTTGAAACTATCTGAACTATTTTGATTGTCAGCATTCCTTCTAGCTGGAAGGAGTCGGGAGGCCTGACGCGCCTTTGGAGCACCCTGTGACTGGGGGCATATGCAGACCGGCACTTGCACACACGCATACCCCATGTGTCCTTCAACAAGTTACTGAAGCTCTCAGAGCCACCCTTTCCTGAAAGTCACGCGATCTCTCAAGACCTGAAGATACAGCCAGGTGCCTGGCATGCAGCAGGCTTTCCCTCATGCTATTGCCTTTGTCCTTTCTCCTTCTTTTCTTCCCCAGACTCCCTCCAGGCCGTGTGAGCGCTGCCCCTCAGGAGGGCTGTTTCTCAATGCTGCTGGCCTGCGGGTGGTCATGACTGCCCCTGGTGGCTTCTGCTCCTGGGTCAACATTCCGGCTGCTCACCACAACTTCCACGGGAGGTCCGCTAAGCGCCCCCGGGACTCCAGTAAGCCTAAAAGGCTCCCAAGGCAATTTCAGATCATGAAAACATGAGACATTAGAGTTATGTTTCAGAAAATAATTCCTAAATGCCATCAACTCCCCAGAAACACCCCAGTCTTGCCGCCCGCCCTCCTCCCCAACAATGCCAGCAGGCCCACAGCAACCGGGGGCCGCCCTCCGAAGTACCAGGGCCAGGCCTGCAGCAGGGCGCACTGACCCAGCCCAAGGCACCGCACCCACCACACTCCTCCAATCCCTCCTGCCCTTGCTCTCTTGTTTCCTTCTCCCTCTCTGGGAGGCTCCGCCTTTTCTCCCGAAAGCCTTTTCCAGAGAGCAGAACAAGAGCCTTCATCCAGGAGATGCCCTCTTCGCAGTGTTGCTGGCCTAAATCCTGGCTCTTTATGGCTCTGACCGAATGTAAACAGTTATGACCCAATGGGCAGAACGGTTATTTTTGGAAGGGCACATCTGTTTGCTTTGGAGAAAACTCATCAGGCTAGGAGTGACAAATACTTTTCCCTTTGCTCAAAGATCATTTCTTTGGGGCAATTTGGCAATAGCCAAATTTTCAGATGGTATTTTTTTTGAAGGGTCAGCGTGTGAACCGCAGGCAGGAGTTGGGTGTATTCCCACACTCCCACCAGGGGCTGCTAAGCTGGCAGCACGCAGGAAATGAAGCTGCAGCACTGCTGGGGGCGTCCAGCTGCCCTCCTTCATGGTGTTACTGCAGGCCCTCCCCATGGCTGGGGTACTAATCTGAACTCCCCATCATTCTGGGAGACCCCAAAGAGTCTGCTTTGATGACTCCCTTCCCGTGGAGACACAAGCCAGAATGGCATTCCTCCGAGAGCATTGTCCGTGCGCGTCAGTGTGCCACGGTGGACAGTCATCCTCAGCAACCTGCCTGTTTTCCAATAAAAATGAAAGCTGCTTAATGGGCACAGTTTCAGTTGAGGAAGGTGAGAAAGTTCTAAAGATAAATGATGGTGATGGTTGCACAACAGTGTGAATGTACTTAATGCCTCAGAGCTTAAAAAGGTTAACTTAAAAAATGGTTAAAACAGGCCACCAGACACGGTGGCTCCTGCCTGTAATTCCAACACTTTGAGAGCCTGAGTTTGGAGGATGTCTTGAGCCCTAGCAATTCAAGGCCGTTGTGAGCTATGATCATGCTACTGCACTCCAGATTGGGCAATAGAGCAAGACCCCATCTCTCAAAAAAAAAAAAAAAAAAGAAAGAAAGGTTAAAACAGTTAATTTTATGTTATGTGCGTTATGTATGCATCATGTATCAGATTATGGTTTGTTCTCGTGTCATTGGTGTAGAACTACGAAAAGTTAGTGTCAGGAAAAGTGTTAACTGGCAGTCTTTCACGTCCACTGAAGTATTCCTACACACTTCAAGGCACTGCATTGTGACTTGATGTCACCTATTTTTCTCTACCATGCATTCATCAAGATCAATGTGTCAATTTCTTTACATGTAGAAACACACACCCAAAGGCATTTTCTACAGTAGATACTGTAAGATAAGAACAAAAGAGCCTCCTGGCCAACATGGTGAAACCCCGTCTCTACTAAATATACAAAAATTAGCTGGGCGTGGTGGCACGTGCCTGTAGTCTCAGTTACCCAGGAGGCTGAGGTAGGAGAATCGCTTGAACTCGGGAGGTGGAGGTTGCAGTGAGCTGAGATCGTGCCACTGCACTCCAGCCTGGTGACAGAGTGAGACTCTGTCTCGAAAAGAAAAAGAAGAAAAAAAAAAAAAAAGAACAAAAGAGTCACCCATGGAGATGGGAGAAATAAATAGGAGGGTCAAAGCTAGAGGCTTTCAGGCAAATTAACTAAGCTCAATAACCAACATTTTGCTCCTGGAGAGGGCAGACATACTGCTCTCAGGTGCTTTAGAGCTTGTACGTCATTCTACCTTCTCAGGAGGCTGCTTAAACTTATTATTTGCTGCTGAAAAATCCTCCAGAAACCATTAGTTTATATTAATGTAAGGCCACTAAATTCTTTCCTAATGACAGAGCCATTCAAAGTGGCTAGTTTGAGAGACGTACAGCTAACTTTACAGCAGGGACGTTTTATGGAGAAACTAGACCTGGTGATGCCTTCTTTAAGTGCTCCCCTCAATCACCCCAGTGGGAGTTGTCTTGGCGGCCATTGGGAAAGAAAGTTACACCAGTGAAAGGGAATGACTTTCGTTTTCCCTCTGCTCCAGAACTCTTAGTGGCTCGCCCAGGACTCGCTGTCTTGCTTTTGAATTGTGACAGCTTAAGACGTCAATCACTGTAGGCAACAGCAGTAATACCTGACATCTAAAACCCACCTTTCAGGCCAGGCCTGGTGGCTCACACCTGTAATCCCAGCACTTTGGAAGACAGAAGCCGGAGGACCACTAGAGGCCAGGAGTTTGAGAACAGTCTGGCAACATAGTAAGACCTCATCTCTACAAAAAAAAAAAAAAAAAAAAAAAAAAGAAAGAAAGAAAGAAAGAAAAGAAAAAACAACTAGCTGGGCTTGGTGGCACGTGCCTGTAGTCCCAGGCACTCAGGAGGCCGAGGTGGGAGGATCACTTGAGCCCACTTGAGCCCAGGAATTCAACACTGCAGTGAGCTATGATTGTACCACTGACTCCAGCCTGGGTGACAGAGTGAGATAATATATCTAAACAAACAAACAAACAAAACATTCATCCCCTGAATGCTTGGCAATTATCAAAAAATTATTTCAGTCACTCCTTCTTCATGTATCCTGAGAAATTCTTGAAGAAGTGACTGCTTCCTAAGAGAACAACACCAAATGAGAAATGGACACAGGTATTTCTTTTTCACCTATGGAATGAATCACACTTTTATAAGCACTTTTGTTTATATAGATGCAATTTAATCTTACAAATCACAAGAGCAAAGCAAATTATACTTGTTTGAGAGATATAAAAACTGAGGTCTTAAAGACCAGAATTCCAACCCAAATCTCCATCTCTTAACTCAATGCTTGCTCAGATACATGTTTACAAAGGCGCCCTGGGGACATTATTAGCCTGCAATTTCCCAGGGACATTTTGAATTTTCCTGGACAACCCTGGATTCATCCTCAAGAATCCACCCAACACATAGTTACTACATACAGTGATAGGAAGTAGAAAAGAGTCTCTCTCTCTCTCTCTCTCTCTCTTTTACAGACAGGGTCTTGCTCTGTTACCCAGGCTACAGTGCTAGAGTACAGCAGTGCAATCATAGCTCACTGTAGCCTCGAACTCCTGGGATCAAGCAATCCTCCCACCTCAGCCTCTTGTGTAGCTTGCACTACAGGCATGGGCCACCACCACGCATGGCAATTTATTTTTATTTTTTATTTTATTTTATGTAGAGACAGGGTCTCGCTCTGTTGCTCAGTGATACGGTTTGGATTGGTGTCCCTGCCCAAATCTCATGGCAAATTGTAATCCCCAGTGTTGTGGGAGGGGCCTGGTGGGAGGTGACTGGATGATGGGGAGGACTTCCCTCTTGCTGTTCTCATGATAGTGAGGAGTTCTCATGAGATCTGTTTGTTTAAAAGTGTGTAGGGCCTCCCCCTTCACTCTCTTCCTCCTGCTTCCACCATGTAGGACATGCCAGCTTCCTGTTCGCCTTCTGCCATGATTGAAAGTTTCCTAAGGCCTCCTCAACGCCGCTTCCCGTACAGTTTGCGGGACTGTGAGCCAATTAAACCTCCTTTCCTGATAAATTACCCGGTTTTAGGTAGTTACTGATAGAAACGTGAGAACCAACTGATACACCCAAAGTGATCTCAAACTCCTGGCCTCAAGCGATCCTCCCAACTCATCCTCCTAAGTAGCTGGTACTACAGGAGCACACTACCATGCCTGACTACTCTTTTCATGTTTTGTAGGGATGGAGTCTTGCTATGTTGCCCAGGCTGGTCTTGAACTTCTGGCCTCAAGCAATCCTCCAATGTCGGCCTCCCCAAAGTGCTGGGATTACAGGCATGAGTCACTGTACTCAGGCAAGTATTATTTTAATGTTTTTAATTATTTAATTATTTTAATATTTTTATGTTCAATAAACATTTTATTACTTTAGAGTTTTGAAGATGAGTGAGCACATTTGTAAAGAGAACCAAATTTGTAAAATAGAACCTCTAGAAATGGATTGTTCTCTTTGATCCAGAGGCAGATGCTTCTTGCCATTTGCTCCTCCATGAGTGGGGAAGCTAAAGGAGTCATCTCGATCTGCTCCTCCCCCGTGTGAAAACAGTAACATTGACTAATGTTTAGTGAGCACTCTGCAGGTGCTTCACATGCGTGATCTCAGTCCCCACTCGCAACCAGCCCATGAGAGGGATGCTGTCAGATGGGTTGCCATGGGAAACAGAGATGTGAGTCACAGAGATGCCAGGAAGCTGGGTAGCTTGAACTTGGCAGAGCCAGATTTCGAAGACAATTGCCTCAAAGTGTGTACAGACCATCCCTGACTTACAATGATTCGACTTCAGGATGGTGTGACGCCTTCATAGAAACCGTACTTCTCTCGTGGTGCTAGGCAGCAGCAGTGAGCCCCACTCCATCAGCCACAGATATTTGACTCAGGATATTTTACAACAAACCCAGTTTAGGATGGGTTTGTTGGGCTGTAGCCCTGTTGTAAATGGAGGGCATCTGTAATCTTAACCACTGCTGTACTGTGTTATTTTTTCAGACTGCCGTCTTATAAGCAATCAAAATCTCCCACACATCTAATTATAAGAGCAACTTCTATTTATCCTCCCCACCATTTCCTCATTCTTTGTACAGCAAAGAATGACATAAATCACACACACACACACACACACACACACACACACACGCACATCAGAGCTTTCCGTCCACTGGAGGATGAGGAAAGGATGCGACGTGCATTTGACTGTGTGTGCACCCACATACACACGGGTCTCAGGAAGGAGCTAAGAGTTTACAGACCTGACATCCAAGTCATTTTGCAGGCAATTCTCCTTTATAGGACACCACAACTCTGATCAAACCATTGCAGAGACAGGCCGAGCCGTGGGGACTTTTAGAATGCTTGTTACTCATCAAACTCCTTTCTTTGCCTGGCTAACACCATCCCATCCTTTGAGTCTCAGCCCAGAAGTCCCTTCCTCTAGATTAGCTTCCAGACTCCCAAGGCCAGGTCAGCCCCACCAGCCACAAGGTGGTGAATAGCAGACTGTTTGTAACAAAGCTAGTGAGGGAAATGCCTGACTCGGTTACACAGCCATAGGGTAGTGGGTTCAATGTGAGGAATCCCTCACCGAGGCAACCAGAGCCCACACGCCTGCTATTCCTGGTGCCTGGCCCAGTTGCTAGGACTGCAAATACTGGGAATGCGATGGATGCTTGGGCAACTGTGAACAGAGCTGCCAGGTGCCTATCACATACGATTTTGCATTTATAGTCACACCAAACTTGATGTATCAAGATCCTGGGTTTCTAGGTTTCTTTATTCCCTGCGTCCATTTCTGGTCAGAAAAGTGAACGGAGGAGATTGTGTAACACAGAAGTCAGTGGGGCCACCAGGTCCTCCAGGATTCAACTAGAGTTGGCTAAGCCTCCTTCCCACATCCTGTGAGAAGGCCAGAGCCCTACCCAAGATTTCTGCAAACTCTGTGGGAGTGACATTCCCACAGTCACCTCTTGTTCCAATCTTCTGACCTCTTGAACTCATGCACAGCTCACCTCATATGACAGTCTCCTTCCCTCTGTCCCGTGTCACCCCAACCCAGCCACAGATTCCACCACCCTCCACTCACACAAGTCGGCGGGTGTATAGGAGACCCTGACTCAAGATTAAGGAGGATGGGGATGGGGTGCACACCACGCAGCGTAGCAGATAATTCAAGACAAAAAGTTGGGCGTCCCTCCTCCAGAGCTGCTCCTGTGAGCCTCTCAGCTGACTTTCCCCAGTGTGCGTCTCTGGTCTCCTGACATGGGGGAAACGCTGTCAACGTGCCCTCGCACCTCTCTTTCAAGCGTTGTTTTTGGTCTCCACCCACCGTCTCCTGTTATTTCTTAATACCATGCAGTTCCTCCATTTCTTGGTCATTTCCTGACCATTGTGGGCCATGCCCTCATCTTCATAAACAAACATGCCCATTTAGATATATTCCTAAGCAAAGTCGGCTTTGTCCAGGGAGGAATTCCACAGTCAGTTATTAAAGTGACTTTCTGCTCAGCATTTCCCAGCAGGAATTAAAACGGCCCTTGTATAGAGAGGGAGGAGGATGGATGAGTGAAGCAGGGGTGGATGAAGTGGAAGATGTGCCTGGCAATTCAGGCTGTGGACTCACAAGTAGCCCAAATGGCAGGTGGCCAACCCAGAGACAGAGCTGCCTTCGGTCATTCAGTAAAACACCATCACGCGCTTCATGTGTGATGGTCACAGTAAGTGCCAGGCTTGAAACGGAACACATATTCAGCCAGCCTCCAAGGCGCTCACTCCAGTGGGCGGGCACCAGAAAGCATGGTTTTCAGGGCTGTGGGTTCTGTGAGATGCCACTGAGGCACAGCGTCCCCATCATGTTGCCAACTGATCATGGAGGGGGACGAAAACACCAGGACCATCGGAGCCCTCATGCTGGCCTCTGCTGTTATTGGCATAGGAAACAGAAAGGTGAGCAGTGATCTCAGGGTGCAGCCTCCCCACCCTCCTTCCCCTCCCTTCTCCACGTGGCCCCACCCACAGTCAGTCAACGTTTCACCAGTTTCTCTATATACTGGATGCTGTCTATTGATTGCCTAAGTGACATCCCCAATCCCCCTTTTCTTCCCCCGAGAATCCCCATTTTATCCGGGTATCCACCTGCTCACAATGATGTCATCTCCTGCCCGAATACTATGACCTGAATCCTGTGTCCCCCTAAGATTCCTGTGTTGAAACCAATACCAAGGTGAAGGTTTCGGAGGTGGGCCTTTGGGAGGAGATTAGGTCATGGGGGTGGAGCCTCATGAGTTGGATTAGTGCCCTCATAAAAGAGGCTCAAGAGAGACACCTTGGCCCGCCAGCCACGTGAGGACACAGCAAAAAGAAGCCATCGATGAAGAAAGTGGGACTCCACCAGACAGTGACCTGCTGGTACCTTGATTGTGGACTTCCAGCCTCCAGGACTGCTAGGGCTGTTTATAAATTTCTGTTGTTTAGAATCCACCAGTTGACGGTATTTTGATACAGCAGCCCAAACAGAAGAAGATACTCAGGGAAGATCCTGACTCATCTTAACCAACCACATTTGCCCCGTTTGCCCGAGTGGCACTGGTAAATAAGGGAGCCTGCAGAAGGGGCAACTCTGAGACATCCCCTTCTCCTCTGGTGAGACTGGTGTCCAGCAGGTACTGGACTGTGCAGCCAGCCTGCCGCCAACCAGAGGGCAGCAGGAAAGATGGAACGGGAATCTTGGTTCCCAGTGGCATTGTTGAGAGGCTGTTCTGTGAGGTCATAAATTCTTGGGTTGTCCAAGCCAGTGGGAGCCAGAGCTTTATGTTATTTATGACTGAAAACAGTACAGCTAGAGCACAAGAGCTATTTCTGCAAAATACGTATTAAAGTACATTTGTGCTTTGCCAAGAGCAATGGGACCATGTTGGGGTCGTCACAAGAATGAGGGAGGCAATGGCCCACCATGCACAGGACTGTTCCCCAAAAACTATCTCACATTCTGCAAGATCTGAGGATGTTCTGCTGTATGGTCACATAGGTGAGAAGCCTACTTGTAGCATTATCTGTGCCTAGAATCTAACCCCATTCTACATAAAAGCACAAAGAAAGTTTACACAGGTTTAGTACACAGTGATCATGTAAATCTTGATACTTTTAAAATTTTATTGTTGGAACAATAACAAGGTTGGGCACTGGTTTGGAAAATCAGCTCACATTTTGCAAAGCTGCCCACTTTTGAGCCCCACATGTATGCATTCATTGTTCATTGTTCATTCATTCATACTGACACTGTTGATTTCTGATGGTTCTCTATGCACACGCACCCATCTGACTTCTTCACTACGTCCTCCTGGCACAAAACTACCTGAGCATTTAGCAACTGATCATTATATCGATTTTTTAAAATATATTTGTAAGTGGATGAATTTCTTTCATGGTGTGTTACAGAACATTTTTAAAAGGAGAGGGTGGTGCTGATGGTTCCAAACTTGTATCCATACACAAAACTGATCAGATTGTACACCTCAAATACATACTTCCATTATTCCTCCCTAAAGTGGGAAAGAGTGGGATCTTGAGTCTGAGAGAGTTGAAAGTCACTAGAACACATAATCTGTGAGGTCTTTTCCAAATCCTAAGATTTCACAAAACCCTGCTCCTGTTGGATAAAGAATCTCGGGTCAGAACCTGTAAACAGGTCAGCAACTTCTGGGATTTATATTGCCATAGAGGGCAGAGGTTGGCCCCTTTTGGCTTGGACTTTTATTAAAGTGTGCTGTGTGAGAAGACGCTTGATAAATATTGTCCAACTCAAGAGACTGATCATTCTGATGTGTGTCTGATACTACCGGCTCTTATTCTGCCGAAGATAATTCTTGGGAAATCTGAATCTGAAAAACCCTTTCAGATCCTCCTCAGCACCCCACTTCCAAGTCTGACCCCAGTTACTTCGCAGGCTTTTACTTTTCTGGGTAGTTGATTTATGCTTAGAGATTGGTTCATGGTGAGCTAAGCCCAGAGTGAGTCGGGTGCTGAAGCCGGCTCCTGCTGGCTTCTGAGAGACAGCCGTGTGCCGTCCTTCACGACTCCATGTGAGTGGCCTTGTGTTGGTGGCTTAGAATCACCCACGAAGGGAATATTCACACCATAGAAACAGGCAAATCCTGCCAGGGCTTTTCACTGTTGGAAAGCTGATTGTTAAACATTTGCCAGCACACCACTACCCAGAGCGTGAGCAGGCGCCTTCTTCACTTCCGTGTGCCCAGACACTGCACTGAGGCATATGGGGAGCAGGCGACTCTTACTCTTAAAAGTTCCCATAAATTGGTCAGGCACAGTGGTTCACACCTGTAATCCCAGCACTTTGGGAGGCTGAGGCAGGCGGATTATCTGAGTCCAGGAGTTCGTGACCAGCCTGACCAACATGGTGAGACCCCATCTTTACTAAAAAAATACAGAATTAGCTGAGTGTGGTTGCACATGCCTGTAGTCCCAGCTACTCAGGAGGCTGAGGTAGGAGAATTGCTTGAACCTGGGAGGCAGAGGTTGCAGTGAGCCGAGATGGCACCATTGCACTCCAGCCTGGGCGACAGAGCAAAACTCAAAAAAAAGAAAAGAAAAGAAAGGAAAAAAAAGCTCACATAAATTGTAGCTTCCTTTTGAATATTAGAATCTGTTTCTCTGTCACCAGAAGACAGGGGATATATACCTGTGACCTTGACCTTTCCTAGGAGTAGGTAAAAGATCTGTAGATGATTGGGGAAAATGTGGGTTCATGGATAGGCGGGTAGCAGGGAAGTAAAACGTTGCCAAATATGCACGTGTATGCATGTGTTTGTACGTGTGTGCATGTGCATGCGTGTGCATGTGCGTGTGCCTGTGCGTGTGTGTGTGAAAGCTGGCTTAAAAATCAAAGTTCACAAATGTTGGCCCCAGCTAACAAGTCTGACATCAACGGTCTGATTGCTGGAGGTTCATTAGCGCCTCTTAGTGAATGGGGTTTGGCAGTGGGCATGTTTTCCATTGGCATGAGAGAGTTAAGAAAGAAACTGCCAACAAGTTTCTCAGTCAACCAGATTATAATCAGCATGCTCCACCTGAACCTGGTGCCCAAACAGTCATTTCGGTTAACACCTGGAAGTCTCCAGGACGTGGTGGGAAGCAGATGAAAAGATTCAGAGTTGGGGAAAACATGTTAATGGGCCGGGCCTTGAGCTCACAAACAGACTCGGGTTGCAGCTCTGTGAGATGAAGAAAACCCATGTGTGATGAAATACAGGAGTGTGCCCTGGAGGTATAACTCACACTGACAAATATAGACATTCTGTAGCCCACAGACCCTCCCAACCCAGGGAGAAGGCACGGAACTTTCCAGGCATCTTGGATGTTCCTGGGTCTCAGGAGGTTTCCCTGGTGGCCCCCCTTAGGGATCCCTCTGAGTTCTCTTCCTTCCTTCCCCTTGCTGTCCCCTGGCCTCCCTTCAGGCACATATTTACTCAGAACAAGTTTTCCTGCCAAGCACAAGATGCCCTGTTGCTCCCTCTCCGCTTCCTGTTAAAACCCACCCCCGGAAATGGATCTAATGTCAGCCGTTTCTTCCTTGCTCACCTCAAGCCCAGTCACATCCAGTCAGAAGGGGTGTCTGTCTGACATATCACTGCGCTGCTAGGACGGTGACACCCGGGTGCTGTTCGACTCCTGGGAGGGTCTGAATCGCCGTACATCAGCCTGGTTGAGTTTTGTCTCCTCTGCCTAGCTGTGGAGTTGACGCACCTTGAGGAATTTTCTGGTTACTGTGCAGATATAATTAGTTGGCTCCAGACAAAATCAAGCACTCCTCTGAGTTTCTGTAAACAATGAATTTGCTTTTTTGGTTTTTTTTCTGAGTGGATACAGTGGGCACAGGGGAGCTGGGGGAGCTACTGGGGAGTGTTTCACTGAAAAGATACTGAAAGCGTAACAAGAGAAAAGCAGGTAGCAGAAAACAAAATGGTGCAATCGACAAATAGGATTTGGGCTATTTCTGATCAGAAAAAAAATGCCTTGGGAATAGAAAATCAGAGCCATCATGCTTGAAGGGACGTTAGACAGTGACCCTGCGAGACAGGGATGCATCCTCTGGTTAATGCTGAGAAGTCCCTGGTGTTTGCAGTCAGCCCAGAGCAGCGATGGGTGGTAACAGCAGGTTGGTCCTGAGTGGCCCAATTCTGCCAAGCTAAAGGGCTTCTCCTGATACCTCCACTTCCATACACATCTGCTCAGGTGCCCTTTAGAAACTTGTTTTCATCCATGCAGTCCTCGAGATTTGCATGAAGTTATTTAACTGGGACTTTTTTTTAATTTGGAGGGATACATAATATTATTTGCCCTGAATCTTAGAAATCCATGTTACAGTGCAAAAAGCATACCTCTAGACTGGCCATTTATTAGGGAAAAATTATTTTCAATACAGTTCAAAAGTAGAAAGCACACAGGTCAAGTTTGTTTTCTGTCGCGTGTGTGCGTGTGTGTGTGTGTGTGAGAATTTTTAAAAGGTAAAATCCTCATGACTTCCATAAAATGAGCATATCAAAGATTTTGTTTACATCATTAACCAAGGAGGGCACCAGTAAGATATCAACTACAACCAGTTCAAAATAGAATTCAACACACACACACACACACACACACACACACACACACACACACACACACGCTGGGGCGGGGGGGCCATGCAGGGGCAATTAGGAATGTTGAAATGAACTTACAAATAGATGCAAAATGCGTCAACATCTACAGGGGCAATAATTAATTTTATCACCACTGGAACTAATTCAACATTTCTTTGGTCAAGAATTATTTGTATTACTATGCAACTTGTTCAACGTACAGTGTTCTAAAATAGCTCAAAGATGGTGAAAGTCAGAGATAACCTGGAACAGTATGCTGCACAGGACACCCAGTAATCTTTTTGCCCATTTCAAACTTTTCAAAAATGTTTCAGTGTATGTGTGTGATTCTTAATTGCACTTACACATCCTTGGACAATAACTACATATTGTTAGAATAAGAAAGAACTCAGCAATGAATCTTGTACTAATTTTTGTTTTGTACATGTAAACACAAAGAAACTGTTCACATAAAAAAGTAGATGGTAAGTGAAGGATTTGTTGGAGCAATGTCACTCAATTCTTTGAACTTCTGAGTAGTATGCCAAAAGTCATATTATGACTGATAATCAAAATTATTTTTAATGATCTATTAGCTGCCAATCTAATTAAATCTTCCTTTAATTTTACTAAAGGCAAAGTATTAAAAATAAGCTGGCTCCTCATTTGTGTTCTCAACACCAATATTTTGAATTGTTTCCTTGTTGCCCCAAGCACTTTCACCTCCTAGAGGAATGTGCCCTAATGTGAGGAGGAGCCTGTCTTTCTTTTGTAAAATTGGAAAAGAGCATCTGAGAAGGAGGGGGAGGGAAAAGAGAACTAGCCTCACTCACACGCAGTGTTCGCCTGCCCTTGATATCCCCTAGTGCTTGGCACGTAGTAGGATTTTTAAGAATTAACAGAAACGACCAAATGAATTAATTAATAGGTGTCCAAAGTAGATTTACTATCAAACAAACAGAGCTGATGCCACAGTGCCCTTCGTTGCACGATCCCCTTCCAGGGCCGGGGTGAGCACCGCAGGCGGTGTCCATGTGTCCATGTATTTCTTGAGCGGGCCCCTAACGCTGTGCCTTCGTGCTCATATGTAATACAATTTGCAAAAGTAAGCTACTCTAAGAGCAATGGATTGGGATCTTTGTCCGTGCTCATGTCCAATTCATCATATTTCTCCTCTGCAGGGTGAGCTGTGGTGCCCGCAGGCCACCTGGGATCCAGTTAGGGGCAGTAGAGTTGGGGACATAATTAATTTGGATTTAATGGAATAAATGCATGTGACTTTCAGGCAGTCTTCTTACTGTTAAATTACTGCTAATTATCCTAATGTAGGGATGGCTTCTAGGAATGTCCCTGTTGCACACTCTATCTATCTACTCACTAAGCAGAAGAATTGATGATGCAGGGCCAGAGATAAGAATGCATCCTACAGCGCCTAGCTGTGTGTAGCAGAAGAGAGACAAATTGCTCCGATCATCGGTCATGTGAAATGATCTGCACAGGGTCAGCAACATCTTGTCAGAATGAAAGTTCACCATGCTTTCTTTCTTTTTCGACGGGAATGGTATATTTGATAAAATTGGAACACATTTTTTCAGCAATTAAGAAAAAGAAAACATTTTAACAAAAAAAATGAACCCTTGACTTGAATGTATATTGAAGTGTTGTCTTTTGTCAAGCTTAAATTTATTAAGGACCTGGGAGAAAAATTCTCAATAAATTCAATGGAATATGAACAAATGTCAAGAAGCTATGTGATGGAACTAATGGGAATTATTCTGATATAGATGACCAATTTTAACCAAAAAGTGTCCAGATAATTCAAAAAGTAATCCATCAAAAAGAACAAACACATTCTGAGTCAAAATCATGAACAGGCCATTGGATTATTGGAAAATCTAATCAATGAAGATGCAAGAATCTTATGAACATATTAAGGGTAAGACTTAAATGTCTTGTGGATTTGAGACAAATTAGTTACATCAATGAAGATACCATAAACTCTGCAAAAGTTTGTTATAGGAAATCATGAACCAAACCAGCTCATGCAGGTCATCAATTCAATGAATATGTTCAGTCACTGTAGATGAAAAACTGAAATGCCCTGAAATCTGCCAGCTGAAGAATAATGAGGTTCATAAATTTGGCAAAAGAGTTTTATTTCTCATAAAGCATTGCAGCCTGCAGGCTGACCATCTTGCAGACTGGGAAGTGTAACCTCCTTAAGAAGTACTTCAGGGGAGGGATCAATGGATTTGGAATGTACGCTGAGCAGGTTGGCTAAGTATACACGTTCAGCAAGTCATAGGAGGAGTGATGGACACTCACAACAGGAAGGCAAGGGCATGCGTAGTAGCTAACAGGCATGCAACGTGCTTCCCTGCTCACTTCAGGGAGACTTAACATTTGAATGTATTACAAGTAGGCTCTAAACATCAAAAGGTGAAGCAGAGGACATGGAGGCCCTCCGTGTGTAGCGTCCCTAGCTGGCCAGAGCCACTCTGTGGCTAGTGGTCTCTCACCAGGAAGGAATGATGGTGAGTCCTGTGTCAAGATTGTAAGGGAGCAGCAGCATGAGGGCTGGTTGGTATCGGAAGTAGAGCAAGTCTTTCCAAAGGGCTGGTTTGTGTAATCCTTAAAGAGAAAGCCAACGGCAGTCAGCAAGAGGGGCGGTATAACAAGGCCCGCTGACCTTCCTCCTATCATGGCCAGGAACCCAGTTTTTAAGGTTTCTTCAGGGCCCCCTTGGCCAAGAGGGGATCTGTTCAGCTGTGTAGGGGCTTAGAATTTTATTTTTATTTCTCAAATCTTGCAGTTCATATATAATGAATTTTTCCCCAAATCTAGACAATATTGAACTTTACATAATGTGACCAATATTGAATTGAAAAGGGAAAGTAAAAAAAATTCTCTAAATCTTCAATAGTAAATTTTAATAAAACACACTAGAGAAAGATCTGAATTGTCTTTCTATTCTCTCTATAGAAAATGGTACTGCAAAAACTGTTGTGTTTTGAGGAGGTGATCAAAGAGGGTACAACCAAAATAGGTAAGAAAAAGTATTTTAGAGCTGCATCAGAAAGTTAATTGAAAATAATTTGTTTTCAGATTTTGTGACATTTAAGTTATGTTTCAGATTTTTTACATTATAGTTAGTTTGGAAAGTTCTTAATCATGTTTCTTCCTGTGATATTGTGAAATGTATATTTGGTCTTCTGGTTTCCTGATTCATAGCTCCCCAAATCCTTGGGATCTCTGGAGTGGTGAGTGGCTCTTGTATGCTAATGAGATGACTGGAGCTCCTCAATAGTCTCTGGTGGGGGACTGTTCGCTGTTTTCAACCCTCCCAGGAGGGAAGGTTGAAAATTTCAGCCTACCTCCTACTCCCCCAGACCCCAACCACCTCTCTCACTTTCAGGGAGGATAGAAGGGCTGAATATTGAGTTGATCACTGACAGCCAATGATATAATCAATCATGACCTACCTAATGAAGTTTCCCTAAAAATCCAAAAGGACTGAGCTCTGGGTCTTCCAGATAACAGAACATGTAGAAGCTCCTGCAGGGTGGTGTATCCAGAGAGAGCATGGAAGCCCTGTGCCCCTTTTCCCATTCCTTGCCTTATGTATCTCTTCCATCTGGCTGTTCATCTGTATCCTTTGTAATTTATCTTTATAATTAATGTGTAAATGTAAGAATTTCCCTGAGTTCTGTGAGCCACTTTAGCAAATTAAATAAACCCAAGGAGGGGGTTGGTGGAACCCCAGTTTATAGCTGGTTGGTCAAAAACAGTTCACCACCTGTGCTGCAATTGGCATCTGAGCTGAGGGATAGACTTGTGGGAATGAGCCTTCAACCTGTGGGATCTGACACAATCTCCAGCTAGACACTGTCAGAGCTGAGCTGGATTAGAAGACACCCAGCTGGTGCCCACTGGAGAGTCATCTGCAGAATTGTTTGGTATGTGGAGAAAAACTCCACACATCTGGGGTCATAGAAGTGTGAATGTTGTGAGAGTACAGCAGGAGAAACTGACTTTGTTTTTTCCTATGTCCTTACACTTCTAAAATTTCTTTTGCATAGTCTCTTCTCTTTTGCTGACATTAAACCTTATTACTCTATCCTCTGTCTCTGACCAACTCTTCTGTAGTTTTCCATTACTTATCCTTACCATGTTTTATTCTGTTTTCTCCTATCCTACTTTCCAATTATCCTCAATGACTCATCTGTCAAAGACAACCAATGAGTTCTTAATTTTGATTACGGAATTTTTTGGTTTTCCAATTTGCCTTTGGTTTTTGTAGCATATGTTACAACTTCTCATGTCTGCTGAAATTCTATTGTCTTTTATCTCCTTGAACATAGTAAAAATAATTATATCAAAGTCTGTATACCTTTTAAACATTCTATTTTCTTCTGCTATTTCTATAAATTTGTACTTCCACTCTCTGGAGTCTTTGTGGCTCTGTTGCCACTGTTAGCTGTTTCAGCTGGTATTCGTACATATTGTCGCATCTCCTAAGAAGTATGCTTACTTTTTCCTTGTATGCTAGATTCTGTAACTCAAAATTTATCATAGAAATAATTTGAAGCTCAGGTGCTAACAAGATTCCAAAGAATTACAAAGCCAATTTCCAGAAGGGAGAATTGAGCTCAGCACTGGAGATCCCTTTTTCCCTGGAGGAATTTGCATGTTCCCGAGGGAGGAGCTGAGAGGTGGGGTGAAGCCACTGACTGCCTCATGGGGCTAGGGGACATGTTTGGAATTGCAGAAGGCTCTATGTGTGCATGTGCATGTGTGTGTGCGTGTGTGTGTGTGTATGTGCACCTAGGACAGAGCCCTTCAGTGCTCCAAGTCAAAGCAAGTGGAGGATTGGGATAAACTTAGCTTCGATTACGTTTACACAGCTCATCATTACTTCCAGGCACAGTAAAATCATTGCTGCCATCCTGAGGTGGACATAGCTTCCGGGAATGCCCAGGAAGCCCATTCTGCTGATGCACCCAGCATGTGACCTGAAGTGCAGGATCACAGGTCATCTCCCAGGGTCACAGGTCATCCCCCAGGGTCACAGGTCATCCCCCAGGGTCACAGGTCATCTCCCAGCCCAAACATGCTCCACAGCACGGGAAGTACATGGAGGGGAAG
The DNA here is from genome assembly GCF_024542745.1 of Macaca thibetana thibetana. Classification (NCBI taxonomy): domain Eukaryota; kingdom Metazoa; phylum Chordata; class Mammalia; order Primates; family Cercopithecidae; genus Macaca; species Macaca thibetana. Next base: position 2,366,821 of record NC_065581.1, on the reverse strand, counting down.
GGGATGAAAGTCTGAAAAAGATACAGTCAGAAGCCAGTTTGTCAAAAGATTTTCCACATCTTACAGCTTACATATGAAAGAAGATTGACAGAAGTTATCCACAACTTGACAATAACACTAAAACTTACATGACTTACCAATAATGAGTTGTAAAACTGAAAGAAAAATTTTCAAATTATCAACGAGAACCAAATTGTGATCGATTGTGCTAAAGACTGAATTTTCTCACTATTATCTCTGTAGAAATGACATTACAAAACTGTGGTCAGAGGAAAAGGCAATCAAACATTATGCAGACGAAAATATAAGAAAACAGGAATTCCAGAGATTGGTTGGACAATTAAGCAATAAATATATTATTTTCTTGGATTCTATGCTGTTTGTGGTATTCCACAGGTTTTGAAAGTGTGTAATTCACGGTAATTTCCTTTATCTTTCTAAATGATAACAATTGTGTACTTAATTTTGTATTTCTTCTTTCTGAAAGAGGACGCCCACATTGTGTAAGCTCAGGCCCCTCTCAGACTAACTCTGTACCAGTGTATGTGTTTCAAAGGCTTTGTTCCATAGTTACTTAAGAAGGGGATCCTCTGGCTCTCGTCATGCCACTTAAACTCCCTGGATTTCATTTTAGTCGTCTGTAAAATGAAGGAATTAGCCTAAAACTTCTGAGATCTGTTGCAGCTCTACAAGCAGGGCCTCTGCAATGCCGTGAATCGTAGCGGTAAGATTTAGTAAGGCTTTCCTCACTGTGTGACCTTGGAAAATTATGTGTCCTGGTTTGACAGATGAGAAAAAAACTGACCCAGAACAAGAAAAAGCACATACACAACTGCAGAACTCCAAAAGAGAGCAACCGAGACAGAAATCAGAGGGACGAACAAAACAGCAGGTGGCCAATTTGGCCATGTCCCAGGGCAAGGTGCTGGAGCATCTAGGCAAGACTATCAGGGCAGGTGGCCAAGGCCGGCTTTGCAGCTCAACTCAACACCATCTCAAGGATATAAAATGGTTAACGGCAAAGAAAATAGAAGACAGAATTTCTTTGGACAAAGTTTTTAGTGTGCTATGGCAATTTCTATCCCCATAGCCAGAGGTTTGGAGTTCATATTTCTGCATAGAAGTAGGTCATCTAATAATTAAAATCAAACTGTTGTGGTAACTAGAAGTGACTAGAGGATATTTTCTTTCTTTCTTTTCTTTGTTTGAGATGGAGTCTCACTCTGTCGCCCAGGCTGGAGTGCAGTAGTGTGATCTCAGCTCACTGCAACCTCTGCCTCTGGGTTCAAGCAATTCTCCTGTCTCAGCCTCCCGAGCAGCTAGGACCACAAGGCATGCCACCACACCCAGCTAATTTTTGTATTTTTAGTAGAGACGGGGTTTCAACATTTTGGCCAGGCTGGTCTTGAACTCCTGACCTCAGGTGATCTGCCCGCCTTGGCCTCCCAAAGTGCTGGCATTCCAGGCGTGAGCCACTGCACCCGTCCAAAGTCACACTTAACTTGATGGTTTAAAGATACTCGAGACAGAAATACTATGTAAATTATGCAGCATTTTACAAATTTTAATTTGGATTACATTGCTTTTATGAGTCATCATATCAACAAATCTCATACTTAATAGATTTTATAGATCAGTACAATTTACAAATATTTTGAGAGGTAGGTATTAGGTTGCTAAGTCTTTATTTGCCAAGTAAAAACATTTTTTAAAATCCCATCATTTAAAATCACTAACATTTTATAAGAGGAAGAAAATGTTTGCCCTAAATATGTAGGAAAATACATAACAATACACTAGCAGAATAAAAAAATAGGACTAGAAATGTAATAAAGTTAACTTTATAAATGTTTGCCTCATAATTCTTTTTCCCCATAGGCATGTAAAAACTTTGTTATAGACCTGGGTGTGGGAGCTGTGGATTAAAAGCTTATTGAGGCATTGCTTTGGTTATGGGATTTCAGCAACCAAAAAACCATGATGGTCCTATCAGCATTTCAAAGCTATTTAAATTGATATGAACCACAAACTGAGTTATAAATCCAACCTCTTTTATTTTCTGATACAATAAACCAAAACATCAAATTCTAACATCACTCTCTTAAGTATCTCCTTCTCAGAATTGTCCATGAACCCCAAAGATTTACCAGGTCCAAAGGTGAAGGTGGGGCTTGAGTCCTCAGTGCAAAAGAAAACCCTCAATGCACCACTGCAATTACTTCTGCTGCCCCATGGTGGCGCTGTTGAAGCTTAGTCCTGCACAGCCCTGGCAATAAAGGAACTGCCTAGGTCACCAAGGATCTTCAGGGGTCTTCAAGCTGCTTCCAAAGTATTGCTTGCCACTAAAAGCATTCTATATTAGAGCTTCAAAGTTGCAGCTCTTAAAGATATGCTCTTTTATCTCACATAGAGGGGAAACTTCCAGAGCACCAACTAGCCCAGGAGCAGTTCTAACAGCCACCACCTCAGCCTATAGAACTGGCACTCCCCTTTCCTCCATATCAACCACTTTGGCAGGAATGGGGCAGATTTTCCTTTGCATCCTTTGAACAGAGAAATGCTCACCACGTCCCCTCCCTGGACACTCAGATCTCCATGCAGGGGAACCCCCGAGTGGCCCTGTTGAACAGAGGGTCCTCTCAGTGATAGCCAGGTGAGTGTGCACTCAGGCCTTTGCTGCAGAAAGGCTGCCATCTCTCTGTGATATCCTCAGCAGCCCACTTCTCCCTCTCCCCAGTCCCACCCCGGCTAGACATTGCTCCAGAGAGAATGCCCCGCTTAATGGCCCCCATGCTAATCTCAAAATCTGCTTTCTGGTGACGCCAAACAGCAATGCTGGGCTGTAATTAGAAGTTCTAGTTCTGACTGTTGGATTCCTTAGGATCACAACAGACAGCATGAATAACTCACATGCTTACAAAGGCGAGCATCTACTGCATAGAACATGGAAATATACCCTAGAGGTCACTGGCCTTAGCAGCAGCGAGTTGATCTAGCGTCCTGACTGCACTTTACAAATCGGTGGGAGGAAGTACAGCACTGCTGCAGATGGCAATGTCACCCATCGGGTTGTTGTGGACAGATCTGGTTACATTGTCCGACTCATTCACTAGGATGTGTCCACATCCTGCACCCCTTGAGCACATCAGGGCAAGCAGCTGTTCACTCTGAAGATGTGTGGTTTCACATCTCTGAAAAGCCAGCTGCCCGAGCCACAAAGGCTAACCTGGGAAAAGATCACTGGGGACACTTTCTCAAAAGGTGGCTGCACAGCAGGTGGCACTAGGGATGTCTAGGCTTCTTTGGCACTCACCATGGTGCCATGGTGAGAAAGACTTGGCCACCCTGATGACAAGCAGTAGAGCACTGGAGTTCAGGGTAGTGGCTCTCAAAGTGATCTGTGGACCAGCATGAGCATCACCTGGGAAATTTTTTAGAAATGAAATTCCCAGGCCCTGCCCCAGACTTACTGAATCAGAGACTGGGTGTGGGGCCAGGAAGCTGCATTCTAACAAGCCCCACAAGGGGTTCTGATGCATGCTAACATTTTAGAATAGTGTTTGGTGACTTCTTCTGTAAAAGGCCAGAGAGTAAATATCTCAGGCTTTGTGGACCCTGTAAGCAGCCATGGATAGCCTACAAACAGATGAGAGTGGCTATGTCCCAGTCAAACTGTATTTATAGATGCTGAAACTTGCATTTCATGTAATTTCATGATGCCATGAAATATCGTCTTATTTTAATTTTTTCAACCATTTCAAAATGTGAAAAACAATTTTTAGTTGCCAGGCCATACAACAGGCAGTCATCCAGGTTGACCCCAGCCTGTAGGTGCCACCCCGGGTGTTGAGTTCAGACTGGATTGGAATCCTGGAGCTCCCCTAACCAGGTGGGCAGCCTTGGGCAAGTCACACAATCTGTGTGCCTACATGTCCTCCAATATGAAATGGGGTAGTACTAGCACCTGTCTCACATGGATGCCGTTAACATTAAATGGCTACCACGCATATCACAGCCGTAAGTAGGAGCTTCTTATTTTCCTGTCCGTGAGTAACTTACCTCCTTCTTATGGTCAGCTGTCCTTTTCATGAGAGATACAGCTCTCCAGCACAGAGACCACCTAGAGTGAACCTGAGGCTCCCAATGGTCTTGTCTTGGGCTCCCTGACTGCCCTCCAAGATGGGTTCATAAGGGTTGCATGCTGCTCTTGCCCCAGGAGATGAGAACCCCCAGGGCTCTGGCAGGACGGCATCCTAGTTAGATGAACCAAATGAGCTCTTTCTCAGCCGTTGGTCTGCTGTGCTGCTCGGAGTCATCCGCGATGTTCCAGGCAACGCATCATGGCTCCAATTTAACAGTTGATGAGGTCAGTCCATCCTTTATTTATAGCTTGGCCTGGGAAGTGCCAAAAGCAATGTTTTAAATAATAGTAGGTGTCTGTGTGTGAGAGAGAGACAGAGCATGACAAGGGAAAAGTGACAAGAGCGGCAAATTGGCGATTCCCGTACTGGGGAACCAGCATACCAGCCCTAAATGACCCCGCTGAAAGGGATGAGGAGGCAGCATGCCTGGAGGAGGAAGTGGAGACCCTGCATGGAGCCTCAGCTGGCTGCCTGGACAGTGCCTATATGGAACCAGGCCAAGGCCCTGGACATCTGTGATACTCACTTGCGACGTGTTCAGGGCTGGGGGTGCCCCTTTTCTACTGTGCCATCCTTCCAGAGACTGGGAAGCTCGCTCTATGCTCCAAAACGTTCCTTGTCTTCTCCCATCGAAATGTAAGCCACGCTCTCCAGGTGACAATAAAATCCCTATTTGGTGCAAGCAGTCCTGACAAATAGGGAAGTGCGTTGTTTATGAACTAGATAACACTTTTTGGCTGTCCGTGATGAAAGACACTGAAATATGCTACCACGGAAACTGAGGTATTTGTCTCTAGAAATTAAGAGTTTTTGATGTAAGAGGTAGAGGGGAATAAAGAGGTTTTTCTTGTTCAACACTTTACAATTTTCCTAAACAAAAAGAGTCTGGTGCAAAATAGAAAATTCAATTGCACACAGTTTATCTAGATACTCTGTCTTATGTATAACAGGAACTCCAAGAGGTAATCAAGACTCTTCCTATTCACAGACGACTCAATTGAGGCTCAATAAGGTGAAACAAATTTCTCAAGACCCTGTGGGCAGGAGTGGAGGAGTGAAGCTAAGAGTTCATTTGGCAAATGAATCTGAGCCAATGAGAAACAGCTCCAAAACCTTCCCACGAGGGAGCAGATGAGAAAAGGTCACTATAGAGGCAAAGAAAGCCCCAAAACACTGCCAAAAAGTGCCCGCACATGGTTTATTTTAATTGTCACTTCTCTGTGGCTTCCTTAAAAATTAATTTTGGCCGGGCGCGGTGGCTCACGCCTGTAATCCCAGCACTTTGGGAGGCCGAGGTGGGCAGATCACAAGGTCAAGAGACCGAGACCATCCTGGCTAACACAGTGAAACCCCATCTCTACTAAAAATACAAAAAATTAGCTGGGCGTGGCGGCGGGCACCTGTAGTCCCAGCTGCTCGGGAGGTTGAGGCAGGAGAATGGCATGAACCCAGGAGGCGGAGCTTGCAGTGAGCCAAGATTGGGCCACTGCGCTCTTGCCTGGGCGATAGAGTGAGACTCCGTCTCAAAAAAAAATTAATTTCCCCATAGTAAGACAACCTTTCCAGAATAAATTAATTACCCCATAGTAAGACAAGCTTTCCTTGGCTTTCAGTTACCACTTGTTAAGATCCTTGGTGACATTGTCCTCCACAGAGATAACTGTTTGGGTTGAAATCTCTAACCATGTCATGTGAATGCCAAGGAGGGACTGTTCTGGCCCCGTCTTCAGAGACAAATGCTCTACACTCTGACACGTTATTTTTTGTCTTCTCTTCCTCTTTGACTCCAGCCCTGTCCTTGTTGTCACTGACTCCTTCCTGCTTGGGCCAAGGACAGGCTGAGCTCTCCCCAGTACCATCTGGACAGAAGAGTCATGAGAGGGCCACAGCAAGGGGTGTCCATGGAATGCCATCTTGCTTAGAATGTTTCAAACTCATTCCAAGGACAACTGGAGGATTTTACCCTGGAGGATTTTTAGATGAACATGTGTTCCAATATGCAAATCTCTAGTAAAGGCCGATGAAGAAACCAAACTGGGAACAATGGAGCTAACATTTCTTTTCTTTCTTTCTTTTTTTTTTTTTTTTTTTGAGATGGAGTCTTGCTGTGTCACCCAGGCTGGAGTGCAGTGGTGCCATCTCGGCTCACTGCAAGCTCCACCTCCTGGGTTCACACCATTCTCCTGCCTCAGCCTCCTGAGTAGCTGGGGCTACAGGTGCCGCCACCAAGCCAGGCTAATTTTTTGTATTTTTTAATAGAGATGGGGTTTCACTGTGTTAGCCAGGATGGTCTTGATCTCCTGACCTTGTGATCCACCTGCCTCGGCCTCCCAAAGTGCTGGGATTACAGGCGTGAGCCACCGCGCCCAGCCTGGAGCTAACATTTCTTGAAGCCCAGTGCCAGACACAGGCCATGAGTCACAGAAATATGGTAGCCAACCTTGGGTGAAGCCAATTTCTCATCCCTACTTCCCTCAGCAGAAGCCAATAGTGAGATAACCCCGTCTGACACGTGACTAGAACTCATTCTCTGAATTCTGAATCCTCTTTCGTTACTCTATGTTCTTTCTTAAACTCTGCAACCTGATAGTGTTATCCCTAATTCAGGAGAAATTCTACTTTAAAGCTGTGCCTCCCCCGGCGCATTCTCCTTCCCTTGGCCTCAGGAGGTATTCAACCATTTTGATGAGCCTAGAGATCTAAACTTATGAGAAAGGTTTGCCTGGGCTAATGCCCCTGCCCTGTTGGGTGGTGCCTGGGGTGCCATGCCACTTGGGCACATGGAAAACACACACCCCCCATGCGGGTGCTTTCAGGGCTTGGAGAGTGTGCAAAGTGTGTACTCTTGCCACAGGTGGCCAGCGTGGCGGGTGGGAGTCCTGGGTCTCCTCCCCAGATATCCACTGCTGAGTGAACCCTGCCAACCCTTGTCATCTGTTTTGCTTCAATGTCTGCCCAAAAGGCTGTGAGCAAAATCATTCCCTCAGCATTTTTCTCACAGCTCAGAGAGGGAGAAAGAGAAGGATGAAGGACGTTCACCCTCTGGCCCTGCCCAGAGGCCTCTGTGGGCGTCCCGCAGGCAGAAGAGGATGACAGATGTCACCCCTTCCCTTGTGTGCAGGGGAGGCCGCCTCTGCCTGATTCTGTCCAGTTAGCAAAACAGGAGGAGCTGCCAAGACAAATAGCCGAGGTATGAGAGTTACAGCTAGCGCTCACCACGGTGTGAAACAGACCCGTGAAACGAGACATAAAGGATGCTGCCTGGAATAGCTTGAATGTCGAACATTCTTTCCCAGTGGAGGGACAGAAGGAGGCCGGCAGCAGCAGTGTGGGAGATGGAGGCACCATGTTGTCCCGGGGGCCGAGGCGCGGGGCAACCCCAGGCATCACCCTGGGAGATGGGAGACAGTGCCCACTCTTCGCCCATTCCATGCCAAGGCTCCCTGCTACGCTCATCACAAAATAACGTGGCTATTAATAGGTCATATCAAAAGAGCCCTTGTAGTTTCTAATCATTTTCATCTGGCTTAGGGAACAGCAACCATAAAATGTCTGTCTGGTGGCTGCTGGGCTGGCGGGGCAGGTTTCTATTAGCCAGTACTCAGAACGCGGTGGCAATGACAGGCGAGGCAGAGGATGGTTTATGGGCTTTAATGCCGGTGCTGACATGGAGGATCGGAGCGAGATTTATTTTATGCCCGGGCCATCGCTGAACACTGAAAACCAGTCATTACAAGCCAGATGACAACTGGAATGCAGTAATCACTTGAAGGAATATTTATTTGGTTTTTAAGTTTTTGGATGAATCTGGTGTTCGGAAAGTCAGGGACCGCTAGGAAGTCAGACTATGCCATTATTACATCCAAACCATTATACATTTGCTAGCCAATTATGTAATCCTATATGGAAAACATAACCAGAAGGCAGGATAAGCCCCAAGACCTGAAGGCTCATTATTCCAGGCTCACCATCGTTTGTGGTTACCACACACCCTAAATATTATTAATGGACCAAAAGAACCCAATACTTGTAAAGTCTGGTCAGTATCATTAAATCCACAGCTCCCTATGACAGTGAATTTGATGGAGTGGCAATATGTATTAGGTCACTTTTCTTCTGACTCATTTCACTGGATTTCATGCGATAAAGTAGCAAAAAGAGGCCATTTTTATTAAGCCCATTGTCAGCCTAAAGGTTCAATTAAGTTTCTATAAACACATCTTCTTTAGACATCCCTGATGTCAGCATTCCTGCTCTCAAGCAAGTCATGCCTTAGAATTAACTACATTTACTCGTGACATTGTTAATGGTTCTTGCTTCTTCCGGATGAGCAAAGGAGGTTGGGCAGAAATGTTAGATATGCTACTATTTCTTTTCTTTTTTTGTTTTAAGATGGAGTCTTGCTCTGTTGCCCCAGGCTCAAGTGCAGTGGTGTGATCTTGGCTCACTGCAACCTCTGCCTCCTGGGTTCAAGCGATTCTCCCGCCTCAGCCTCCCAAGTAGCTGGGACTACAGGTGTGTGCCACCATGCCTAGCTAAGTTTTTGTATTTTTAGAACAGACGGGGTTTCACCATGTTAGCCAGGAGGGTCTCGATCTCCTGACCTTGTGATCTGCCCTCCTCAGCCTCCCAAAGTGCTGGGATTACAGGTATGAGGCACTGTGCCCAGCCATATGCCACTATTTCTATAAGATATGGCCTAACGCTTCCTGCGTCATCTTCAATTCATCCATCCCACTTAACTATCTTGTTTTTCTTTCCTTTCCAGAACTCTACGCAAGCATTTTTTGGGGATAATTTTTCTCCCTAGGAGGATCCATCGTTTTCCGAGTGCACCAGGAACAAGAAGCTGGGCTGATTCACAGAGGGTGGCTCAGGCAGCCCCTCCCGTGGCACTCGGCCTAACTGGTCAGTCAAGCGTACCCAAGGCTCCAGACAACGTCACAGCCTAATGGCTGCTGGGTGTGTCCACAGCGTGAAATGCATTGAGCTGTTTGCTCCTGTGGGCACATTTCTGAGTCTATGTCATCCCCACCAAAATAATTCATGTTTTAAATGTACATGAACTATGATCATAGACGTGCTCTCCCTGTCTCTTCTCCATCAAGTCTCGGGTAAGCACAAAGCAAATAAAGGAAGAGCCCTCGAATGTGCACTGAGATTCTGGAGCTTTGGACTGGGTGTGTTATTATTGGAGAGACGGCCACACACAGGGTTAGGGAGAAGGTAGATACCAGAATCCCTCTCCTGCCCTTTAACTTCTTGTTGCCAGTTCCCATCTTGACTTCAGGTGTCACCTCTTCACCCATCCCCTGGCTTCTGTTCAACAACTTCTACTTTGTAGGGTGTTTTTGCTTTGTTTTAGAGACAGGGTCTCACTCCGCCACCCAGGTTGGAGTGCAGTGGTGCGATTATGGCTCACTGCAGCCTCAAACTCCTGGGCTCAAGCAATCACCCCACCTCACCCTCCTGAGTAGCTGGGACTATAGGCGTATGCCACCATGCTTGGCTAATTTTTTTATTTTTTGTAGAGATGAGGGTCTCCCTGTGTTGCCCAGGCTAGTCTTGAACTGCTGGGTTCAAGCGATCCTCCTGCCTCCGCCTCCCAAAGTGCTGCGATTACAGGCATGAGCCATTGCTCCTGATCCTACTTTGCATGTTTTAGATTTTCTCACATCTGTGTTTAGCAAACTTAAAGAAAAAAGATATCAGAAAAAAGAAAAGCAAATCTTGCTGCATTTTTCTTCCAGGGTAGCCCTGTGCAAGGAATTCATTCAGTTTCTTATCTAAGCACCCTTTTTCAACCATGTCAGAAATCAAGACATTTCTGAGACAGCATTGAAAGCTAATAAATTAGGCAAACACAAACCTATTTTTCAAAGGCTTTGAAAGGCTTTCAAAGCTGGGACACAGAGGTCCTGGCCAAGGGCTGCAGCTCTCTGTGGCCTCACGCGCGGCACTCTCGGTGTCTGCACCACGGGTTCTTCTGTTCTGGTTCCCACGGTCCATGCTGCATGTCCTCCATCCTGGCATGGGCCTCCCCAGTGGGCTTCTGTCCTCTGACTTCCAGTTGGCCTTGGTGATAGAGAGTGAGGTCAGGGTATTTGTTCCCCAGCTTCCTTCCTGAGGAGTTGCTTCTGACGGGCTTTGTCCCCTGAGCTAAGGTGACAGTTCTTCTCCAGCCGGCCTTTGCCACAGCACTCTCACCTTTCAGCTTCCTGTAACCACTGGCTGCCCTCATCCAGCGTTACCATCACCCATCGTGTCCCTAAACCCTGTTGTCAACTTTGTCCATCCCCTCAAATTATTGTAATTCGTTTCACCATTTATTTCTTGTGGGGACTCTGACTCAACCTGGGGTCTAATGGGGAGGTCCGACCAAGCACAGGCTGGAGCCACGCGCCATGTATTAGAATGTTCCGAGGTCTGGGGATGTTTGTGGCTGCAGAAAGGAAAGGTTCCGGGCTATAATGCATGCTCCAATGCGGACCGTTAGGATTCTGCATATCTGAGGGGCTTTTCCGGAAAGCTCTTATCAGTCTTTGGTGGTCTATCTCAGTTCTTTGGTGGTCTGCACTCTACACTGAACAACCCCGGCCTACGTGAATACTGCTAGACACACACAATCCACAGTTGCACACCTGGATGGATATTCCAAAAGGAAGCACACTTATGCCAGCAGCACTGGAATCAAGAAACAGGCATGACCAAGCTCCCTCCTGGCTCCAGCCACTCCACCTCCAGTGGTAGCTTTCACACAAACTTTTACTGCCATAGTCCCATCTGTGCTGTTTCTGAATGTTGTGTCAATGGAGCCGTGTGAGTCCTTTTGCTTTAGATTATGTTTGGGCATTTATCTAGGCTGTTGCCTATGTTCATTCTCATTGCTGCACAGTTTTCCACTGTTTGAACACGTCACAGGATTTATTCATTCTACTCTAGAAGAATGCTGAGGTTGTCTCCACATCGGGGGCTATGAAAATGGTGCCCCCATGAACATACACATGCCTTTCGCTGAACATAGTGTATGCATTTCTGTGTGCATGTGTGTTGGATCATTGAATCTTGGGTAATGTGTATGTTTAGCTTTAGGAGATCATTGCTAAACGGTTTTCTGGAGTGATTGTATTAATTTTCATTCTGGGTAGACTTATCTTTTTGATCACTTCCTAAGTGTATGCATATTGCATCTCTCCTGTTGGGATTCCGGACCAAGGAAAGGCTCTGGTTTAAGGCCCTGATGAAGATGTGGTCAGGACCCCAGGCAGCCTGGTGAAAATTCTTTGGCAGAATTTGCATCGGTACACCAATAACCAGGTTCTCGGTGCCGTGATTTGTACCAGCTCCTCCCTGCCTGCCCTACTGACCCATGTTCCCTCCTGGCCAGCACTGTTCAGGACAGACAGAAAAGAGGAGACTGAGGTTTGGGAAGAGAAAAAGAGACAAAGTACACACAAAAAGCTGTGGTGTCAATTTTCAGTGCGAATTGGAGAGCAATCCAAGGGGCAGAGTTAACCCGGTCCTGAAAACCGTCCTGCTCTTCGGGTGTGCGGCCTTGTGTGTGGGGAGTGGGGGACCCAGAGGGAGTTTCTCCACATCAAGCAGACCCAGGAAAAAAATGCCTCTTACTTTGCATTATCTGCCACAAAGGAAAACAATGACACAGGCATCTCATTGGAATGGATGGAGAGGGAAATCCTGAAATGTCTCCAAATAAGGAAGGAGAAGCGGGAAATGATTGTGGATTCCCCACTACTACCAATGTAAGATGCATTAAATACCACCGATGACTTCCCTAACTCATGTCTAGCCTCTATTGTTTCATTTTATAGTATAGATAATTTAATAAAAGCTACTAACATTTATTCACAATTCTAACCTCTAAGGCTGCTGTAACAAATCACCTCAAACTGTGTGGCTTAAAATAATGGTAATGTATCCTCTCACTGTTCTGGAGGCCAGAAGTCTTAATCCAGGTGTTGGCCGGTCTGTTCCTTCCAGAGGCCCTGAGGGAGCCTCTGTACTGGGCCTCTCTCGGCTCCCGGTGCTGCGGCAATGCTTGGCATTCCTTGGCTTGCAGAGCATCCCCCCATGGCTGCCTGTGTTCACATGGTGTTCTCCGTGTGTGTGCATGTGTGTTTGTGTGTGTGTGTGTGCACGTGTCCAAGCTTTCTTCTCTTGTAAGGACACTAGTCATGTTGGATTTACAGGCCACCCTGCTCCAGTATGGCCTCATCTTAACTTGATTAAGTCTACAAAGACCCTGTTTCCAAATTACGCCACATTCACAGGTTCCAAGTAGACATAAATTTGAGGTTGGACAGCAGGGGTGGGGCAGTGAGGAAAGGCATCACTTTTCAACCCTTTATAACCCCTGCATGACTTTTCTCCATGACCTTAAGATGAAGGATGAATTCTCCTCCCATATAGATGTCCAGGAACGTAAGTTTTGCTGTTGTAAAGGGAACCCAGATGTATGTAATGAACCTTGGGATGGAGCGAGAATGTGAGTTAGGAGAAAAGAGGTCCTTGACCCTTCTCTGATATGCGTAGCTCTTGTCATAACTTAGGAGGGAAGAGAACTAGGGGGGGACACTTAGAGGACAGCTTCCACTATCATTGGCCAAGGTCTTAATACAGTGAACTAACTAGCTCATAAACCCTGAGGCAGCAGTGTCCACAAAATGGGGAATGTGAGCTGCTTATAACCAGAGAGAAAAGGGTGTCCCATGTTTTAGGGCTAATGAACACTTGCCAATGGCCTATTTCCAGGCAGCCCGGAGCCCCTGACTGCCAGGAGAGTAGAGCACCTGTGGAGATGCATGCACAGACACACAACCATGGAAGCTGTGGAAATCTTTCCACTTTGCTCTGTGTTGCACATTTTATGTCTGTCATGCATTCTGTCTGTGAGTTTCTCTTTTCTGCCAGGGTGCCTACAGCAAGACCTCACACCAGACAATTGCAGGATGGCCTGGATATGGGAAGGGAGGAAAGGCCATCCTGTTCCATAAGCAGCTTTCCCAATGGTGCCACACAAGCCAGGCCATAGCAACAACTGGAAACCTTCTCCTGGAGACCTGGGGAAGGGTCCGGCTAACACAAAGCCTAACTATCACCATCACCAACCTCTGATCTCTGTGCCACCGTGATCTCATACACCAGAACCTGCAGGACCAGGAGACGTTGGTGCAGCTTTTGGTTAACAGTGATGCAAATGGGACTTCAGATTCGGATGACTGTTGAATCCAATAAAGAGAAAACTGAGGAGTCTCCATTTATCACATACATTTTTATCCAGGAAAAAGTCAACTCAGATAACTTAGTCCAAAGGAAACCTATTACAGTGTGTGCTTGGAAATGCCCAAATTCACTCTATAATTTTTAAATTCACTCTATATTTTTTCATTTGGTTCATGACTAAAGGAGCTTCAGAGTTTTGAAGGCAATTAACTTCACAGCATATCAGCTACAGCTAGTGATAAAAATCAATTCTCAGGTCAATTCAGGGCAGGGTATATTTTCAGAAAATAGCTCTTTTAAAAGTATAACTGAAAAGCGTGGCCAGGTTAGGCCTACTTAGTGTTTAATTAGGATGTGGTTGCCTCCTTAGAAACTCTAAAAAGGGGGACCTTTGAGGCACAGGTTGCATCTGTAAGAACTGCACATGGATCAGAACCGAATTATTTTCTGTTTCAAAAACAGCTTTTGCCAAGGGAAGGTGCTGCCTTTAGCCACACTGAGACTGACACGCCCTGTTGACTCTTTTGTTCTGACTTTCCAGCACACGCATCTCTTCGCCCTGGGTTTGCTCAGCTGGTGACGAGCACGTGCTGAGTGCAGGCTGAAGTTCAGGAAAGGATCACAGAAACATCAGAGAAGTAAACACGAGAAAGAAACGAGGGAATTCAAATTGTGCTGAAAATATCACCCATCTGTCATTAATTTTGAGTGGAGTTGTCGCTCACCCACAGGGTAGCTTCTCATATCAGAACGTAAGAGGGAAACAGGGCGTCACCTTGAGCCGTCCTCAGAATGCCCCACGTGGACATGCCCTTCGTCATTTCCTTCATTGGTAGAAGTGTTGGCTGCTTCTTCGGCTGAACCAAATGAAGCTGTTGCTTGGGTTTAGAGGCCACTTCTCTTTAAGCCCTGGGCTCACACTCAGTGCATGGGTGTTTGTGCCACATGTGGCTGATGAGGGGCACGGCACCTGCAGAGCCCCCAGCCTTGCTTCACTCCAGGACACACAGGGAAGCATGAGAGTGTGTAACCGACCACAGCATTTAATATTTTTTTTTCTTTTTGCTGAATGCATAAGGTTGAATTCATAAAAGTGAAATGTAATTTTGATGCAACTCCACTCAATTTCAAACAGACAGGCACATCTCAGGGGTGATGCATAAAACATGTATGCTGATTTTCCATATTTTTGTAGTTAGTATGTAATTAATAGCTAAGTAGTTAAAGCAGTGATGTGTGCTGGGCCTGTGCATTTCATGGAAAATGAATGAACAGACTCATTTATGGTAATTGGTTTAATAAGCTTCGGAGTGGCAGAAACATATCTAAAATTAAGACTAATGAACTTAAATCATTTGTTTTTTGATGGCTGAACCTATAGGCTATAAATGATAAACTTTGAAAGATGTGTTTTATATCTTTATATAAGTTTTATAAAAGATTATATTACTGCAAGTTGGAGACAAGCAAGAAGCAAATAAGTGCTATCAGCCTGAAATGCGGGAACTAATCAAGCATTGTAGACAGGGAGGTGAATGGATTTCTTGCTGTTCCTGGATACTGAGCTATAAAGTAAACTCTAACACAATTTCTAATGGACTGTTTTCATCACCAAACAAATAATAAATTGTGATCCATGGAGCAAGTCCGGCAAAAGTTTCTAGCAAATAACGATTAAAAGAATAGAAGGCTTACTGATTACTATGGGGTTATTTATTTTAAAACATTGCCATCTTAAAGCAACATATTACTAAATTATGGATGATTTTAAACAAATTCCTCATTTAAAAAGATGGAAAGCTCTGGGAAGCCTCATGATCTTTATAGAATTCTCTGTCCCCCAAAGGCATGGGGGAGCTAAACTCTCGAGTAGATATTTTCTTAACCAGTCTTAGCAATTCTTTTTTTTTTTTTTTTTTTTTTTTTTTTTGTTGAGACAGAGTCTTGCTTTGTCACCCAGACTGGAGTGCAGTGGCCGGATCTCAGCTCATTGCAAGCTCCGCCTCCCGGGTTCACGCCATTCTCCTGCCTCAGCCTCCCGAGTAGCTGGGACTACAGGCGCCCGCCACCTCGCCCGGCTAGGTTTTTGTTTTTTTTTTAGTAGAGACGGGGTTTCACCGTGTTAGCCAGGATGGTCTCGATCTCCTGACCTTGTGATCCGCCCGTCTCGGCCTCCCAAAGTGCTGGGATTACAGGCTTGAGCCACCGCGCCCGGCCCTTAGCAATTCTTGTTTCCTCTTCCCAAACAAACTCTTTCTCTGGTGGAGAAGAACAATACAAATGTCCTTAGAATCGATAGGCTGTGCCTTAGAAGTCAGTCAGAATAGCTTGCGAGATCCAGCTGACCTATATTGGGTAGAAAAACCCAAAACTGAAATGAAACAAAATTCTTCCTTGAATCTACAATATTGGAGCTTTATTCTGGAAAGAGATAAAATGACCAAAACTTTCCTGATGTGCCTCCTTCACCTGGGCTTCCCATCCTGAGGAAGTAGCTGGAGTGAGCTGGGCCTGGCAGCTCTCAGGACAGCCACCCCAGGAAGAGTGTGACCTCCTGCATCTTCACCCGGCTCAGCCAGGGGAGGAGCCAGCCCACATCTCAGGCCGTATCGTTTATCCAAAAAAGAAGAAATGCAATGCATTTCCCCAAGAATGGGCTGTTTGGGAGCAAATCCAATTTGTCATAGAAATAGCCTGCACGGATCAGCGCAGGAAGGTTAGCTTGTCAGAGATGCAACCAGCTACTTGTGATCCATCCTGAAGTCAGTTATAACCCCTAGAATCTAGCAGACTAGATCACCACAGCTCCATTTTGCACAGACACACATACACATATACACACACGTCCACATGCATGCACACACGTACATGGACACACATGCACACACACATGCACGTGCACACACACACGCACGGATGCACAGACCCCCAAGCACATTCCCTGCTCTGCTTCCTGCCCAGGTACAGGTGTGGCTTTGTCTACACAGTCCCCAGTGCTCCCACGTCCCACAGCATAAATGCATGCCCAGGCACTGGGTGTGTGGAGACTCCTGGTGCAGGGGAAGTGTGAACACGTGCTCACACCTGAAGCACTAACTTCCAGCTGTGGGCAAAGGTGAGTACAGCAAGGCCACCACCAGCCTCCCCGCAGCCCCCACTGGGATCCCCCCATTCTGCTCTGGGACTTTGCTGGGATGCCCACCAGCTCTGCAGGGCAGGCTGTGCATGCAAGGCCCACGCGAACAGATGCCCACAAAAACGGGGGCCATCAAGACCACGAGTCTTGCTTTCCCTCTGAACCAGCCAGAAGTTGAAGTCAAGTCACCCGAGGGGAGCAAGCGTCCAGCCACCCGCATCCACTGTGACAACAGTGCCACATCCGCTGCAGGCCGAGGTTCTGGTCACCCGAGGGGAGCAAGCGTCCAGCCACCCGCATCCACTGTGACAACAGTGCCACATCCCTGCAGGCCGAGGTTCTGGGAACAGAAAAGAAAGCTTGGAAAACAGAAACCCTGCGACATTCCCGCAACCCGAAAACCAGGGTGACTCCCGGGAGGGACACTTGTGTATCCGTTTGTTTGCATCTCTTGGTTTCCTACTTTCACCCCAAACCAGAAAAAGGGACAGGCGATACTAAAAGCAATGGTACATTTTTGTCATATTTCTCATCCACTCAGAACTAGGAAACGGCAGAAATCTTGTGGGAAAGTCACTTCTCAGGAGATTTCTAACCCGATTGCCTAACTACAGTGGTCTGGAGTTTTTGCCTAAATTTTAGATAAGGTCTTAATTTCTGGTTGCTTGGCTGCTCACATTTCAAATTCTTCTCAGGTTCACATCAATCATTCCAAGAGACAAGCGAAACATTTCACATAACACAATGTGCTGGTTTTTAGCATATCTTTGGTCTGAATGTGTAAGACTTCTGTGTCTTTGAGGAAAAGCATATCTCCCAAAAAAGGCCCCTCTCGCTTCCTCTCTCTCCCTCTCTCACTCCCCCCCTGCCTCACTCCCTCGGTCTCTCCCTCTCTCACTTCCTATCTCCCTCTCTAGCGTGCTCTCTCCCTCTCTCTCTCTCTCTCTCTCTCCCTCTCTCTCTGGCTCCCTCTCTCTCTCCCTCTCTCACTCCCTCTCTCTCTCTCTCCCGCTCTCTCTCTCTCTCTGGTTCCCTCTCTTGCTCCCTCTCTCTCTCCCTCTCTTGCTCCCCCCCCACCTCTGGCTGCCTCTCTCATTCCCTCTCTCTCTCCCCCTCTCTCTCTCTCTCACTCCCTCTCTCTCTCCCTCTCTCACTCCCTCTCTCACTCCCTCTGTCTCTCCCTCTCTTTCTCTGTGTCTCATTGTCCTTATGTCTCTGTCTTCCCTCTTTCTCATTCCGTTCCTCTGTGTCTGCTTCTCCCTTAGACTCTTGCCTTCCCTCCTTCCCTTCCCTCTCTGTCTCTCCTTCTCCTCTCTCTGTCTCTCTCTCCCCTTTCTCTCTCTGTCTACCCTCCCTCCTCCTCAAATCTGAAGCTCGCTCTCACCACCCCTGCAGCCCAGACTCCAACACTGACTGAACTGTGAAACCAAGTGTGCTGTAAACACAATGTATGAGGAAACCACAGAAATGAAGACAATTAGGGTAAATAAGATCCAGTGATCAAATATAGCTAATTTGTATCCATAATATTTGGGAGTTACACAGTCTGCTTCAATTTGAAAGATGTCTTCCAGACCACACTGTTTTTTCTCCGTGGGGACTGCCTTTTGCTTTTAATTATTGAACCTGAAGAATTCTTGCCATAATTTGGGGTTAGCTTGTAATTCTTGAAGAAGAAAAAAAACAATTCTAGTCCACAAATCCTCCTGTATTCCATCACTTCCAATAATAGGCTTCTGTGGCCAAATTGACCATCAATCAGTTGTGTTTTTCAGAAGGAGTGGGTGAAGCAGGGAGAGGAATTGGAGAAACTCACAGCAAGCATGGCCTCAAATAGCAGTGGGGTGGATGGAAACTCTTTGGCAAAGAGCCTTGGCTAAATAAAATGTATAAGAAAGGTCTCAGAAATAGAATATGTTACAAAGAAAAAGTGAACTGTAAACAACAAGACTTCACCTTCCTGCTTAAGAGGTGTTGAGCGCCTTTAGGAATTGCTAACACTGTCCACAATTTGAGAAGTGCATTCCACGGCGCCGTCTTGTTGATACTAATCGATCCTTGTGATAGAAGGTGGAGCATGCCCTTGGTCCCACCCAGGGGTGCTGGGATGCTTGGAGGACCCTTCCAACAAGTGGGCTTTCATTCTCCAAGCAGGGCTTGCAGCGACAAGGACAGCAGCCTGAGCCTCCTCACTTGACACGAGAGTGTTTTGCACACACCATCCATGAGCCAGCGGCATGCCATGTGAACCACGCCTTTATTTTCTACACTCTGCTGCTTCCACATCCGGGGCCTAGGCTGACCCTGGAGACTCTGCTCCTCCCCACTGTGGCCCACCCCACCCCCAGGTAGCTAATTCCTTGAGACGATAAACAACTCATCTGCAAGCTCCCACCTTTCCTATATACCCCAGCCACCTCCCTCATGGGGTTCTCATGCTCTGGGCCACCATCCACCTTCCCTAATACACCCAGGTCCAGGTACCAGACAACTAGGGACAGTCCTATGAGCCAGAGCCTGCTGAAATTATTCGACAAGGCCCATCCTCAGCCTGCTTACCCTTCCTTACCTGTTCCTTCCTGCTGAAACCCCAGTAAAGGCTCTGGCCACAGCTCCTCCCCTTCCTCTACCTCCCAACCAACCTGGTGCTTTCATGTGCCCCCATGACACGGCACGCCCCTCCTCTTTGGAACTGTGTGTAATAAGCTACCTCTTCAGTGGTAGTCATCTCCTGATCTGTTGGCCTTATATACCCGAAGAAGAATAAAACTCACATTTTAAAACACAGGTCTTTCTAGCCAGAGACATCAAAGACCAGGAATTCATTTCTCAGGAAAAATAGCCTTATTTTCTCGCAAACCAGTCATGTTTTAAAAAGTAACAGGGAACAATAGCATTCCAAATTTTCAAAAATAAAACACTGTTGATCAAGTTGGCAATTTTACATACACGCCCACACACAGAGCTGCAAGAGCATGCCACTGGAACACAGGCTCTCTCATCAATGTTGTGGGAATGTGAATAGGAACAACTTTTCTGGAAGTGTATTTGGTATGAGTATTTGAAGCTTTAAAAATCTGCTTACCCTTTCACCTGGAAATTCTACTTTGAGGAATATATCCTAGGGAGAAAAACAAAAAGACATAGTAAAATGGTTTTCCTGAAAGCATCATTTGTAATTTAAAAGAGCGGGGAGAAGCATCAACCACTGACTATCCAGGAACAGATGACTCGGTGAGTAAGTGATGGTACCTGCGGAACAGGAGGCTCCATCCTGCCACTACCATGACGACTGGTGAATGCAGAAAGATGTTCACAGCATAATTCTAACTTAAAAAAAGATATTACAGGCCGGGAGCGATGGCTCACACCTGTAATCCCAGCACTTCGGGAGGCCGAGGCGGGCGGATCACCTGAGGTCAGGAGTTCAAGACCAGCCTGGCCAATATGGAGAAACCCCATCTCTACTAAAAATACAAAATCAGCCGGGCGTGGTGGCAGGTGCCCGTAATCTCAGCTACTCGGGAGGCTGAGACAGGAGAATCGCTTGAACCTGGGAGGGGGAGGTTGTGGTGAGCTGAGATCGTGCCATTGCACTCCAGCCCTGGCAACAAGAGCAAAACTCCATCTTAAAAAAAAAAGACACGATTATCACTCTATGTTCTCACAAGTAGAAAAACAGATATTTACCAATATCTGCCGTGAATATCTTAAAATCACAAATGTCCACCTCCAGTATCAGTGTGCGTGGAGAGCAGAGTCAGCACCCAGGGACCACTGAAAGATTATGGGGCACCCTGGACAAACGTATAAAAGGGCTGGACAGGTACATGCTGGGGTGTAAATAACAGCGATTCTTGGATGATGAAATCATGAGTGTTATGTAGTCATAATTGTGGGAAATTGAAAAAAAGAAATCAGGCCAGGCACAGTGGCTCATGCCTGTAATCTCAGCATTTTGGGAGGCCAAGGCAGGCAGATCACTTGAGGTCAGGAGTTCCAGACCAGCCTGGCCAACATGGTGAAACATTGTCCCTACTGAAAATACAAAAATTAGCTGCGTGTGGTGGCAGGTGCCTGTAATCCCAGCTACTCAGGAGGCCGAGGCGTGAGAATGGCTTGAACCCAGGTGGCAGTGAGCTGAGATCACACCACTGTACTCCAGCCTGGGTGACAGAGTGAGACTCCGTCTCAAAACAACAACAAAAAGAAATCGTGAGATATCATGAGTGTTTTTAAATTCTCGTTTGTTTGCTTATGTTTAAATCTAATGTTCCTATAATGAACATATTTCCTTTGTATTAAGGAACACTTTTAAAACATTTCTCAAAAAGCCATTCCTAAGAAATGGAAGGAAGAGTCAACTCAAAAGAGGTATCTACCCACTCCCCCAAGAGAATTCCATTTTTGGGGCTGTCAGGGTTCCTTCAGGTCAGTAGGATACAGTTCAGACCATGAGGGCTGACAGTCTGCTTTGCTGAGCGACTATGTTTTCTAGACCAGAGAACAGGGCACAGAGTTTGGTAACTGTGCTTGCTCTTTGGAAGTAAGATCGCCCCAGGGCAGGGCAATCCTGTAGTTGCCAAACTAGTCTAACCTTTGAAAACCGCAGAGACCCACAGGTGGAGGCTTAAAGGAAAATTAAGCTGAAGCAAAAACAAATAAGCAAACATGGTTCTAAACACTGGAAAGATGGCCCTTCATTAAACTGTCACCTGATTCCCTTCAACTCAGCAACATTACGGGGGATCTTGTCTGTGCCAGGCAGAGGCTGGGTGCTGAGGACAGAGAAGTGGATGGGCATGGACTCTGCCTGTGCTCCGCAGGGCCATTGAGCATCTTCTCACCTGGTGGGAAGAATGCAGGCCCTTGGAAGGATGAACGCAGGGAGGACTAGACAAAACAGACATGGAGTTCAATTGTATTGACTGATGGTGGAAGTTAACCACCCTGAGCCTCATTTGCACCCATATCTGCAAAATGGGCATAATAATAAATACGTCATGGCGATGTTGTAAGAATCGCACGTATGAAGTGGCGAGGTCCGTGCCTGTCTCTCCATTTCCATGAACTGTTCCACACCCCACTGAACAAATGGTCAGCTCCTGCCAGGGCAGTCCAACTCAGCATTTTCACCATTTAACTTACAATTACTATTCTAATCAGCCATGGTTCCGAGAGTGCCTAGTGGATGCTGGGCATTAGTATCTGGAAAGAATTCTTGACAGTCTTCGTATGATCATCTGAATTTCCTAACAGCTGCTCCTGGAACGCTTTCATAACGTAGAATGGCTTGAGCTAGCTGAAAAAATGCTTGTGACATGCTTGCCATACATCTTAACTAATTAGACGGATCTTCACAGCTTTAAAAAAAAAAAAAAAAAAAAAAAAAAAAAAAGCAGAGATTTGGCCGGGCGCTGTGGCTTACACCTATAATCCCAGCACTTTGGGAGGTTGAGGTAGGCGGATCACGAGGTCAGGAGATTGAGACTGTCCTGGCTAATACGGTGAAACCCTGTCTCTACTAAAAATACAAAAAAATAGCCCAGTGTGGTGGCGGGTTCCTGTAGTCCCAGCTACTCGGGAGGCTGAGGCAGGAGAATCACTTGAACCCAGAAGGTGGAAGTTGTAGTGAGCCGAGATTGCGCCACTGCACTCCAGCCTGGCGACAGAGCAAGACTCTGTCAAAAAAAAAAAAAAAAAAAAAAGCGGAGATTTGGATAATTAGCAGAATAACTCTGTATCAATAAACTCTGTATCCATCCTTTTCCTGCCCTAATATCAGAGCAAGCTTGTTATTTTCTATCACATTTTTCTTGGGCATGTCTAAGGAATTTTTAATTGTCATTCTATGGTAGACACAGGCCATTCATGTGGTTACTGCCCAGGAGTGGGAAACAGCAGACATTGACTGACTTGTCACAGGGTTCAAGATCCCTTTCCAGCTTTGAGAGTCAGCATGTGAGGCTTCCTCCCTGTGTCTGCCAAGGCTTAGGTCAGATGCAAGGCCCACTGTGTTAGTCCAGGTCCTCAGAGAAGCAGGTAGCAAGACCTGAGAAATACGCAAGCACTGTAAGGGGAAACACCTCTAAGAATGGGAGAGCCAGGTAAGCCTGGGAGAGCCACCAGGCTATGACGCAAGTCAGACCGAGTGAAGGAGACAGGGGGGCGAGGGTTGGGGAATGTCTCCGGACCACTCCGTGGTCTAAGAATGTTTCCGAGGGGCCATCAGACAGCTCTCAAGCCAAGAGCGTCTGTCAGAGGAATTCCCCATTTCCCAGGAGGGATACTGCCTCAGTATCCTGGCTGTCTGTGGGAAGCACAGCCTCCAAGGACAGGTGGAAGCCAGTGATGGGTTTCAGAGCCCGCAGCTGGGTCCCTGGGCTCTTTCTGCTTCTGTAGTTGGAGGCCTGTGCTCAGTCTGCTCCACAGGAAGCTCCTTGCTCTCCAGGCACTCAAGCCTTTGCAACCGTGCCCCTCTGTCCCTAGGGTACCTGTGGATACCGTGGAAAGTGCGTGGTGCCTTACCATGGTGCCTGGTGCCTTGGTACATACCTTTGTCTTCTTCTCAATTAAATTCAGCAAATGCCAAGGAGGCCCCAGGCCCTGCATTGGCCCACAGTGCCTGGAGGCAGCAGCTGTCTGGCCCTGCACAGTGAGACTTTCCAGGCCAGTGAGGAGGAACACGGCCTGAGAGGAGGAGAGGGTGGAAGAGGCAGATGGAGAAGGGAAAAGCCACAGTCACTAGGATGCAGGACAGGATGAAACCAGAGAGGGCTCATGGATGCCAAAGCAAAGAGGGTGCTGAGGCAAAGGCGCAACTGGCAGTGGATGCAGAGAAGAGGACTTCGCGTCACAGGCAGGCAGACTCCTGAATTTCCGGGCCACCTGTGAGGCGATTCTCCTGCCTCAGCCTCCCGAGCAGCTGGGACTACAGGCATGTGACACCACGCCCGGCTGATTTTTGTATTTTTAGTAGAGACGTGGTTTCACTATGTTGGCCAGACTGGTCTCAAACTCCTGACCTCATGATCCGCAAGCCTCGGCCTCCCAAAGTGCTGGGATTACAGGCGTGAGTCTCCGTGCCCAGCTGACCCTGGAGAATTTATGCACCTGTGGGTATCTGTGGTCCCTCCTGCGATGGAAGGAATCCCCAGTCCTGAGGGAACAAGGTTTGGGGCAGCTTCTTCTACTGAAAAAATTGGGAATCCCCTGGTACCAGAGAGTTTATCTACCAGGCAACGTAGAGTCAGAGCCCCCAGAGGCACTTTTGGACAAGTCTGTTCACTGCACCACAGGTCTGCAGCCGAAGTCACTATTTTGTACAAGCGTTGGGTAGCATTAAAAATCAGTGCAGGGCAAATGGAATGGCCAGTGTTCAAACAATGGAAAGAGAGCTTCAGCGAGTGAGACTAGGAGGCAAGGCTTCATAAGAGAGAGAATCTCATCAGGGCCTGCAGGGGTAGGTCAGGCTTGGACATGTCACATGGTGGCAAGAGCGTTCACACAAAGATATCAACCTAAACCAAGGTCACAGAGAACAAAGAGGAGCTGGGAACATTCCTCATATCAGAACATGGGTGGCTGTCCACACCTGAAACACCCCACCGTTGGATAGGAGTTCACCAAAATGGAAGAACCGTGTTCTGTTAAGATTTCAGAACAGAATTCAGAAATATCATTTCCACCAGGTAGATTCTAATACTGGTGATTTCTGCCCATGAGCACTTGTTAGTGTTTGCTCTGCTGTCTTCCAACACTTGGTCTTCTGTTCCATTAGAATCCAGCTACATTTTTAAAAATTATTATTCTAGGCCTCAAATTTTGCTACTTCGTTGGCATAGAAACCCCCACAATGAAATTTTATTGTTCCCAAATATACTATTCTTGCTGGCGCAATTCAGAAGTTGCAATTTTAAATGTTTTTATTTTTTTTTGACATTTTGGGGCAAGCTACCTACTTTAGAGATATCGCAGGAAAAGAACTTCTGGAACAAAACATCAGTTTCTAAATCCTGATAAGGAATGTCTAACAAAAGTACTTTTTGCACAAGGCGAGGAGCTGGCCGCTGAGCTGCAGACCTGGCACCCAGCTTCCTCTCCCTGCTCTGCGCCTCGATGGCTGCCTTTTTCATTGGATCTGTGACGCAAGTAATTCTAAATGACCCCAAAGTGTTTTTCTCTCCTTTACGTTGTTTGTCTTGAGGGAGACTGGGTGTTAAAGATAAGCCAGGCTTGGAAGCATGGCTAGAACCAAGTGTGACTAATCACTGCCAGTCGTGCAAGGAATACTTCTTCTCCCATATGCCGGGCACATCCCTCCCCTCATTCTCTGCTCGGTCAAGTCCTGCTCTCCAGTCCCCACCCACCACCAAGCAAAGGCCTCCAGCGGACAGGAAACTGGGCTGGGGCCATAACAGCTCCCCAGTGCACGGTGTGGTGTGTACAACCGGGGCCGATCCATATGCGTGTCCTCTCTGCCAGCTGCTGGCTCCCCTGGTTGACTCAGCTCCTCCTTTGCGGTGTGTGCTCCTCTATGTGGGGGGGAAACACGGTGTTCTCTTTTAAGCTCTGCCAGGAACACACACTAGGTTTATTGTATGTCAATGGCTTCCGGGCATCCAGTTTCTTATCCATAAGAAAAGAAGGCTGGCACCTATGAGGCGTGCCCTCCCTCCCCAAGTCCATGTGCATGGCAGACATCATCCGTTGATCACATCCCTGGGCTCTGACGTGAACTCAGACTCCTTTTCAACCCTGAGCTCCAGGCAGCCACCACCAACCCATTGCTATTGGCTTTTTTAATGAAAGTAGTTTGCCATTCTGGGGCTAAGCTTCCTTTCAGATCCAACAGTCTATGACTGTATGAAATGAATGCAACAGCAATATGGCATTAAGAACAATGGGCTAGACCAGCCAATCCTGCTATTTATATATTCCTTTTTTTTTTTGTAGTAACTTCAAGTGAAGGCTGATTGGTTTTTTTTTTTTTTTAAAGACAGAACATGCTTTTATTTGAAGTAAAATATCTCCAAATTCATTTATGAACCTTGATGCCCTTGTGTAGGACAACAGAATTTCTTTGGTCTTATATTTTGAACTGGATTCCAAATGAGAGCCAACTTTTTAAAAAATCAGTAGCTCAGGTGACTGATATCTGGTTATGTTCTCCAAGTCCATTTCCTTCTTCCCTTTTGTAAATTTTACAAAATTTAAGCAATCAGATTAGGATGAACAACTGATGGTGAATCTTTCTTTGGTGAAATGAATCCAGTAGATCTAGTGGCCCACGCACGTGTAGACAGGGGAACAGAGTCCTGGGTGTCAGGAACTATCAAGCCCCACATGGGAGCTTTAGGCTGAGAGTCTTGGAGCCTTAGAAAGATAACAGCCTTGTTGTGCTTTGGCCACGTCATGGTCTTTGTCAGTTGGCATATGTCTCTATAGGACTGTAAGTTCCTCGAGGAGAGAGACCCTGCTTGAGATCAACCAAAGAACTGTGGATAAATTGGGTTTTGAGTGAATCTTCTGTGTTCAGGCTTTCAAGAAGCATACTTGAAAATGTATTGGGGGTCTTAGAAGGCAGCCTATAGTCTGTCTGGAAAAACATACTCATCACTGTCAGGCAGCGGAAAGATCCCAAGAATTCTTTCTTTCTTGGAACACTATTCCTGGAAAAGTGAGCCTGAATATTGCTTCCAGGCCTGACTGCAGTTTCTATTAGGCTGATCCAATTTGCAGCCTCTCCAGCAGGCACTCAGTGTCCCAGGGCAAGGAGGGGGCGCTGCTTTGAAGAATCAGTATCAGATGCTGAGGCCATCCCAATCATTGGCCTTTGGGCAAAACGTATAAACTTGAAATGGCAAAACTTCCAACAAAGTTCATTAGAACATCTGGGCACCTTATCAGGGATTTATCAAGCTTTCCAGAGTTGATCCTAGCCTTGTTTTAATGAAAATCGTCTGTTGATGAACAATTTATGCCAAGAATTTTTCCTTGTCTTCTCCTCTTTCTCCTTCTGCTTCTCCTTCTTCTCTCTGCACGTCCCTGGCTTTTATCACTGCAAAAGTTAATTCTGAAATAGTGAACAAGCCTCATATGTCCAGGCCTGCTACATACACTGTTATTATCAAACATTTGTGCTTAGGTTAACCACTCTATGTCAACATAAAATAAGTGTAGTGGACATCCATCATCACAGCTTGAACTGGGGAATTGCATGAGGTTGAATTACCCTCTACTTTTGCAACTGGGTCATTGGCCAAGATAACACAACCTTTCAGTCTTCATTTGTATAAGTTAAGAAAGATCGTCATATGTTTTACTAATTTTAAAACTGGTAATTTTATACTAGTCACATATTTCAACTAATTGTTATTCCTCTGTAATTGTGCCTTAAGATGACTTAACTCTAGAAGTTGCAGTTATAAAATTAAAATAAATAACTATATTCTGACAGAGTACTACCCATCATGTAAATCAACAAGCTTTGTTCATAGCCTTGGGGAAAAATAATGCTCTTTGAATAATCAAAATGCTATTACCATAACATTACCATATACTTTTATTTCTCTGCTCTCCCATGACTCAGTTGGTATGTTTGGTTGTTTTTTTTTTTTTGATTCCTTGATTTACATGAATAAATTAGCTTACAATGGCAGCTAATGAGACAAAGAAAGGGGATACTGTTGCAGGCTAAGTGAGGGGCAGCCTCGGGAATGGAAATTCTCAGAAAACTCTCCAGGCCTAAAGATAGAAACTCTAGAGCCCCAGTGGTCTGGAAGACATAAAAGATGCCCAGGCCTGGAAAGAGGAGTCAAACCCAAGGACCTGAAAAGCCGGTGGATGGTAAATACATTTTACAGGAGGCCATTGGTTTGGACCAACCTAGGCCCCAGCAGACCACACCAAGCCAGAATGGAGTCCCTTGTGCTCAGTGCCACATAATCAGGCTCAACTTTGAAACAAGTCGGTTTTCCCAAAAAACCCAGCATAGTACAGTCAACCTGAATCCTCGTAATAAGGAAGTCCCCTCTGTTTTAACCCTAGAAGGAAAGTAACTTAGAAGCACCCAATCTGCTTTTTTGTCCCATCTCTGCTTTCTTCAGGCCTTTTCTGCCTATAGAGCTAACCACCTCGGGCTGGGCACAGTGGCTCACGCCTATAGTCCCAACACTTTGGGACGCCGAGGTGGGCAGATCAGCTGTGGTCAGGAGTTTGAGACCAACCTGGCCAACATGGTGAAATCCTGTCTCTACCAAAAATATGAAAATTAGCCGGGCGTAGTGGTGGATGCCTGTAATCCCAGCTACTCAGGAGGCTGAGGCATGAGAATCACTGGAACCTCAGAGGCGGAGGTTGCAGTGAGCCAAGATTGCACCATTGCACTCCAGCCTGGGCAACAAGAGTGAAACTCCGTCACAAAACAAACAAACAAACAAACAAACAACAACAACAAAAAACTAACTGCTCCTGCTCATCCCATTGGAGCACCCATTCTACTTTACAGAAAGCGATGTTGCCCCATTCTAGAATCACAAACAAAAGCGAATTCGATCTTGGAACTACATTTGTGGTGATTTTGTCTTTTGATAATGGGGTCAAGGAGAGGGAGGGATGAGTAGCTGGAACACAGAGTATCTTTAGGGTGGTGAGACTGCTCTGTGTGCTACTACGGTGGCGGATAATGTCATTAGGCATTTCCTCAAACCATAGAATGTATTAAATATAACTCCAAGACTGAGCTGGAATGCACACCGTGTGCTCTGAGTGATAATGATTCGTCAGTGAAGGTTCATCCATTGTAAGTCACGTCTCACGGGGTGGGGATGCCGACGGTCGGAAAGGCTGAGAGGGGGACATGGGGTGCACGGGAAATCTCTGTGCTCTCCCCTCAAGTTGTGAACCTAAAACTGCTTTAAACAATAGACCCTATTTAAAAAATTGTGTACAATGGGATCCATATTTCCACAGCTGTAGATTTTGCATTCACTGTCCACATGCAACAGAACAGCACTGGATCTTTCATTTGGAGGCCACTTGCCTTAGAAATGAAGCTTTTGAGTCAGATGAGTACATCTAAACCGGGGGCTCTCTGCTGGCGTCCTGGTTACATCATTAGGATATTATCGTAATGACACACAGCGGCCAAACACATTCAGTCACTCAGCTTGAAGTCTGTGCTCTTTCTCCTCACTAAATCCCAGCCCTAAGGGCAGAGTCTGAACACAGGCACTTCCTAGTCAGCCCTAAAGAACCATATGGTGGTGCGGCATGGTGGTTGGGATGAGGCGTTTAAAAGACTGTTTCTCTTTTCAGTCACAGGAGAGTGGAGACATTTCCAGTTATAGTTAAATGAGGCACAGAGGCTGAGCCAGAGGCAGCATTTTCCCCACCTCCTTAGGTTTTCTAAGAGGGAATGAAATTTCCACTACAGTCCTCTGGGGAAAAACTGGGGAGGAGTCTTGCAGCTTCTCTCCATCCCTCACCCTCTCCTCCCCAGAGAATGGCAACCTCTGTTTAACGGGTTCATTTGGGAGAAGGAAGTAAGGGCAAGCGCACCGCTGCCTCTCCTGGGCTCCCCATCTTCAGGCCCGGTCAGGGGTCTTGCCTTAGTCTCTCCAGCAGGGTGAGGGATGGCACCAGAACTGTGTCTGAGGCTCACAGGGAGTTTGACCTTTTCAGGGTTTTTTAAAATTTTATTTTATTTTATTTTTTATTTAAAAGGCCCTTGTGGCTGCTGGTCCTGCATTTTTCAACAGAGCTAGCAGTTTTTCATCTCTATCTGATTCTTGTAATTGCATCCAATATCTCGTGAGCCATCGGGGGCAGGATCCTAAAAATCACAGCAGGGTAAGGTGGAGGGTTGAAATCTACGTACAGAAAATGGTATGTCCACAGGTCTAGCAAAAGAAGGAGGGCGGAGCTCATGCCCCAGGACCAAAGAACACCCAGTGCTCCCCTCCGCTGCCCCTCGGGCCCAAGGATGAGACAAAGGATGGAGGAAGCTCCTGGCCTTCTCTGCTCAGGGCCTTACTTGTTCCTGTTGTGTCTTGCATGTACATCTCTGTCTCCAAGCCACGTCTCCAGAACCTGCCAAGCTGGTGGATGCGCTGTCTTCATTTTATTCTCGTCTTTATTTTTAAATTCACTTTTAAATTTCATACATAACGTACAAATATAGTCTCACTATAAAAATGTTAAATCCTACAAAGTAAATATCCCACGTACACTTCCCCCAACCCCCGCTCCATCCTCCGTCTTAACACTTTTCTCTGAGAACCACCTGCTGCAAACATTTCCTGAAGACCCACTTCGGGGGCCCCTGCTGTGATGAGGCCCACCCCTCCAGAACACGCTACTGCCGCCCCCTCTCCCAAGCACCAGATTCAGCTTATTTAACACCCAGTGCAGCTACAGCTTATCAGAAACATATTGACCAAATGCAGTGCGTGAATCTTTTTTGGATCCATGATTCAAACAAACAAACAGATGGGATCATTAATAGATACTGATGAGACATTTGGAAATGTGAGCCATGACTGGATACAGGATGATGATCAGGAATCATTGTGAATATTGCTGACATGTGACAAGGGATCTGGGTCTTTATATGAATAAGTCCTTGCCTTTTAGATATATAATCTGAAACCTGTATGACTGAACTTCTGTGAGGCCTGGAATTTGCTTCAGAATGGTACTAAGCAGGGGGCAGAAGCTGGGGGTAAAATTGAAACAAGATTGGCCATGCGTGGATAATTGTTAAAGCTGACTGTGGGAATCTGGAGGTTTTCTTTTGCATGTGCTTAGAATTTTCCATAATAAATTTTTTTTTTTTCTTTTTAAAAAGCACAAGACCCTGTCCTGGCCGAGTTTCGCTGATACAGTCCTGGGGAATGAATCTGTTCTTGTCACCCTCAGGACCTCTGGAGTTGGGGACAGCTGACAGACGGGGAGGGCTGCTGGCAGGTGTGGGCACTCCCCCAGCTGAGAAGGGGCTGTGGGAGTGGGAGTGGCCCTGACCCCATTAATGAAACTGGACTACTCTCCGCAGAGCGCCAAGCTCAGGCTTGGACTCAGACGGAAAACATGAACAGCATCCTTTGCGATGACCCCGCTTTGAGGTTCCCGTCATTTCATTGTAGGACGAGGTTCCCACACCCCGTCTTAATTTGAAACATTCAGGCACATCTCTTCCCCATTATGAAGCAGCGGAGAGATGAAGGTCTTAGAAGCAGCCTTGCTCTGATTGCACGGTGGAGTTTCTGCCCCGGAACGTGGGCGTCCTGACACATGGGATGCTAGAAGCAGATGTGGCTGAGCAGAGCTTAGGACTCTGCCCAGGAGTCAGAGATGACTGGGATATTTACTTTGAAAGTAGCCTCTGTAGATGGGAACTGATTAATTCGCTCTGAGGAATTTTATGTTCTGCAGGGTGATACCCTCAGGAAAGAAAGGGCCTCTTTGAGAAAGCCAGATTGAGAAGGTTTCCCTCGGTGTCCCAGCACATCAAAGCCCTTCCTTCCCACAGTCCCTTAATTGTCTGCCTTCACAAGAAGGGAGGCAGCAAGGAGGCCAGGGATGGGGAGAGGGAGAGAGGGAGAAAAGCTATTTTACCTGCTCTGGAAAAGTTGTGGATCATCCAAGGACATTAGCAAGAAAGTGAAAAGACAACCTGGGGAATGGGAAATACATATTTAGAAATCATATATCTGATAAAGGTTTAACATCCAGAATATGTAAAGAATGTCCACAACTCAACAACAGAAAGACATACAACCCAATTTTAAAATGTGCAAAGACTTTGAATAGACAGTTCTCCAAAGAAGATATACGAATGGCCAATAAGGACATGAAAAATCAGCATCATTAGTTCCTAGGGAAATGCAGATCAAACCCCAAGGAGATGTCACTTCACACCCACTAAAATGACTATAATAAAAGTTCAATAAAAAGTGGAAAACAAGTATTGCTGAGGATATAGGGAAATTAGAGCCCTCATACTTGCTGGTGGAAATGTAAAATGGTGCAGCTGCTGTGGAAAACAGTTCGATGGTCCCTCAAAAAACTAAACAATGACCATATAACCCAGCAATTCTGCTCTTAGGAATATACCCAAACGAATTGAAAGCAAGGCTTTGAACAAATACTTACCCATGCCCACACAGCACTATCCACAATGGCTGACAGGTGAAAACAACCCAAGCGTCCATCAACAGATACATGGAGAAAGAAAATGTGGCACATGAGTACAACGGAACATGATTCGACCATACAAAGGAAGGACATGCTGATGCATGCTACAACATGGATGCACCTTGAGAACATCATGTTAGGTGAAATAAGCCAGACACAAAAGGACACATAGTGTATAGTTCCACCTCCATGAAACACCTAGAATAGGCAAATTCGCAGAGACAAAAAGTAGATTCAATGAGGGAGGGTAGCAGGATAGAGAAAGGGAGGAGCGGGATAGGGAAAGGGAGGAGCGGGATAGGGAAAGGGAGGAGCGGGATAGGGAAAGGGAGGAGCGGGATAGGGAAAGGGAGGAGCGGGATAGGGAAAGGGAGGAGCGGGATAGGGAAAGGGAGGAGCGGGATAGGGAAAGAGAGGAGCGGGATAGGGAAAGGGAGGAGCGGGATAGGGAAAGGGAGGAGCGGGATAGAGAAAGGGAGGAGCGGGATAGGGAAAGGGAGGAGCGGGATAGGGAAAGGGAGGAGCGGGATAGGAAAAGGGAGGAGAGGGATAGGGAAAGGGAGGAGCGGGATAGGGAAAGGGAGGAGCGGGATAGGAAAAGGGAGAAGCGGGATAGGGAAAGGGAGGAACGGGAAGTCGTTGTTTAATAACCATTAGGCACGGTTTCTGCTTGAGATGATGCAAACATTTTGGAACTGGATATAGGGACAGTTGCACAGATTTGTGAATGTAATTAATGCTGCTGATTGTACACTTAAAAAATTGGTAAAAGGGCCAGGTGTGATGGCTCACGCCTGTAATCCCAGCACTTTGGGAGGCCAAGACAGGTGGATCACCTGAGGTCAGGAGTTCAAGATCAGCCTGGCCAACATGGCAAGACCCCATCTCTACTAAAAAATACCAAAATTAGCTGGGTGTGGTGGCAGGCACCTGTAATCCCAGCTACTCGGGATTGAGGCAGGAGAGTCGCTTGAACCCAGGAGGTGGAGGTTGCAGCAAGCTGAGATTGCGCCATTGCACTCTAGCCTGGGAGACAGAGCGAGACTCTGTCTCAGAAAAATATATATATATTTTACCACCATTTTAAAAAATGAATAACGTCATATGCCAAAAAACCACTGAATTGTGCACTTTATATGGCTAAGTTGTAAAGTATACGAATTATATCTCAATAAAGGTGAAAAATAAAAACAATTCACAAACACACACACACACACACACAACCCTCAAAAAAGTTGTGAGTCCTCACCCAGGCCCACGCTGATGTCCACCAAAGATGTGATTTTCAGAGCGGACGGAGCCGCCCGCAGCCAGTGTTAAGTGAAGTGGTGGCACCTGCAACGGGGCTGTTTCTGATCTCCACGAAGGTGGCATGAGCACCTCCCACCACTTGTGTCAGCCGCGATTGGCCTGTGCCGTCCTGCGGATGCCAGTGGAACTGCGTTTTAGCTGTAGCATGTGCCTTCACGTCTTCACAGATCTTCATAGATCATGTCGTCAGTGTGTGAGGGAAACGGTTCTTCCAGCATCTTCTCAGGCCCTCTGCAGAGGACATTGACCAGTGTTTACAGAACCCAGTTTGAGACCCTCTTGGTGAATTTGGACAACTGAGCCATTCACTCTTCCTTATAAAACATGAGCAACTAGGGGGACAGCAGACACTTTCGAAGACTTTGGTCCCCCTCACATAGTGCAAGCTGAGTCGGGAGAAGCTAGGAGCCCCCTGCAAAGGGGGCTGCCATCTCAACCTGGATCCCGCAGGGCTTCCCTGGCCTCCCCAGCCTCTCCCCACAGCCTCCTCCTGCCCATGCTCCAGCCTCACCACCTAGCACTCCTCCCTCAGCGGGCACAGTGCCCCCCCGCCGAATGCTCCAGGCTGTCCAGGAGTCCTTCAGCCTGAAAAACCCTCTATCCCTTATCCACTGACTTGACTATTTCTGGGTCTCAATCCACTGCTACCTCAACTTCGAACCCTTTCCAGACCCTGACAATCCGAGTTAGTTGATCTTCCTCTGTGCTCCCACCTTTGACATAGAACTTATGTTGTCCTTGTCTATCTCTGTTTGATCTCTGAAGTCCTTGAGGACAGGGGCTGTGTGTGCATCTCTGCATCCCCATTGCTTAGCACAGTGATTGACACAGAATCAGCTCTCACATGTTTGTTGAATGAATGAATGAATGAATGAATGAGCGAATGGCAGGACCACCACATTAGACAACCCAGGGGACAACACTCACATTGAGGGGGCAGGAGACAGTTGCAAATGTAAGTACTGCCTGGAGCTGTACAGCTGGGAGATCTTGAATGATTGCCTCTTTATATCCCCAAGTAGAATCCCAACCTCTGAAAACGGTACACAGGGTGTTGTACCCCCAGCTTTCACACTAAGATGGCCACTTGTCCAAGATCCTCCAAAATCATTCTTCACTGGCCAGTCCTGGTGATGCCTGTTCCTACATCCTACTTTGGAGATTCGATTTTGACCTCCAAGGGTCTCCAGAGAGGGTCCTCTCCTCACTCTGTGCTTGTGTGCTGGAAGTGGCAGACGCAGGGCCAAGGGAGGGAACTAACTTTTGATTCCATTTCCTCCGTTATCACGCCAGCTTCTTCAAAGTGCCTCACTTGGGATTTCAGTCAAAACCCACAAAAATAAACTATATTTTCTAATTTTCCATTTTCGGAATATTACATTTTTATGTGGACAGCAATACCGGTGATTGTGCTCCTAAATTTCCCTGAGCGGTCTAGAGGTCATTCTAATAACACACGAAGTGTATTTCAAAGAGTCCCCAGATCAGAGCAGCTTAACAATAGTGGATTGTCAGCACGAATTCCTGCTATGTATTTATATTCAAACTTGAAATTTTCCGCTAAGATTTCCAAATGCATATCAGAGTCTTTGGCTAACACCAATTTGTGCCCCTTCGTGCTAATATGGAAACTACAATCAACTGAACATTTATTGTGTGTGTGTGTGTTTTTTTTAGTAAATGAGTATGCGTTGGAGATTTTTTTTTACTACATAATAAAAGCAACATAAAATGAATTTGCTGCAGTGCTTCTTCACTCTTTAAAACTCCATGCCCCACCTGCTCGTGCTATTCTTTACGTGGCATTCTGCCGGGACCGTAACT
This sequence comes from Macaca thibetana thibetana, assembly GCF_024542745.1. NCBI lineage: Eukaryota > Metazoa > Chordata > Mammalia > Primates > Cercopithecidae > Macaca > Macaca thibetana. The sequence continues at coordinate 2,331,970 of NC_065581.1, read as the reverse complement.
AGGTTATCAGCCGGGCGATGGCAGGAGCCTCGGGCCATGGCAGGAGCCTCGGGCCTTCGCGCTTCAGTCGAGCCTGCGTGTGCCACGGGGGTCCGCGCGGCGCTGATGGAGACCGGGATCAGTTTGCACCCCCAAGGGGGCTTGGCCACTCTGGATATTGCTTTTATAGACTCCGGTTGTGTCTGACTCTGTGTTTTTTATTACATTCCTTTGCAATTCTAGCAGCTGTTTTTGTCAAGAGTCTTAATAAAGTTTGAACTGCTAAACGAACTTTATGGAAATTGGTCACAGAAGAGTCTATGCGGCACCTTTCAGAAAACCAGGGGTTACGTCGCCCCTGGGCTACCTCCGCGGTAACAGTAGTGACAAATAAACCTAACAGCGCGGGGGCAGGCTGATGGTTTGGCAACCCACTTCTCACTCGATTTCTGAGAGACGACCATCCACACACACTTAGTTCCTTTAACTCTATTTACCGCAATTTATTGGAAACATTTGGCTGCGTGGCTCAGATGGTGAAGTTGCTTTAAGGACCTTCACAGAGAGTCAACTCATGTTTGGTGTTTTGTTTTGCTTTGGGTTTATTTCATGTTGCTTTCCAATTTTATAAACCTAAGACTTGGAATAATTGGACTTAGAAACTTTCTATGAAAGAAAAATAAAGTGTCTGAGACACTCTCAGTTTATCTCTCATTGCTTAATTATACTAAAATATTGGTCGATTTTGTTAAGCATATTAATTTGGCCATGAAGTTAACTTGATTTGATGGCATCTCTAGGAGCCAGTGAAAAATTCAAAACCCATTTTAGACTTGCCTTGGGTATAATGGTTTACCATCCACTTCACATACCGATGTTATGGAAGAATAATTCACCAACAGACCAAAACTAACCATTCATCAGTTTGGGGTGTGACTTCATCCATTTCCATGATTAAAACAGACCCTAAAAGCAATAAAGCAAACTGTTTCAGTAGCCTCAGCCCGGTAGCTGGACACCCACCATCCTGGATATTCCTGGATTATAATGTGTCCTTTATGAAACATCTCTTTGAGAAATTGGTGTTGCCACCAAACAGAGTTAGTTATTAGCAACACTGCAGCTAGTTGAAATAAAATATTTATACGTAGATGACTCAGTGACTCACCTCAGACTTATGAAGTGTAAAATACAGAGGTCAGGTTAGATGGGCTTTAAAGATCCTCACACCTCTAACACTGGGGCTTTCTAGAACGCAGTGAGAGTTCTAGGATGAGACAAGGTAGCCACAGCAGGGGAGTCGCACTGGGCAGAAGGCACTGGTAACAGGGTGCTTTCACTGTGGAATCAACAGACGCTTCAGCCGTTCCAGGTGGGCTGCGGTGAGAAGCAGGTGACGCCCAGGTGCAGCTGGGTCAAGCTCCAAATCAAACCAAACTTCACAGAGCCTGTGGCTCCAGGGTCAGCACTCACATCCAGCTTCCTCTCCAGACTGTTGAGAACTGCATCTGAGTTTAATTTGCTTTTGTCTGTCAGAATCTGTTCCAACAAAAAGGAGAGGGAAAATATACTCATGGTGAAGGACCCCACATCCTCTGGATGATGTCACAGTGAAACACTCCCTCGAGATGATTGACAGTTCCGTTCTCAGTTACCAGCAGCGAGAGTCGGTGGACACTTCTTTATATTGCTCTTGCTACTTTAAAAAAATGGCCCGATTCCAATCACTTACTTATGTTCTGATACCCTAACGCCTGTGCTTCACACAGGAACTGAATCTGCCTCTTATTACAATGACCTTCTTTACTTCCTCCTGTCCACATCGCAAAAGCACCCTTTCCGTTAACGACCAGCGGAGGGTGCTGTTGTATTTGGTGTGTTTCCACTTTCCCCCCACTCTCAGGACATTTTTCCCCCTAAGGGAAAAGGGCTGTTTCCCATAGTAATGTGAACATGATGTATGATAATGAAAACAATAACTACATCAACATATTTTCCCCAGAAGTTGTTTTTTTTTTGTTGTTTTTTTGTTTTGTTTTGTTTTGTTTTTAGAGCGTGAATGTAGGGCTCTTAGCTGTAAGATACTAAGATAAATGAATGGACTTTGGAGAAGTGTGGAAGGTATTGAAAAATACTTTCAAGATGGACATGGGCTTTGCAGACCTTGTAATTTAATGATTTTGACTACTGGATATTAGGAGTTTCATTACATGTCATCGTTCAATAGTTTAAAGATAATATAACAGCAATAAAATGTAGCAAACAGCAAGAATAACATCTGGCCACAATCAGCCCAGTGTCATAAAATAGACTCCCTGACTGCCTTTCACGGGGCGTGAACCTGGCAAGAATGAAGGATAGAAAGACACACTTTCAGACCGAGTTGTGACAGCTGAATATTATTTCCAACCACTACACTCGAGATCTGTGCTAGGCACTGCTCCATTCCCTCCCTGAAGCCTGAACTCAAAAGACTCAATTTCGTTCTTGCCTCTTCCTTTCCCACAGTAAACTTCTGCTTCTACGTGACAATACCTTTTTTGTAGTTTCTTGCTAATTGGATTTTGCTCTGTACCACACAGGTAACCTAATAAACCAATTTAAGAAGCCCAGCAAGCTTATAGCATGATCAAAAGAATCTAGAACGACGAGTAAGGAAAGCTGGCTTTAGTTCAAGCACTTTCATGAATCCCTAGGAGGGCTGCCAGATAAAACATAAGACATACAGTTAAATTTGAACTTCAGATAAACAACAAATAACTTTTTAGTGTAAGTATGTCCCAGATGATATTTGGGATATATCTATGCTAAAACCTGTCTGTTGTTTATCTGAAATTTAAATTTAATTGGGCTTCCAGTGATTTTATTCACTGAATCTGTGAACCCTAACCCCTAGACATCAAGGACACCCAATTGGGAATGACCGCACTATGCTCTACAGAATTTCAAGTTTAAAATCTTATTTGTCTATATTGCATGAAAATATTTTTAAAAGACTATGAATTTACATACAGTTAAAAATGTGACTGCTTTATAGCTTTTGAAGAAGATAGAGAAAGGTTTCCTTTCTCTCTTAGCCTAAAGAGCTTTCTGCTGCCAAAAGCCAGATGGAGAGAATTTGGCTGATTTATCATTCTTATTGATGGAAAACTCAGCTTAGGGAATGAGGTTTTTGTAAAGCAAGGCTGACAGATAACAACAGGATTCAGCCCAAGTCACATCAAACGAGTCAAAGACTTAGCTGCTCTTCTGCCGAACCCAGGTAGAAACCAAAGGGTTGGAACAACGGCCCCCCCAATGTCGTCACTGGTGTGGCATCTGTCACTCATTATCTTTGCTTCCATCTTGGTCACCTGAGCAGAATATCCAGCTCTAGCTGCTTCCTGGGTTTTTTCCTCAGGAACAACCAAGCAGGTATTTTGGAATGCTCAACAAACAGTGGTTCCTACACAAGAAAGAGAGAATAAGCCAGGGTCCCCAGCAGCCAAGTAAGTTATGCATGTAGGGATGCCCGTTGGCTTTCAGACAATCAGTAAGGCTGGAATCCATGATGCTCCCTCAGCTGCCGGTGTCACTGCTCCCTTAGGAACTGCACTGAACTGTGCAGATGTGGAGAAAAAGGAACCTTTGCATACTGCTGGTGGGAATGTAAACTAATACAGGTATTACGGAAACCAGTATGGAGGGTCCTCAGAAAACTGACAACAGAACTACCACACAATCCAGCAATCCCACTTCGGGGTGTATGCTCAAAGTATTCGAAGTCAGTACGTTAAAGGAATGTCTTCACCCTCATGTTCATTGCAGCACTGTTCACAGTGGCCAAGATATGGAGTCAACCTAAGTGTCCAGCAATGGATGAACAAATAAAGAAAATGTGGTATATATATTCACAGTGGAATACCATTCCGCCTTTAAAAAGGAGGAAATGCTTTCATTTTTGACAACATGGATTGACCTGGAGGACATTATGGTTTCATTTTTGACAACATGGGTTGACCTGGAGGACATTATGGTAAGTACATTAAGCCAGGCACAGAGAGGCAGATACCATGTGATCTCACTTATATGTGGAATCCAAAACACCCAAACGCATAGAAGTAGAGAGCGGAATAGTGGTTACCAAGGGCAGGACTGTGGATGGACTGGGGAGGTGCTGGTCAAAGGGTGCAAAATTTCAGTTAGGAGAAATACATTTTTGTGATCTACTGCAGAGCATGATGACTATAGTTAATAATAATGTATTGTATATTTCAAAATGGCCAAGAGTAAATTTAAAGGGTTCTCACCACAAAAAATAAGTATATGAGGTGATTGATCTGTTAACTGGCTTGATTTAATCATTCTACAGGATATACCTACATCACAGCATCATGGTGGATCCCATAAGTATATAAAATTATAATTTGTCAATAAAACATAAATTTAAAAACTTAATAAATGAAAAAAAACCACTGACAAGTAAAAGAAAAATAACATTTTTTTCAAGGTGCAAAACACCTGTTTTTGAGATGAGGGCTCACTCTGACGCTTAGGCTGGAGGGCCGTGGTGTAACAATAGCTCACTGCAGTTTCAACCTCCCAGGTTCAAGCAATCCTCTTCTCTCAGCCTCCCAAGTAGCTGGGACTAAAGGTGTGTGCCACCACACCTGACTCATTTTTAAAATTTTTTGTAGAGACGCAGTTTTGCCATGTTGCCCAGGCTGGTTTTGAACTCTTGGGCTTAAGCGATCCACCCACCTTGTCCTCCCAAAGTGCTGGGATTACAGGCATGAGCCACCATGTCCGGCCAGATGCAAAACAATTTTTAATTTTAAAAAATTGTAGATTTTTCTTAAAAAAAGAAAGAAACTCAATATAACACCAGAGAGTAGCCCAAGGACTGAGCAGAGGAAAGCCTACTGCCACTGCCATTAGCACCAACACACATGAAACAGACAATGAAGAGATCAAAACCCACTGCATAATTATTACTGTTGAACCACCCCCCCATAAAATGTCACCAGTCAATGAACTGCTAATTAGGCAAAATTAAGTTTATTTGAGCTCATTGCAGGAAGCGATAACATCACCTTAATGGAATCTTAGCAGAGTCTCAGAAGAACAATGTCATCAGTGGAGCCTTCTGACTTTGGGCTCTGGGCTTGAGTTGTTTAAGGCAGGTATTCCAAGGTAAGGAATGATAGGGACTGGGCATTTGGGATTGGTGGATGCAGCAAAATGACTGCCTCGAAGTGAGTGAGGGTAAGTTAACTGTTTTTTAAATAAGCAAGCTGTTTGCCTCGGTGAGCAGACTATTTTCTCCAATAAATTCACTGAAGAAATTTCCTGAAGCAAACAGTGAGATTATTTTTTGATTTACGACCTTATCTTCCCTGCGCAAAGTGTCCCGGGAACCAACAAATCATGTTGACCTGGGTGGTCTCAATTCTATCTTCGCACAGCAACTTTTGGTTTCAGTTAAACCCCGATAGAGAGTTCCTGCTTAAATGGGCACCCACTATGTGCTGGGCACTTCCTACATGTTTTATGAAGACACATGAAGGTAACTACTGGTGTCCCCATTTTTTGACAAAGAAACAAGTCTAAAAGCTATTAAGTCATTTGCAAAACCCTTCCGGATCAATCATTTCCTGAAAGAAAAAGATGGCACAGAAGTAAGTTTTATCTGACATAAATAGAAACTGAGGCAGGTTTAATTGAAAGGTTTGGGCCAAAGTCTACAGCCCTCTGGAATGACTCTAGGACGACTTTGGAGGATGTGAACTTTGTTTGCCTGATCTCCTGTCTATAGACCATAAGTAACTGCGGTTTTTGCCATTAAAAGTTTGGCCATTACTTTTAAATGGCAAAAACCTCAATTACTTTTGCACCAACCTAACAGAATATTTTCCTCCACCTTCTTGATGCCCCTTTAGACCAAGAAGATCGCAGTTCCTGCCCAAGAGAAGTTCACAGTCTGATTTATTCACTTAACAACTAACTTAGCATCAACTCTCTCTACTCGCAAACCGAATACTATGGACACCTTAAGACCCCAGACCTCAAGCCTGGCTTTGCACTCAGAAGGTCACCTTTTCCCAGAGTGGACTTCATGTGAGGCATGAGAAACTATCACGTTACTTTCCTAAGGAATTAAATGGTCTGAGCACTGTAGCAACTTTTCTTTCCCAGTATAATCCATCAAAAACATGGCCTAAATCATGATAACACTAAGCTCCACATTTTCAGAGTAGGATATGAAATTATATCTCAGTGACTTCCTTTGACCCAAAAGAAAAATGCAAAGCTGGCCTCACTTGGTTTATCTCAATATTAATCGTGAAGGAAGCGTGTGTTTGAAACACCAAGCAGACAAATGCCATCTTTCAACTTTTTCCACACAATGTTAGGTGTCTCTTGAGCTACGGTGTTTGTTTAAATCATCGACTCCAATGACCCTACTCTCTCTATTTATTATGCTTTGGATGAAATAATATTGTAGGAGTTCCTATTTTTTAAATTCCATGCTACTATAAAATATACGCTGGACCCATCACTATTTCACCAATCCCTTCGTGACTTTGAAATCACAAATGGGTTAGCTTCAAACCTTCCCTTTCTGAGAAAAATAAGATAAACGCTGTTTCATTTACTTTGGAAAGTGCTAGTTTCTTTATTTTAAATACACAGCTCAGATTTATGTTTTCTTTTTAATAGAATTTTCTGTTTTTCTAATGCCTAGCCTGGACAATCATCTTTGGAAAACAGAACTGCTTTTGGACAAATGCTGATATCACAGATTAAAAGGGGATATAACTCTTTACACATGAAAGAGAAGATTTCCCTTAGCTCTTACTTCAACAATAACAGCAGCAATAGATTCTAAGAAGTTTTAATCATATATGTCAGCATGATATTTTTATAATAACAAGAACTTAATTGTTAACTGATCACAAATTAACTATCTATTATTGTGTTGGGCCAAATATTGTATAAAATGAATGACCATTCTTTCTTTTTTGAAAATTCTTTCTTAAAAAGAGTATATCAATTTTATTCATTGTAATGGGAGTATATTTACGTAGCTAACATATCAATGTAAACATAGGCATGATATAAATCTATAAATTAATAGCAACACTGAAGCTATTTGAAATAACATAGTTACGTTTTGGCCATTAAGATTGACAAATAGGCCAGGAGCCATGGCTCACACCTGTAATCCCAACACTTTGGGAGGCTGAGGCAGGGGGATCTCTTGAGGTCAGGAGTGCGAGACCAACTTGGTCAACAAGATAAAACCCCCTCTCTACTAAAAATACAAAAAATTAGCCAGGCATGGTGGCACGTGCCTGTAGTCCCAGCTACTTGGGAGGCTGAGGCAGGAGAATCATTTGAATCCAGGAGGCAGAGGTTGCAGTGAGCCAAGGTTGTGCCGCTGCACTCCAGGCTGGGACTGTCTCAAAAAAAAAAAAAAAAAAGAAAAGAAAAGAAAAGAAAAAGATCGGCAAATACATAATTGGAATAGTTGATATACCTGTTATTTCTACCCTGTCCAACCTACAGGATCTCTTTACAAGTAAATGGAATCAGGGATTTTGAAACTATTAGTGTTACAAATAGCAAGTTATCAAAAAAGTGACCACTTAGAACAGTGTTTCTCAATCTTTAACTCATTATCACCCCTCTGCCAAGGAACCCTTTTTAGACATTTTCCCTAATCAATCCCCCATATGATTCTAATACCACAGACATAGTGTTTATGTACTACATATGTGTATATCTACATACATATACTTACGTATAAAAAGGATTTTTAAACCACCCCCCTTAAGAACCAATTTTTATTCATCCAGGGGCAATATTATCCCTATTGATTTTGAGGATTTAAAAATACAGAGAAAGAGCAGCCCCCAAATTCCCACTTGGAAAGAGGGTTGTTCTACTTTTCTTGAATCACAGCCCAAAACACTGGGGCCTAGATCAAAATAAATACAAAATAATTTTCTGGGATTGGGTGGGGAAAGATAAATCTTCATTTCTAAGCTGACTTTTTTTTCCCTGAAAATATTAGTTGTTATCTAACAGCAGTGAGCCTATTACCAACTGAAAGGAAATGTTGACCTTTGGTACTCAGCCTGTATATGACCATAAACACCACTTCACCCATTACCATCATCACTCACTCATTCACTTCCTGACATTTGCCCAACCAGCTCTGCCTCAGGAGTTAGAGATGCAAGGAAGGATAACACTCAACTTGAATTTCTTCATTCCACTAATGAGACCAGCAATTTTGGAAGCAGTAAGAAAGTAAACAAATCTATGTATTCCAAAACACCTAGAATATCTAAAGAAAGAAAGCGTATTGCTATTTCTGGAAGAGAAATACAGCATAACATTGAGAGGCTGTGATTATGAATCACAGCCCCGTTACCATGTGAATACAGACAATTTCCATTCTTTTGAATAAGCAAACCAACAGCCTGACTTTGGCCATCCACAAGTGTGTCAACAAATCTGCTGTAAAACCAACCTGCCAAAGTTTGAGTTACAGCTTTAAAGGGCTCATAAAGGAATGGTGAGATGGTGTCTTGTGGCAGCCAGCTTCTACTTCGAATTTAATTAAGTATTTCAACCACTGTAAGTTAAAATGTTGATTCCCAAATGGGGCTTCCACACGGGAGTTGTAGTTTTTCAAAACAGTTGCCTCCTCCATTTGTTTTTGTCTCCAGCCAGCCTTAAACCTCAGGCACCACCTACTTTAAAAGTTCCCTTTCACAGCCACGATGTAGTGGGAGGACATGCAGCTTTGGCAAGACCATGGTTCACTGAAAAGCAACTTTGCACTAGCACACCATTTATTTCTGAAATGCTGGCAAAATTGAAAAAGCCTTTAACTCCACAAGGGGTAACATTTTTCTTCAGGAAAATTGTCAACACAGGTAAAACAGCTGTGGGCAAATTAAGAGAAATTAGCTATTGAGTCAAATTCCTGTAGTTTGGGGATGATTTTCTTTGACATAAATATAGTCTAAAGTAATAAAAAGGAGTGTTTCCCAAATGAGATCCAGGGATGCTGATGAGAGCGAGTCTGTGATCTATCATCCATCTGAGAGTGAAGGGGGAAATCACCTCATCCCTAACTATTTGGCTGCTCCTACTCTTGCTAACAAGGGCTGAGAGCCCCAGTAAGTAAGTGGTGGGAGGAAGGTTAGCACAGATGGGGATGTGGGGACAAATCACATGCATATGGCCACCAAAAAGGGGGCTGACGTCGAACAGTATCCCAGAGGCTGTCCTGGCCAAGCTTCTCGGACAGTCTCCATCTTCTCTATGATTTAATAGCTGCAAAGAGTATGAATGTTGTGAGAGACGATTTTGATGGTGTAAGTCTTATAAGAAAGAATACTGGCAAAAGCCCCTTTTCACCAACTAAGAAAGAAATTACAGCCTTTCCAAAATTCCTACCCGTGAGTCCAGATTTTAAACTTGGCTGCTGTCTGTGAAATAATAATAATAATGAGGACTTCCTTTGTCCAAGAGATGAGTTTCAGAGGAGAGGTAGAAAGAAGACCAAGACAGCAAAACAGATTGTCAGGGTGAAAGTACGAGTGTAGTGGCTATGGATCAAGAGAGAGAATAAAATGTAGTCAAAAGAATCAGAGCACCTAGGGTTGAATTGTTCATGTAGATCAACATTTCCAAAAGCATCTTCCCCGGACCGTAAGATAACTGTGTTCAGAAATGCATGTTCATCTCTTGCATGGTGTTTGACAATGTCTATTTCTATATTCAATTCTCTAAGAAGTCCTGCAATGTGGGATATGTACTATTCATTAAAACAGACCATTCATGGTGGATGTCAGTTGTGTTATAAAGCTAGCTTGTAACAGTTCGTGAGAGCTGATTTTAAAATTTTTAGGAATTGGCAAACAGGTGTTTAAAAATGCAATTGTTAAAAAATCAATTATAAAATTACAGTTAAACACATGAAAAACAAAGGAAAATAAGCTCACTTGGTGAGGTTGTTTTTTAATTCCAGTTATTTTATTTTTCAGTTCAGCAGAGTGGGGTAACTAAAGTTATCTTTCCATCTGTTTCAAGAGTGTCCACAATTGCGTTTTAGAAAATTTTAATATTAATAATAGTGTCTCTAATACCTTTGTCATTTAATTCCAAAATCTGTGTCATCTTAATAGTGTCTGTTGATTGCTTTTTGCCCTCTGAGTTGAGATTTGTCTAATTCTTCCCATGCCAAGTAATTCTGGGTTATGTCCTAGAGAGTTTGACTATTATGTTATGAACGGGGTCTTGTTTAAATCCTATGGGAAATGTTGATTTTTTTTCTTAGCAGACAATAAAATCCAGGTAGGTTCAGGCCTAAGTTCCAACCCGCCATCTTTGGTCTGTGGTTTCAAGGTAAATTCAATTTTCAGGGCCTTTGCAGTGTTATTTACATCTGTCCACAAATGTGCTACTCAGTGACTATCTGGACCCTAGACAGTGGGCTGTTCTGTTACTTCAGTTCTCAAAGTCCTTTGTGTGCTGATGAGAATCAGATTCGTCCGTGTGCAGCTCACGGGGATCCCAGGATTTCATAACCACCTGGGTGGGTTGCTTTCCAGGACTCCTTTGCCTCTGCGCTCTCGTGAGTCCTTGCTAGTTCCCTGGCCCTCCCCTTTTTGGTTCTCCACCTGGAAAGCTGGAACTTGAGTTAGCCACTGTGCTGAGCCCTTCTGCAGCTGCACCCACATCCTGGACCAAGCGGTGAAGAGAACTGGGGGAAAAACCTGGTAGACTCACTGCCAGCTCAGCAGTACTTGGAGTTCTGGCCTCCTTCTCCAGTAAACCTTCCACAACTTGCTCTTCTGAGTCCTCCAGTAGCTGCTCCATGCCTTTGTCCTGGCCCTGCAGCTGCGTGCCACTGGAGACATGGGGAGGAGAGGGGGAGAGCTTGCTCTGTGTCACCAGGAAGCTCCCTGCAGCTTCTGTCAGCCTGCCTTCTTTCTGCCCTCCAAGAGAAGGCACTGTTTATCCTTTCTCTTCAGGAGAGGCAGCCGTGGTTTCTTCAACGATCCCTTATAATTCATTGTTTCCAGACTCCTCTTCATCTCACTCTCTTGCCTCTAGATTTTCCCAAATGCATTATTTTTCTTAAAGTGTGGTGCCCAAAATATGAAACTCTTACCTCTTCTGATCTGTATACTGTAAATCTACTAACTCAGTTGAAAGTACGTTTGCATTTTCAGTGATTGCATTTCATTATTGGCTCAGGCTAAACTTTTGGAAGCCCCAGGTGTTTTGCATAAGAATAATGTTAGGTCTTTATCACATTACTGCAATTAGTCATTTTCACCTGGATGGAGGCATTTAGAATTGTTAATATTTCATTTTCCCTTATTGGCTCTAGTTTGTCATTCTTGCCTATTGAAGCAATGTAGAATTCTGATACTTCTATCTATTTTATTGGTTATCCATTTTAGCTTCATGTAGTGATAATAGAGGCAGGTTTTATTAAGTTCTGGGGAGCCTGGCAGAGCAGAAAGACTTTCAGAAGTTCAGGTCCATCTCTGCCTTCTGACTTCAGCTGGTAATATCCTCCCCCGACACATCCCATGTGCTTTGCCTGAACATATCTAATCCTCAACTATAGACAGAGTTCAAGCTATTTCCCTTGGCACTCCTCTGCCCCACATCAAACAAGGGCTAATTCTAGACACCTGTTTGGATGTGTTCTGTGTTAAGTAGAGCAGAGCAGATGGATACCTTACAGTGGCTAAGAGCTCTAGCCCCCAATCCAGAGGAATTTGAATTTGAGAAATGGTTACAGAATAGCTTTCCCACACCAGAGATAGGAGGGAGAGGTGACTTTGGTACTGAGAGAAAATAAGGAAAGAGATGGAATAAGATGAAGAAATATTGAAGGGAGACAAAGAGAAGGGGAAGGGAGGGAAGAGGAGGCAAAAATGGAGCCGAAATGAGGAAGCTTTTGGTGCCACAGGACCCATCTCATTCATACTAGCCTGTGCCCTGGTAGACCCATGTCTTACATGCACCCTGACAGAAGCTGGATGGCAGCATACAGCCACTCCGCATGACAGGCGCTGTCTTCTCGTGTTGCGATATCTTCACAAAGAGCTCCAGGAATCCCACTGCCAGAGGTCATGAACTAGGCAAAATGGCACCCTTTCCAGAAAAAAAAAACGTGGAGTCTGCAGGAGAGAATTATGGATCAACAAACCAAGGCCCAGTAAAAGAGAAAAGTGAATCTGGAGAGAATTGAGGAAGACATTTTAATGGAAATTTTCAAACACATGGCAAAACAGAGTAATCTAATAAACCTCCCTGTGCCCAACACATAGCTTCAATAACAATTAGCTCACACCCAAGCCGGTCTCACCTAGACTCTTACCTGCATCCCCCACTGGCTCACCCCACTGGACTGTTTTGAAGCAAATCCCAGACCTCGTTCCATTTCCTTCATATAAACTCCAAGGGAAAGTAAAACTTGAAGAAAAGCAAAAGTAAAGCCACTGAAGAAAAATTTGAAGGGTCCACTGGGGAAAGGAGAAAAGAAATTCATCCTTAGGAATTATTTTCAGATTTCGGTAACATTTTACTTTGTAAATAAGACATAAGATTCCATTACCACTCTTTTTTATGAATACTACAGCAGAAATCAGACAGTTCATAGGGAAACAAGACTGATACTCGGGTGAAATCTACCCACCCCGTATGGTTAAACATGAAAGAAACATATTTGAGCCGCGTTGCTCCGTGGTGACAATGCTTTTTAAAATATATGGGCTGTGACCATATTTTTAAAGTTTGTATTTATTTTGCTTCATTCCATGAGATGTAAACTGGGATATTCAGTTATAAAAGAGCATTTTATGGCTTCTGGGTAATTCCCCAAGAGAGGAAAATAAAGTTTCTTTCCCTCCAAAAAAGTGATAAATGTTTAATGAAACATCTAGACCTTTCCCCCTTAAAGTTTAGGCATGACTTTAGAATATTTTTATAAGCATCTGATATCTTCCACCTGAATTTAGCTGATGAATCAGAGCCCAGGTACGGGTCTGGAAAAAGGAAAAGAAATACATGAGGCTCCCAGAGCAGGATTTGCTCTTCAGTGCTGGGAATTGCCAATCAGATGAGAGCTCTGTGGCTGGGAGGTTCATGGATTGCCTCCAAAGAACAAACCCCACTCAGAAACTACGGACGAAGGTTCCGAATGTCCTACTTAGCTCCAATTGCTGGCTACTTAAAATAAAAAGTATGACTATTTTCTCTTTCACACATACACACGCACATCCACACACACAGTCCATAAAGGGCTTTCCAGCATCAGGTGGCTTTTAACTTAACTAGTTTCAGGGAGGTATAAAACAAACTGGAAACAAATATATGAGATGTTACTTAGAATAAACAAAGATTTCCACGCAAAAGAGGAAAAATATTGACAAGGCACAGTTAAGATTTCACCAAAGCTTAAACCTTTCTCAGTGAGCTCCAGACCCACGAGCCCCTGATGCAGACAGTCCTGCCCTGCTGCCTTCGTTCGCGGCGGCTTCCTCTCCATGGAGTGTGGCTGGTGAGAGTCACGGCCATGGACACCCGCGTCGCAATGGGCACGCCATCCTCAAGGGGCGGCCTTGCCCCCGCTTCGCCCCTTTTATTTCCTGTTATGGTGTTATTTGCTGCCTTATTTTTATACCTCTGGTTTTCATTTAATAAAAGTCAGAAGCAGAAGACTGTAAATCTCTTTATGTTCTATGTGGCTGGGCCAGCCAATCCTCGGCCCCTACCCGAGACCTCTCCTGCCAAAGCCCACGGTTCCAGCCCCGGGGGAGGGCAGGCCAGGCGGGCAGGCAGGGAACAGAGACTCTTTGCCGGGGGCCTGTTAACCTGAGTATACTTTCTCCTTCTCGGGTTTGTTTTCTCAGCTGGTGGCACACGCTCTGCTCCAGCACCACTAGGCCTAGTGGAAAACGGCTTCCTCCAAGATCTAACGGTCCATTTTAAAGAAGTGGTTTGGAGCTCAGAAGAAGGGAGCTCAGTTATAGCTCTGTGCCCAGCTTTCTCTGTTTTTCTTAGTCCATGGAAATAGGAGATGTGTAAATAGTTCATATTTCACATTCCACCTGTACCAAAATCAGACAAAGCAGACAAGGTTGGCTCTTTAGACCCTCCTGCACTTCAACCATTAGTGTCTTCCCCCACTCTCCTTATGTTCCCACCTCCCGCACTTCAACCATTAGTGTCTTCCCACACTCTCCTTATGTCCCCACCTCCCGCACTTCAACCATTAGTGTCTTCCCACACTCTCCTTATGTCCCCACCTCTCGCACTTCAACCATTAGTGTCTTCCCACACTCTCCTTATGTCCCCACCTCCTGCACTTCAACCTTTAGTGTCTTCCCCCACTCTCCTTATGTCCCCACCTCCCGCACTTCAACCATTAGTGTCTTCCCACACTCTCCTTATGTCCCCATCACCCGATTTTCTACCCGCTCCCCCGCACCCGCACACGCACGTGTTCATATCCCAAGGGAAAATACGTCTTTTCCTGAAATAGTCCATCCTTACAACATCCTATGATGCATTGACTTTTCTGCTCCAAGCCCCAGCTCGACATAGCAATGGGCATCCTAGTAACCACTGGCAATCAGAGGAGGGTTTATTCCTCTTTTTTCCTCTAACCAAACATTAGCAAAAGTGGGCCTCGAAGAACCTAGCTGACAGCTCTCAACTGGGAACTGAAGAGGAGAGACCCCAGGATGTTTGCGGCGACCTGAGAGGGAACGCACCTGTCCTCTGTGGGTGCCCTCTGACCCACCTCTTCCCATTTTTTTTAAACCTCAGCTGGAAAATAGCCCTAGAGCTTCCATGGGCCAAGAGTCCCCTGCCTGTCACAGAGCAGACACTCAACCAGGTCCCTTGTTTGAAGATTCGTGTGAAAGGAATGAATGAGTGATTAGCGATGGCACGGACCAGCTCTGTAAAGTCCTTATGAGAGAAGGGACAGAGGAACATGTTCCACCTGCCTTCAAGGTCTCCAGCTGTTACTGACACCTACACAGAGGCCAGAGCTAGATGGCCTTCAGGGGCTAGATGGCCTTCAGGGGTATTTCAAGATGAGGTAAAACCTGCCCCGTTAAGCAGCAGCCCTGGCCTCAGGCCAGGCCCCGAGGAAATGTGCTGGGAGCCAGGAATGCCAAATTCCTATTCCAGGGGTCTCTTTCCCTACTAGAAACAGGAGGGAGGAGGAGGAAGCTTCTCTGTGCCTTACAGTCTCAAGGTTCAGTGAAACATCTTGAGGAAAGAAAGAAAGAAGAAGGAAGGAGGGAGAGTAAGCAGGGAACAGCAGAGACGATGTTGAAGAGAAGGACGGGATAACGTCCCCCGGGACCGTGAGGTGGGCCCCCCTTGTTGCCATAACTCCAGCTGCTAATTTCCAGTTGTCAAGATTCATCTCCCAGAAAAGTAAAAGCTGAAAAGAATGTGTAATCTTCTTGAGAGAGACCCCACAGTATCTCCAGATGTTTTGGGTTATTCTGTGGTGAGGGGAAAAGGCCTAGGCTGAGAGAAGCAAGCATGTTCATTCCCTGAAAGGAGGAAGGTCACCGAGTGGGAACGGTTTCCAGCCTTTGGAAGTATCGCATTTCAGCAGAAGGAGCCAGAAATAAGATATCATTTGTTAACTTTGCTAATCCATTAAGTAGACATTGGACAGCTGAGCTATTATTTGGAACTCTCTGCTATGTATCCTCTAACAAGGAAACAGTGTCCTGCTGGGTCTAGGTGTGGTGTGCGCTAAGGCGACATAAAACTTTCAGCAGCTTTCGATGAAGCTGATTTTTATTTTCGGGAACAGCGCATACTGAATCAGTAGGAGAGACTGAAACCGCGGCCTTCCCTCCCCTCATCAGGAAACGCATTATTAGTAAATTACTGGATGCTTTAAATGGTTTATGGTGACGTTTTAAATCAAATCTACCCCCAGAAATAGGGTTGGTATTGAGCATGTGTGTGGTGGGGTTTTCTCCCTAAATGCAGTACCTCAGAATCATTACAAAGGAGCGATGACATCCAGCTTCTCGTTCTCCTGATAAGGACACGGAGGTCTGGGGAGGGTTGGTGACTGCATGAGAGCACAAGCCAACGTGACAGCAGGGCCAGGACTGGCACTGTGAATGGTATTTCAGGGCACCAGCCGTCGCCCGGGCAGAACACGCATGGACACAGGAACCACATGATGGTCCTGCCACTCCAGTGCCTGCCTGTTGTCTGCAGCTTACCTTGGCTTTGGGCTTAGGTCAGCGGCTCTGTCTGTCTTCCAGCATGGCTTCTGTTTCTAGTTTGAGCAACACTGACGGACCAGGGGCAGGGGCGGCCCGGAGCCCAGTGCCAGGTCCTGTGTGGAACAGAAAGGTGTGTGAGCTGCGGATGCTGGAAGCCTGACCCCGCCACGACATCGTTCTGCATGACTTGCAGGTGATTCACACAGACCAGCCAGCACCAGCTGCTGCACTGTCCTTCCTCATTCCCACGACACAGCACAGGCCGTGGCAGGTAAAGACAGAGGGCAAATTGAAAATGCAGGTGAAAAGGCTCCCTTTCATTAGTCCTGTTCACCTGACAATGACCTGTTGAGTAGGAAGTGTAGGGCTGACAGGAGGACAGTCCCAGGTGGAGTGAGCCTAAGGCTAAGTCGCAAGTGAGAGGCCCAGGCTGGGCCTGGAGCATGGTGTCGCCAGCTTCGAACCCTGCCCAGACAGCCGTGTCTCCCACGCCTCCTCAGAGAGGGCCTCTGATGGCCAAGCGCTGTTTTGCTTGGCCAGCATAAGTTCCCTCTTCTTCTGCTAACAGCCCCTCAGGTTTCCTGTGGGCCTGACTATACCCCAGACTCAGGCTTTTGGAGGGCTGGCTGGACACCAAGCTCCTGGCAGGGTGCAGGAGCTTCCCACCTGCCTTGCCTTGGTGATTGCCTCAGCGGGGAGCATGATCCTAGCTGGGTGCAGAGATGCTATCATGAAGAGAAGCTTCTTCCTCTTTCTGATGGAACTGCCAGCCACAAAGATCAAGTAAGTCCTGAGCTTTCAGGTTCACCTCTGAGAGCAAAGCCACCAGGTAGGAAAGCTGAGATACAGAGGGCAGAGGGGAAGGGAGAGACCAAATCCGAACGACACCGTCCTCGAAGGCCTGGGATTCAATTGTGCCCCAGGTTGAATCCAACACTGTTCAGTAGGTTCCCATTCTGCCTAAGTCAACAGTTACATTTCTGTCACTGCATCAGACTAATCCCAGGTTCATAATTCCAGTGTCCACACAGAGCTATGGGAAAAAACAGGAAAACTCTGAGGCAATTGCCAGTAAAGAATGTAAGCCTAATCGCATTCCACCAAGCATTCTTCCAAAGCCCCCCTGCAGCCTTGCACTTGGGAGCGCCTCATTTAAGAGTGGAGACACACAACAGTGGCTGCTTCCATTTTGCTCCCTGCTTTGAACTGAGCATGAATTGTGCCATGGTGGGGTGCACAGAAGGTAGGGCCAAAGAGCAGAGAGAGACCACCCAGCTGAGCCCGGGACAAAAGACAGCTCTCAAGACAGTTTGCAGGATGAGAGAGAACAAGAATAGGAACATTTGGGAAGCAGGGGAGAAGAAAAGCCCAGTTTTAGAAATACGAAATTTTGGGCTGTCTGCAGGACATCGGAGTAGTCATGTCCACTTGGGATGTAAAATGCAATTCTTAAGGTAATGGTGGACATATGGGTCAGAGATACCAAATTTGTAGTCAACAACATTAGGGCAGTGGGGTTGGGGGAAGGCAGAAGGGGAGGTAGGGTTAGCTAAAACCATGGACACAGATGGATGAGACTGCCCAGAGACAGGATGAGAGAGGAAGATGACACAGCCAGCCCTTGTGGGACAGCAGCCTTTAAAGGGCAGGACTGGGAGAGGGAACCAGGAAGGAAAACAAAAAGAAATGGTCAAGAGTGAGAAGAAAAAAACCAATGGGAAATGTCTCTGAGGCTAAGCAAGAGTGTTTCCAAAAATAAAAGCCATTGAAAAAACAAAATGCCATGGAGATCAAAGGGAAGAAAAGCTGGGAAAGATCCCTGGGATTTAGTGGCCTTCTGTAGAGCAGCTTCACTGATGTGACAGTGGCATGGACCACTCCAGACCCACTGAGCTGTCCCTCTCCTGAAGTGTCCTGCGCCTCTCCAAGAGTTCTGTGCGTTTTTCTCTCTCCTCCTCCTCCTTCCCTGAGCCCCATACTTGTCTCTGTCTCTCCTTGTTGTGTGTGTCTCTATGACCACACTTACTACATTCCAGGGAAATGTTTCCCTTTGCATTTTTCTCTCTTACCAGACCATGAGCCAGGGACTCTGTGACTCATCTTTTTCTTTTAAGTATTGAACTTGGGTATCACTTACATCTGACAAAACGCATACATCTTAAGTAAGCAACTCAATTGACACGCATCCACCTGGGTGACCCCACCTAGATGAAGACATACAAGTTTCTAGGACCCAAGACCCCTGCCCCATGACCCTTCCCAGTTGACACTGTTCTGACCTCCATCGCCAGGAATTAGTTTGGCCCAGTTTTGAACTTCACAGAAACAGAAGCATGGAGTCTGTACTCTCTGGAGCTGCCTGCTTTCACTTGACCTTTTGTCATCGTATTGCAGGTAACAGTAATCTGCTCCCTTCCACTGCTCTGTGTTGAATGAATCTACCGCAATTTACGCGTCCACGGTTCTGAGTTGTTTCCAGATTGTGCTGTTAAGAACAATGCTGCTGTGGGCACTCCGGTCCATCTCTTTAGTGGACATAGAACTCATGCTGGGAGGGACACGTCCTGGAGCCTGACTGGCATCTGATCGTTTCAGTTCTCTCTCCTCATCCTATACATGGGGCCAATAGAGTCGACACCTAATGAGGAAAAATCACCCTGAAGTCATAAGCAAGTTTTCAGCAAATCTCTTATAGGAAGTTACAGTTAAAGCCATTTCATAGGGTCTTCGTGGTATCATCAACAAATATTTTTGGTTCAGTTTCCAAAAGCTCATGAGTAGGCCAAAAGATCAATTAGCAGACAACATCAGCTCCTCTACTTAAAGAAGTCATAATACAAGCTCATATATATATATATTGTTTTTTAGTAGATAAGGCAAACAGCTTTGTAATGAATAAGACAGCATATGAAGAATGTGTCTTCAGAGAGGACTCAGAAATAGGATCTACAGTTTCACCAAGGGGAGAGATGAGACATGTACTCTAGGTCGGAAGGAGGTCTGGGTCAATATAACTATTATTTTCCACAAAAAAATATGCTTGGGCAGGAATGGGGCTTCAGCAGGTGCCTCAATAAGTGCCCCAGGAATGAACCTCACCAATCAAGATACCAAATTTGGGGGCTTACTGGTGAGATTCCGTTTTCACTGGTTAGAAGAAGTAAGCACTCCGGGAAAGCCAAGGAGGCAGGATAAACCAGCCTTCGTAGTATGAAGAATGACATCAGGAAATGCCAGAGTTTCAGACTGTCACTATGTGCCCCTATCCTCACCCCTCCTTCGAGGGGCAGAATTTGATCGCAGGCTTCGCCTGAGTTTGCATTAAAAGAAGTGAAATCTTACCTGAAAGAAAGGATAAAAGGAAATGCAAGACACTGCAACTTCTGGTTTGGATGCCAGCCTTTTCCTTCCTTCCACCTGCCTCCTTCTCCCAGGCCTCTGCCCAACCCATCACCTCAAGGCAGGATGCAAATCCAAACTTGAAGCCAATAGGATTTACTGGTGTTTTTGTGAGTGGCCTCCATTGCCTTGGAACACTTTCCAAGAGGGAGGGAAATGACCACCTGCCTGCCCTGCTTAAGTATCCATGCAGAATGAGGAGAGAAATAATTTAATCACAGGTGCTAGTGAGGGTGAATTGAAGGCCCTCAATCCTCATGGCTGGCAGGTGCAAATAAGAAACAGAGGACATGTGTGGGGGTGGAAATGAACACAAGCGAATATTCTTTGCTTTCTCAGGCAGGAGCTGCCCCAGAGGGAGCAAACTCATGTGCCTCCCTGAACATCCAACTCATCTCATTCAAGTGTCAGCTTAAACACAATGACACACTCATTTGCTCCACGGTCTCCCATTAATAATATATGAAACTTTCAGTAGAAAGCCTGAAAACGAAACTTTATGGGAAACAATGACAGAGTTTTCACCTGTGGTTCAAGGATCTGTGAACTGGTGACACAGGGGCAGACAAGGAGTGAGTAGTGTGCTCACTGGTGTTGGGGACACCGGCCCCTGTGATGCCTGCACCTGGACAGTTCAGAAATCCCAGTGGGTATCTCCAAGGAAGCACAGAACCACCCCAGGGGGCACCATTTACACTCAGTACTAGTGAGGAAGAGAATGGGAATGAACATCATCACATCACTGTGACAGGATTTCCTTACTGAACATTGGCCAAGTGTCCTGAGATACCCAGAACGCTATTGAATTTTAAGTTGGTTATTTCATTGTGATGATCTGGTTGAACGGGAAACCATAGTGATGCAGGAGACAGGGAGCAATGCCCTTGAGTAGACCTGAGAATATGGGCTGGACCGTGCAAATAGAGGGCTTTGTGTTGAAATTGAAGTTCAAGTGTACTTCATTTACTTGGTACTTGGAAGTGTCAGGGTTAGAACTCCTATGTTTTGGGGTTTTGAATATATATGTACAATGTAAGCACATGAGATGGAGGGCAAGAAAGGGAAGTGGCTGCAGAAGTTTGAGAACTAACCATATCCCCAAGAAACACTCACCCATTGAAGAATCACCACTAGCCCAACCCTCTGGGAACACAGTACCTTCTCTATACACTGGGAGTTCTAATGGTCAATACACTCTGGTTTAGTGCTTCACTAGAAATTCTTAGAAAATGTAGATTTAACTAAATTAAAAATTCCCCCAAAGGGAAGCACACAACAGGGCAGAAAGTAAATGATGAATAAATAATTTTTTAATTTGACCCAACAATCCCCTCCTTTCCTTTTATCATCTTCGTTCACATGCATTGAAGGTCTGATTCCTGAAGAATTAATCTTCTATTAAGGAAAATGCAGTTTCTAATAGCACCAAAAACATTTATTTCCGGCCCCCACTTTCTCTTCCTTGCTCAGTCTGTCTGATCTCCATAAAGCTGCTGACTCATTGGTATTGGTACTTCCAACCCATCAATCCAGGTCTTCCGTGGCCCACACTCACGTGATGCCCTTGAAGCTTAGCTTACATTCAACAGTAAATCGGTAAAATAACTTCTTTGCACACATCCTCAGCTTCCTTGCTTCTTCTGGCTTGGTCACACTTCCTTAACAAAAACACAATCTCAGTCATGTCTAACTCTCAAGAAATTTGATTCTACTTCCCTGAGAACATCACAGCACCCAGAAGAGAATGCCTATACTCACACACCTCACCCATCCATCCCCCAGCATCCGCACCCACGTATTCTGTCTTCCTTCCTTTACTGCAGATAAATTGCACAATCTCCTGCTAAAGCAAAGCCCTCTATTTGCATGGTCCAGCCCATATTCTCAGGTCTACTCAAGGGCATTGCTCCCCGTCTCCTGCATCACTATGGTTTCCCATTCAACCAGATCATCAGCATACAATCATGCTGCGCTTCCTCTCACTATGAAGTTTCATGGCCGGTTCTCAGTCCTCATCTTACTTGACTCATCAGCGGCTTTGGACATGGCCAATCACTCCCTTCTCCTTGATTCTCTTTCTTCATTTGGCTTTCAGGACACCACACTCCCCTTTCCCTCCCACTTCACTGGCCTTTTCCTTCCCATCTTCATTGCTGGTTCCCCTCTACTACCTGACCTCAGGTGTTGGAGTTTCCCAGAGTCATGTCTTGACCTTCACCGTCTCTCTATTGACACTCCTTCCTCTGGGGATCTCATCCAGTCTCATGGCTGTAAACAGGATCTATACGCCAATGACCCTCCCCGGTCCACACCTCTCTCCCAAACTTCAGTGATCCACTCCACAGACCCCACAGATGTCTGATAAGCACGTCAACTTCAATGAGTCCAAATTCAAACTCTCAATCTTCCCTCCCCAACCAGCAGCCTTTCCCATTTCAGTTGATGTTGACCCATCTCTAGAGTTGTTTATACCTCTCTCTTTCTCTTCTATGCCTCATCCTATCCTACAGGGAATTCTGGCTCTACCTTCAAGATATCCCCAGGACCAAACTCTTCTCACCACCTGCCCTGCTGCTACCAGGTCCAACCCACTGTCATCTCTTGCCTAGATTCCTGCAATTACCTAATTGCAGGTATTACTCCTATTACTACAATTACCAATTGTATTACTACAATTACCAATTACTCCTACCCCACCTCCAGATCTAATCTCAAGGCAAGAGCCAACGTTACCCTCAGAAAATGTTCTGCAGGTTATTCAGTCTTCTGCTCAGCACTCTCAGATGGCTTTCTGTGGCCCTCTGAGCAAAAGCAGGAATCACCCATCCCAACCCATCCAGTTCCCATCATTCTCTGACCTTTCTCCTTAGTATTGTAGCCCGTCCCTACTATGACCCTCCATTACCCGCCCTCTGGTCTATTTTTCTCCCATCACTGCCCTCACCACCTTCTCATAGATTGTATAATCAATTTATTATCTGCCTTCCTTCACTGGACTATGAACTCCACGGGGCAGGGTCTTTGTTTTGTTCCCTGTTTTTCTCCAAACACCTAGCACAATTTCTGCATGCCATAGGTGTCAACTTTCTTGGACCCACTAAACCAACTTTTTCTGAAGTTGTGTTTATGTGCTTGTGGAAATGCAGATCGGGTCTCCCAGAATCTAGGAAGCAGATGGCCTGGGAGTGAGGGTGGGGCGTCTGCACATTTAACAAGCTCTCAGGTCATGTATATCTGTGCAGAGTATCCTCAGAACCACATGCAAAGTCTCTTACACTGTAGGGTAGTGGTTTTCAAATGTCTTTTTAGATTTTGTACTCTTTCTTTAAATGTCAGCCTACAGGTTCCCAATTGATCAGATACATAAATCCATATGTAAGCAGACGGAGGTGGAAGGCGGGTCCTTGGAAACCCTGTTTCCTTGTAGTGGCCTCTGAGGGGAAAGGGCCGTTCCCCAAGGCTTCATAGAACAAAGACATCTGGTGTAAAGTGTAGCTCAAGGCCTATTGCTTTTAGGAAATTTTTATTAACGTTAACTTTTTACTGACTTGCTTCTCCTGATTTAATTAGACTGCACTAAAATTTAGAATGACCTTAAAGATGCTAAAATATAAAACTCCCCTCTGGAAATGCAACTTTCCTCTCTCTGCTGCTCCCACCGTCACCCCCACCCAACCTGACCACAGCCCCTGTCCCTCCCCACTCTGCCCAGGCTGCTGCATTCTGACAGTCTCAGTAGCTTCCTTTACCTCTTGCCACAGGAATCTTCTGCTGCCCTGGCCCATGCTGACTTCAGCCCCAGATCACCCTGATTCTCTCTTTTCTCCATTCCTCTTCCTCGATTTCCCAAATACTACCAAAGTAAATGGTGTACCCATGTGGATTGGCTCCATTGCAAATTAATATTTTTGAGTCTACTGGAACCACAGTCTTGCATGATGGCTCACTTGGTCACTGGAGGTCAGTCCCCCTTCCCTTCCCTTCTCCAGTGAAGGCTACACCCAACTTTGCCTACTCTCCTCAAAGTGACAACGCCCTTATACCTCTTAATAAATACCATTCCCTTCTGAGTTGACAGAGAAAACAGATGCTATCTGGCACACACTCCCTCAATTCCCCTCTACTTTTGTACTAACCTTACTAATGTTTTTACGGTTGTGGTTTCAAAAAGATATCTTCACTTCCTTTCAAGATAATTCCTCCCATGCCCCTCATTCCATCCCCCGAGTTCTCCACTGGAATGTGCTCTCTTGTTGTATCTTCTGCCTCTTTCTACTATTCCTACCTTTCAGCCAGAGGAAAAGAAATACAAAAAGAAAATACGTAAACACTCTCAACTCTGTGCCCCCTCAAGCTACTTGTCTCATCTCTCTCTTTCTATTCTTCTCTAAAGTCTAGAAAATATTCTAAATGGCCTTCACTACAGTCACACCTCCTGTTTCCTCCTCAACCAGTTTAAAATAACTTTTGCCCCTGTCTTTTCAAGAAAATGCTTTCTCAAAAATGAGAACTCTTTTTTATTTTTAGCTCCCACGTACGGGTGACATCACAAAGTGTTCCTTTTTCGGTGCCTGACTTATTTCACTTAGCATGATGTCCTCCAGGCTCATCCATGTGGCTGCAAATGACAGGGTTTCCTTCTTTTCATGACTGAGTAATATTCCATTGGGTGTTCAAAAGTTGATGTCATAGAAGTAGAGAGTGGAATAGTGGTTACCAGAGGCTGAGAAGGGAAGCAGGTAGGAGGGTTAGAGAGAGGTTGGTTACTGGGAACAAAATTACAGTTAGATAAGAGGAATAAGTTATAGGATAGTAGCATAGTATAGCATAGTAGGGTGACTATAGTTAACAGTAATTTATTGCATATTTCAAAATAGCTAGAATAGAGAATTTTGAATATCCCCAATACAAAGATACAATAAATGTTTGAGGTGACAGGTATCCCAATTACCCTGATTTGATCATTACACATTGTGTACATGTATCAAAATATCACATGTACTCCATCAATACATATAATTATTCTGTGCCAATCAAAATTCTTTAAAGTTAAAAAAAATAAGAAACCTTACTTCCACACTGCATCCTTAATACCTAACCCAGTGACTCTCATATAGTAGATTTTATGAATATTTGTTGAAAAAGCAGTTCCTAATGATTTCCTAATTTCTAGATACACCTACCTTTTGTCACTAAGCCTTGTCTCTCTGCCACCCTACAGTCTAACCTCCACACATTATAGTGAGAGGTCTTTTTAAAACATGCATCAGATGGGATGAATGGACTTTACAGTGACCTCCATGACCCCCACCTCCTAGTATTCACATTCTAGGTCACCCCCCTTGAGAGTGAATGGAATCTGTGACTTGCTTCTAACCAGTAGAATATGGCAAAGGTGTTGGAAGGTCACTCTCATTACAATGTTATGTTATAAAAGACTCTGTCTTGCCAATAGCCTCTCTCTTGCTCTCCTTGTTGACTTTGAAGATGCAAAAGTCATCAGAAATTAGAAAGTGAATTCTGCCAACAACCTAAGGGAGCTTGGAAGTGGATTCTTCCTCAGCTGAGCCTCCAGATGAGAACAAAGCCCAGCTGACACCTTGATCACAGTCATGTGAGAGGACCCATCTAAGCTGTGCTACCCTCCCATAAAACTCTTAGAAGAAAACTTAGGAGGAAAACATCATGACATTGGACTTGGCAAGGATTTCCTGAATATGACACCCAAAGTACAGGCAAAAAAATAAAAATAGACAAATTGGACTACATCAAAATTAAACAGCTCTGTGCATCAAAGGACACAATCAACAGAGTGAAAAGGCAACCCTTGGAATGAGAGAAAATACTTGCAAATCAGACATCTCATAAAGGATTAATATGCAGAATATATAAAGAATTGCTACAACTCACAACAACAGAAATAACCTGATTAAAAAATGGACAAAGGATTCAAATAGACATTTATCCAAAGAAGATTTACAAACAGCCAAAAAATATATGAAAAGGTGCTCAATATCATTAATTATTAGAGAAATGCAAATCAAAACCAAAATGAGACTTTACACTCATTAAGATGATTACTATTTTTTTAAAAAAACAGAAAATAACAAATGTTGGCAAGGATGTGGAGAAATTAGAACCCTCGCTCACTGTCGATGGGATTCTAAAATGGTGCAGCTATCATAGAATACAATACGGTAGTTCCTCAAAATACTAAAAATAGAATTATCATATGACCCAATAATTTCACCCTTAGAAATATACTAAAAGAAATCAAAAGGAGGGACTCAAACAGATTCATATGCACCCATGTTCATGGCAGCATTGTTCCCAATAGCAAAAGGTGGAAACGACTCAAGTGTCCATCAACAGATAAATGGATCAAGAAAACGTGGAATATATATATATACACACACACACACACACACACAAACACACCATGGAGTATTATTCAGACTTAAAAAGGAAGGAAATTCTGACACATGCTACATGGATGAACCTTGTGGACACTATGCTAAGTGAAATAAGCCAGTCACGAAAGGACAAATACTGTATGAGTCCACGTATTTGAGGTGGAATTCGACTAGCAGTCAAATTCAGAGACAGAAAGTAGAGTGGGGTTGTCAGGGATCTGTGGAGGGGAAATGGGAGTTATTGTTTAGTGGATACAGAGTTTGTTTCACAAGATGAAAAGTTCTGAAGATGGATGGTGATGATGGTTACACAACAATAAGAATACTTAACCTTGCTAAACTGTGCACTTACAATGGTTAAAATGGTAATTTTTTTTTTTTTTTTTTGAGACGGAATCTCACTCTGTCGTCCAGGCTGGAGTGTAATGGCGCTATCTCAGCTCACTGCAACCTCCACCTCCCGGGTTCAAGCAATTATCTTGCCTCAGCCTCCTGAGTAGCTAGGACTACAGGCGCTCACCACCAGACCTGGCTAATTATTGTATTTTTTAGTAGAGATGGGGTTTCACCATGTTGGCCAGGCTGGTCTGAAACTCCTGAGCTCAAGCGATCCACCCACCTCAGCCTCCCAAAGTGATTACAGGGATTACAGGGATTACAGGTGTGAGCCACTGTGCCCTGCAAAACCGTAAATTTTGTTATGTCTATTTCACCACAATTTAAAATAAGTAAATAAAAATCATTTACAGATAAAAGGTACATTCAAAATATAAAATACGTCAATGAATTTTAACGTAACAGAGTACCAAGTTTTTCATATTGTTTCAGAATCTATGTTGCAATTAACTTTTAAAAATTATCGTTTATTTAAATGTATGAAGACTCAAAGAATATTTATAGTTGTCCAAAAGACTATTTAAATACTTCTCCTTTTGCAACTACATATCTATGTGAAGTCAGATTTTCCTTACACGTTTCAACCAAAACAACATTTTGCAACAGATTGAAAGCAAAGCGCGTATGAAAATCCAACTGCCTTCTATTATGCCAGACGTGATAGAGGTTTGTTTAAAAAAAAAAAAAAAGTAAAACGATGCCACTTTACTGAGTTTTCTGTGTTGAAAATATAGCAACTTTTCATAAAAACATCATTTATGTCAACATGTACTAGGCTTATGTCTATGTGAATTGATGAAAGATGTTTGCATATGAATTAAATATTTTAAATCTGCCCGGTTTGGGTTTCTAATATGGTAATTGTCTATAGGTACACTCCACATAATGACAAACTATTTGGGGTCCTCGATAATTTTTTAAGTGACAAGGGGCACTGAGCCCCAAAATTGTCAGAACTGCTACATTCAGATGGCTGTATTCCAGGGGATAGAGCATTTAATCCTCCTCCTCTGCCGCTGCAAGAAGACAGTTGTCATAGAGAGAATGTAGACAGTCCCATTCTGGGGCTGGAAGTTTGAATCCAGCACTGCTAGGCTGAAATCAAGGTGCTGGCCACGCTGTGCTCCCTTCGGAGGCTTTAGGGGAGAATCTGCTCCTGCCTCTTCCACCTTCTGATGGCTGTGGGGTCCCCGCGCCTGCGACCGCATCCTCAGTCTCTGCCTGTCTTCAGCTGGCCTTCTTCCTCTTCTGTCTGCGTGAAATCTCCTCTTATAAAGACACATGTAGATTGGAGACCTTTGTTTGATTCAGGTCGAGCAATCCCTTTATAATCATATTCGAGTCTTCTTTTGAAATTGCAGCCCAACAGTGTCAATAAGAGACGTTTGAGCCGGGTGCGGTAATCCTGACACTTTGGGAGGGAGGCTGAGGCCAGAGGATCGCTTGAGGCCAGGAGTTCAGGTGCAGCCTGGGGAACATAGGGAGGCCCTGTCTCTACAAAAAATAAAAATTAGCTGGGTGTGGTGGTGCACACCTATATTCTCAGCTACTCAGGAGGCTGAGGCACTTGAGCCTGGGAAGTTGAGGTTGCAGTGAGCTGTGATTGCACCACTGCACTCCAGCATGAGTGACAGAGCAAGACCATCTCTCTCTCTCTCTTTTTCTATATACATATACACACACATATAATCAAAAATTAAAATTAAAAATTAGCTGGGCATGGTGGCACACACCTGTATTCCTAACTGCTAAGGAGGCTGAGGCAGGAAGATTGCTTGAGCCCAGGAGTTGGAGGCTGCAGTGAACTATGATGTCACCACTGCGTTCCAGCCTGGACAACAGAGCTAGATCCTGTCTCAAAAATGAATAAACGAAAGAAAGAAAGAAAGACAGAGAGAGAGAAAAGAAGGAAGGAAGAGAGGAAGGAAGAGAAAGAAAGAAAGGAAGAGAGAAAGGAAGGAAGAAAGAGGAAAGAAGGAAGGAAGGAAATAAAGAAAAGAGAGAAAGAGGAAAAGAAAGAAGGAAAGAAAGGAAAGAAAGAAACGGAAGGAAGGAAGGAAAGGAGAAAGGAAGGAAGAGAGGAAAAAAGAAGGAAGGAAGGAAAAGAAAAGGAAGAAAGAAAGGAAGGAAGAAAGAAAGAAAGGAAGAAAGAAAGAAAGAAAGAAAGAAAGAAAGAAAGAAAGAAAGAAAGAAAAAGAAAGAAACGTTTGACTGTTCACAACCACAGTATGCTTTGTGTTTGCTTTTCTAGTCTTTTCTTAATTCACAATGAAGAAATACTAGTAAGGATATGGGTCCTGAAACCCAACTACTTAGGCTGAAGCTCAGCTCCATCATTTACAACTTAAGTCACCTCAAAAAACTTAGTTGTTCCTTTATATCTCAGTCTCCTCATCCACAAAATGGGGATGATAATATCCTACTACGTAGAATTGTTGTGAGCAGTCAGTGAGTCTACAGTTGTAAAACACTTACAAGAGTGCCTGGCACATAGTAAGCATTATATAAATATTCATTGTTATTATTATATGAACAAAGTTACCAAGAAGGAATTGAATGTGGTTTAAGGATTAGATCATTGGAATTGCAATTGGAATTGGAATTAATATCATTGACATGATTGATACGGATGAAGCATTTCAGCTGTCCAATAAGTCACAGGACACTGGGACCTGGGAACCCAACAAGGCATCACTTTGCATTTCCGCAGTGGAACCCGTACCTATTTTTCAGAGGTTTCCGGGCCATGCGGTGCTGCCCCTCCCACCCCAGAGCATCTCGCACAGCATCTCAAGGCAGCTTCTCTGAACAGTCTCCAAATCAGCCTAGTCACTGTGTAGTTTTCTTTTTTTTTTTTTTTTTTTAATTCTTCTTTAGGCACAGTCTCTTTCTGAAAATGAATGGTATATATTTACAGAGAAAAAAATGACAGCATGTTTTCTGTGAATAGCTACATCATTTTTATTCCATTTCCTGTTTCCACCATTTGGAGTATTTATAAAGTTTTCCATTTGATCCCTTTTTTTTTGGACAGACTGCTTGTTTGGAAAAAGTGGAGGAACAACAACTAAATAACATGGAACGCGCAGGAACCGAAGCTATAAACAGCCTCATCAGCATCGCCCTCCTGCCCAAGGGGGGAATGAGCCGTATCTTGGTTGGGACTCAAGGGGACAGGACTTTGAAGTGGCACAAAGAGCGAGCGGTGTGCAGAGCCCATAGGCAGGCCTGCGCCGGGCAGACGATGCACAGCGCAGGAGGATTTCTGCTCCTGCCTGGAATTCATTTGCAGTCATTACCTTGTGTGTGCGAAGAGTTGCCCAGAAAACAGAGGATGGAAAACAAGGGTTATCGCAGACTATTAAATAGCTCTGCGGTTTCTATCCCAAAGGGATCTGGAACGGGAAGGCTCTTAAACAGCCGTCTCCAGATAGTGCTTTAAGAGAACCTATTAGCAGAAGTCAAGCCCCCAATAATATGAGTAGTGAAGTGACAGAAAGCCCTAGAATGAAGGGAGGACGGTGACGACCTGACAGCAAATCCGAGGGTGCCTGTCTCAGGGACTTTGCCGACGGCCTGTTTCTCAAGGCACAGTGGCTTTCTGTTCCTGGAACAAGTGATTCAGGGCATTTCCCAGAATGATTTTTCAAGCTGGCTTCTTTGCTGGGTCTGAGACCCAACCCGTCCGTTTACAACATGTTAATTTCAGGGCACAGTGAAAGCCACCCAGCCAAAGCTAGCCCGGAACCAAAATAGAACACAGTAATACAGAATGTTTCTGAGTTTTCCTGCTCGAAGCCCCTTCTCGCTAAAAATCATTCCCTACAGCTTGTAATTCCTCAAAGGAAAAAGCCTGATTTTAGTGAAATCCTGTGTGTTACATCATGGGATGCAGCTTGGTGCCTTTCTTTGTTGCTTGTTACTTACATTTAATCTGTCTTACCTTTAAGAACAACAACAACAAAAAATACCTCTGGAGTGGGCTGCCAACCCTGTCACCACGGAAGAACAAGTGTCAGGACCCCCCTAGTTAAGTCATGTGGTGCTGAGGGACTTGTTCATGGCAATGGTTTTTCCTTTTAAAAAATACCTCCATGGTCACGGGTCGCATTGAGGTGACTGGAGGATGGCCGGCCTTTGCAGGCAACTCAGAGAAGGATGCGGCTTCCTGTGAAAGGTGGACGTGTCACATGGGGTTGGAGCCATGGGTGACAAAATGAACTGCCTCAGAATCCAGGAACTGGAGAGATAGTGAGCAATCTCCCTGGACAGCTCTCAAGGAGGATCAGGAAATGCTGCAAAACTTGCCAGCAAGATGCATGACTAGCAAGGATGGCATTAGAAAGGGTTCCTGGGCATGGCAGCTTGCACCTGTAATCCCAGCACTTAGGGAGGCTGAGACAGGAGGATCACTTGAGCTCAAGAATTCGAGACCAGTCTGGGCAACAAAGTAAGACCTCCATCTCTACCAAAAATAAAAAGTAGCCAGGTGTGGTGGCACACACCTGTAGTCCCAGCTACTTGGGAGGCTAAGGTGGGAGGATCTCTTGAGCCCAGGAGTTCAGGGCTGCAACGAGCCATGATTGCACAACTACACTCAACCTGGGCAACAGAGCCAGACCCTGTCTCAGAAAAAAAAAAAAAAAAAGAGGTTTCTCAAGGCTGATAATACACAGGTGTTTGCATGCACGTGCTCAGGTACTCTCCTAGAAAGTACCTGAAAAACACACAAGAAAAGCTTTTCTTAAGATTTTATTCAAATGAGCAGTAGAAAAGTCACAGCAAAGTATTTAGCCCTATTAAGTAATGGAGCCATTTATCATAGTAAAGGGAAGGGAATTGGGGGTTAGCCTATTCTAAGCATTTCATTCAAGGGAGAAAGATGAGGGAAAACACATAATATATCTTAGGAACAGTAATGTCCTGTTATTGTTAAAAACTGCTGGGACCTCATTAGAGCCTATGAAAACATCATCCGTAAGTACTGAAAGGCAATAAATCTTCAATAGCCAAAAAAAAAAAAAAAAAAAAAAGTGGGGCAATGGGAGGGAAAGGCAAGAGGGAAGAAAAAGAGGGAGAGAAAAAAAGAAAAACAAAACAAAGAGGAAAATTACCATCTATCTGTTGGTCTTCTCAATGCGCTGGGAGCCAGCACTTTCCATGCCCGCCTGCCAGCTGGCTTCCCAGAGCGACCATGTAAATTCGGCAGCTTGAGGCCAGCGGACCAGATAGGAGACTATATTAAATGTTTTAAAATAATTATTGACAATTAACAAAATGTTTAGAATAGATTTTTTCTCTTCATTTTCATACTATAACCTCTCAGTGATCTTGGTTCCTTCCTTGGACATGGAAATTCCTTTTGATAAGCTTCATCCTGTGACTCAAGTCGAGCCAATTCTGAACAGAGCAGATATTGTACAGTAAGAGGTTCAGGTTGCTGCTTTAGGGTTAACGAAACATTGTCCCTATAGCCATTGTTCTTGGCACATGGCTGCAGAGCGTCTTCTAGGCCAAATGCCTTTACAAGATCGCGGGGACTATGCAGTTCAATCGTTCTGTGATTGAGAAATGGTCACAGATAATAAGTAATCATCCTCTTTTTGAAAAATGGAAATCATTATAGCTTCAGCAGTGAGCTAGGTGGAAAGAATCGACCGTCAGAACCTGCACAGTAATCACGTCAACAAAACGTTGTCAATAGAGAAAGAAATCTCTTGGTAAGTAGAGAGCACAGTATATTGTTTATTCCATAAATGTGATCTTTTTTCTAAAAGAGAGATGAGTGGACTCCTCAATGGGCCAATCCGTATGAGGCTGCAAATTCTTCCATATCTGGCTTTCATGTCTGGAGAGAAACATGCTCACCATTATTTGTATTTTTTTATTGTCTGCTGATCATTTTTAAAACATTTAACACTTCCCTAAATATACACTGCTTTTGTAAACATAATATTAAATAAAAAGCTAAATTATTAAGTATTAAACAAAACTATGCATTTAACAAAACCCCATTTGTCCATACCTACTCTTATCTCTCCAACTACTTGATATTCTAGAATGAATCCTAGGCAGTTTCTATGTTAAAAGAGAGGATTCACAAGATTCTACCAGGAAATGCCTTTATTCTCTGCACACCCTCATTTCAACCTGTCCTGTGGAATCTGTTCCTGCCCTCGTCTAGAAGGGAGATTGGGTACAACCATAGTTGTAAGAATATACAAGAGTGGTCTTCTTTTAGCCATTGGTGTGCTTGTTCCTCCATCTTAATCAAAATTCTGAACTTTACTTAAAGCTTCTCCCCACTCTCGGCTTTGCCTTGGAGGCCTTGGAGTAGGCAGGGGTCTCTTGTCTCTGTTTCTAAGCTTCATGCTTCTGTGCTGCCCCCTCCTCAGAAATCCTCCTCTGGCTCCCTCTGGGAGAAAGCCAAGGCAGGGAAGGTCTGATTTGGCAGATAGTGCCTCCACCTTCTAATAGCGCTCTCTTGTCTTGGGGACCCTCAAAACTGACTATTTTTCTTGGAGTACATTTGAGAGACATTCTGCATAACTGTGGATCTCTCAAAAACAGCTCCCTGCTTCCCGTGTTTAGCCACTTACAAGTCCCTATTAACTCTGTTTCTGATGGTCCAATCAACACACACTCTCTCCCTGGTGGGGTTTCTGGCTCTCCAGGTGGCCCTTTTAGGTAAAGTCCACTTAAACGTGACTCCAGACATTTATTTCCAAGTATGGTGGACTAGAAGCCCTAAATCACCCAGCCCCAATTTCAGAAAAGGAAAATAAATGAAATTGGATAAATACGAAACAAAACAAAATAACATTTTAGTGAATCAACATGCCGGCAATAAAGTGAGGCGTCTATCTTACTCTGAAACTTGGAAGCAGGAGTTTCCAGTTTCAAAGTAAGACACTGAGCCTGGGAACTATGGAAAGTAAGGAAGATCCAAAACAGCCTCCACCCAAAACTAAGTACTGAACTCTGACGACCTTTCATTTCCATTTGAGAGTTACGGGGGCATGAGAAATGGAAAATTAAGCCCACCCAAGGTGGAGAGACTGCCCCACCAAGCGAAGTCTAGAATGTCGATAGCCTTAGTATAAGGGTAAGTAGGAAACAGACTAGCAAAGAAGGGGAAAAGAAAGAACATGCCTATCTTAGAAGTCTTAACTACAATCCCCACTCATATGAGTTTTCAGCCAATACACACTATGTCTGTGTTTTGAAAAAACAGACAACTTAAATTGATCTCAAGCTGGTCATGCCCCAGGTGACTTCTAGAAGAAATCTCATATACAGGTGATCCTTGACTTACCATGAGGTTACCTCCTGATAAACTCATTGTAAGTTGAAAATATCATAGGCCTAAAATGCATTTAATATGACTAGCCTACCAAACATCAGAGCTTGGCTTAGTCACCTTCGGTGTGCTCAGAATTTACATTAGCCTGCAGCTGGACAACAGACAAAACAGCTCACTGTCACTTATCAGTTGTTTGCCCTTCCAATCATGATCTCCTGGCTGACTGCCTAGCATCTCAAAAGAGGATCATGCAGTTTTCTGTGAACGCATATCACTTTTGCACCATAGTAAAGTCAAAAAAATTGTTAAGTCAAACCATCATAAGTAAGGGACCATCTGCACTCTCAAAAGGAACCCAACCTCAACTCAATCTCAAAGAATTTCAACAGATAAAGTCTCAAGAAACAGAAACACAGAAGGAAACCAGGAACAAGAGCAAGGAACATAAGCAAGCAGCAGCAGAACATGCAGACACACTCATGCATGTTGCAGATTGGGTGCTTTGGAAGCAGCCACAGGGCCAGACCTTGGAATACAGTGCTTATTAGGGTCAGCAACTGTGAAAGGGAGGAGGAGAAGGAGAAGTTGAACTGTAATGTAGCTCTAACAAACCCTCGTTCAACCCAGTGGGTGAAAATATCATCCACGAGAGGTGTCCCACGCCAGACCCAAATGGCCAGGTCTTGATACCCTCACTCTGTCCCAGGCTATTTTGAATAGGGCATGGCCGTAGGCAAGGCAGCTCCCTGCAGATGGAGGCTGCCTGCTGAGCTCATTTCTCCTCACAGCTGGGCAAGACATCTGGGCATCAACTCTTTCCTTGACGGGGAATATAGGTGGTGCGTCTCTGTGTCAGACAGGTAGATGATAGATAGATAGATAGATAGATAGATAGATAGATAGATAGATAGACTAGATGTCAGAGAGGCCAAGATTTTCAATATGGAACTTATCAAATAGAATATAAAATAAGTATTTTAATTCTTTTTAAAGACAGGGTATCGCTGTCACCCACGCTGGAATGCAAAGGCACGCTTCCAGCTCACTGCAGTCTCAAGCTCCCAGGCTCTAGCAATCCTCCCACCTCAGTCTCCCGAGACTGGGACTAAAGGTGCACACCACCATGCCTGGCTTATATATATATTGTAGAGATGGGGGTCTCACTACATTACCCAGGCTTATCTCAAACTCCTGACTTCAAGCTGGCCTCCCACCGTGGCCTTCCAAAGTTCTGGGATTACAGATGTGAGCCACTGTGCCTGGCCAAGTATTTTAATGTTTTAATAAATATTTCATTCCTTTAGAGTTTTGAAAATAAATGAGCACATTTGTAAGGAGAACCAAATTTGTAAAGTAGAACTTCTAGAAATGAAAATTACAATATTCAGATTTAAAAGTTTATCAGACATGTTCAACAGCAGATTAAGCACAATCAAAGAAAGAATTACTAAGCTAGAAAATAAGCATCAAGAAATCATTCAAAATGCAGCTCAGAGAAACAAAGAGATGGAAGAGAGAATAAGAAGATGTAATATATGTTTAGAGTTCAGTAGAAGATACGAGAGAGAATGAAGAAGAAGTGATATTCAATACAATAATGATTGAGAGATTTCCAGATTTGTTGAAAGGCTCAAACTGGCACAGCCAGGAAGCCCAGTAAAGTCCCTGTGGGTTAAATAAAATAAATCCAAAGGTAGATGCATTATTAAAAACAACAACCACCAAAGAGCATCAAAGACAAGCAGGTTTTCAATGCAAGCCAGAGAGAAAAGACAACAACCTTCAAAGAGAAGGAATTACCTTAAAGGTTGATTTCTTATCAACAATAATCAAAGCCAAAAGAGCGTAGAATATTTTTTTTCAGTTTGCTGACATTTTTTCAGTTACTGTCATCCTGGAACTCCATACCTAGTCAAATTATTTTTTCGAGAATGAAGAATAAATAATAACCTTTTCAGACAAACAAAACCTGAGAGAGCCTCCCCCAACAGACTCTTACAAGCAGAAATTCTTACAATCACAAGAATTTCTGCTTGTAAGGTATTTGGCAATCCTAAAATTAAAAACATACTTTCACCAGAAAACATACTGGAGAAAATGAGCAAACAAGGCAAAGAGTGAAAGAAGATACTTGTAACACATATAACCCACAAAGTCTCATGTCGATGATATGTACAGGGATGATATGGTTTGGCTGTGTTCCACCCAAATCTCATCTTGAATTCCCACATGTGTGGGAGGGACTCAGTGAAAGGTAATTGAATCATGGGGCCGGGTCTTTCCCTGCTGTTCTTGTGACAGAAAGTCTCACGAGATCTGATGGTTATTATAAAGGGGAGTTTTCCTGCACAAGCCCTCTTCTCTTGTCTGCCACCATGTGAGACATGCCATTCACCTTCTGCCATGATTGTGAGGCTTCCCCAGCCATGTGGAACTGTGAGTTCTCCACTAAACCTCTTTCCCTTGTAAACTGGCCAGTCTCAGGTATGTCTTTATCAGCAGTGTGAAAACGGACTAATACAAGGGATCTTAATAATAAAGAATAAGAATATGACAACTCAATAGAAAAATGGCAACCAATTCAAACAGGCATTTCATGCAAAAGGAAATTCAAATGGCCAATAAACTTATTTTTAGATGCCCAAATTTATTAGTAATCCAAGACATGCAAACTAAAATCATAATAACATACCATGACATTAGGATGTCAGAAACTCTGAAGTTTGATAGTACCAAATGTTGGCTGGGACGTGAAGCAACTGGGAATTTCATACACTGCTGTTGGGGGTGGAAGCCAAGAACAGGTTGTTATAGAAGATAAGAATAGAGTGATGTCTTCAATTGGGATGGCCTTTCTAAGAAAATTTTAGCTGAGATTGAAGAATAAGAAAGAGTTAGTTAGATCAAACTTTTTCAGCATAGAAAATTTTGTGGACAGTCGGGCCTGGGGTCTCACGCCTGTAATCCCAGCAGTTTGGGAGGCCAAGGTGTGTGGATCACCTGAGGTCAGGCATTCAAGATCAGCCTAGCCAACATAGTGAAACCATGTTTCTACTAAAAATATAAAAATTAGCCAGGCATGGTGGTAGGTGCCTGTAATCCCAGCTACTCAGGAGGCTGAGGCAGGAGAATCGCTTGAACCCAGGAAGCAGAGGTTGCAATGAGCCAAGATCACACCACTGCACCCCAGTCTGGGCAACAGAGTGAGACTCCATCTCGAACAAAGAGAAAAAATTGTGGAAAAGGCTGAATGGTAAAGGGCTTGGTATGTCTAAGGAACAGAACGACAGCCAGTGTTGTAGGACAGAGGAGCAAGGGGTGTGTGTCCAGAACAGCGCAGGATTAGGTTAAAGTGGCAGGCATTATTCATGTTTTTTCAGGTTACTCTAAGGATTTTGATTATCATCCTAAGACCTATGGGAAGCTATTCAAGGGTTTAACGAGCAAGGTAGTGACGTTATCATACTTGCATTTTTCAAAGATCACTCTGCCTAATACTAGGAAAACGGGTTGGGTACATGTGTGTGCAATAATGGACACAGGGAAATGACCCAGGAGCCTGTTGCAACAATCCAGGTGATGAAGAATGATAACGTAGTCTAGGGGCAAGTGGGCAGATCGTGAATAGTTAGGAAGTAAAATCAACAGACCTTGTGATGATGGTGAGGACTACAACTGACGTCTGGGGCCTGGTTTGCAAAACCAGTTTCATTGTGGTGCCACTCACTCAGATAGAAAACCCCGGAAGAGGACAAATTTGAGTGTGGGGCAGAGAGAGATTAGTTCAGCTTTGCACATACTGATTTTGAGGGGCTTATTTTGCCTCCAGGTGGACAGATAAAGGATCCAGTGGTGCACTAGAGCCGCTCACACTGGTTTGCATCTCTTCCGATTCCGTGTTCGGTCGTACCACGTCAGTAGCTTGATGTCAGCCACAGTGAGAATATTTGCACCTGGAAATTGGCAAATGCGACAATTCATGGTGTATTATTTCTTCCCCTTTGGAGAATTGGTTGTTAAACATTGACCAGCACACCACTCTTTGGACTGCAGAGGAGAAGTCTGGTGTCGAGATATAAAATTGGGGAGTCATTGCAAGGCAGCTGGAGGTTCTCAGCTGTGCTTCATTAAGCAGCAACTCATTTTTCACACAGAGCTGAAAGTCTTAATGGGGAATTTGCTCATGCCATCCCCATAAAACTGCCTCGTAGAGACACGTGAATGGCTGGCAGACTCTTCAGACAGGTTGGGGATAATTTTACAAGAAAATGAATAAAAAAGAAATAGTAGTCAAAGAAATGCAATTCTCCCATTTCCGGCGTTGCTGATGTGGCAAGGAATGTGAAAAAAAGTGTTAGGGTTGACTCGCATGTTCCATTGACTGCCTTTGGGGCCATTTGGGACCACTTGCTTCCTTAGGAGCTCCGTGGCCTGACGCCAGCCCTGTGTACACACCAACACCAGGTGGCAGGCGTTGTGCACACCCACCCCACCTGACCTCACACCCAGGCACAGGCAAGAAGACACAAGCCAAGAGCCCTGCCAACAGCCTCGTTTCCACCCACAGAACCGCGTACTTCCAGGCCGCACATGGAAGCAGAGCTTAAGAAAATACCGTGGCTAAGGTGTCTGACAACTGGAGCAAGACGTGCAGCTATTACTGTTCAAAGAAGGGCTCCCAGGGCTGCAAAGCAGTAGTAGTGCGTGGTCCTGGGAGCAGCGGCCCTGCCCCTAGGAGGTCTTGGTTCGCTTCCAGAGATAACAGCTCTAATGATGGTGGTGGGAGCACCTTCCTCCAGGTTAGGACTTTACACTTTTCCAAGTATTTTCACATGCAGTTTCTCATTTCTTTTTTACGACAGCTCGATGGAGTTGAAAGCGCAAGTGTCACTATCTTCCCCTGCTTTACAAATGAAGTAACTAAGGTTCAGAAAGAGTAGTTGTGACTGTACAATTCCAGCTCCTTCAAATTAACACGGACCACCCAGCAACGCTGTGCTGGGACTGGGTCACATCCACTCCAAGTCTTTCCCATTTATCTTCTCTCCAATGTCTTATTGTTGGCATCTCTGGTTTCCCAATCTCCCTCCCTTCCCTACCCTCCCACCAATTTGAATTCCAGGAAATGGCGTACGTATTTGCACTTATAATGGAATATATAATTCTGTATGTGATTGTATCTGTTAGTAACAGTATATATTTTGCCTTCTGAAACATCTGAACAGACAGGCTGCCTTTTTTATAAAGTCCTAAGTAGAAATCCAAGCAGTATCCATTGTATATATGTTAATATGTATATATCAAAATGTCTTTTAAAAGAGCTTTCATCTGGTTATAAAATTAATACATGTGTTTATATTATAAAACTTGGAACAAAACGTTTTTGTGATTATAAAATGATGTATTAGTTGATATTATATAAAGTTTGGAAAATCAGGAATAAACTATTATCCATAATTAATATCCAAACAAAAATATTTGTTGTGATGGAAACTTCCTTAGGACAAGTATGTAGACTACCAAGATAGTGATTTATTTTTTCTTTTTTTTTTTGAGACAGAGTCTTGCTCTGTCACCCAGACTGGAGTGCAATGGCACCATCTTGGCTCACTGCAACCTCCGCCTCCCAGGTTCAAGCAATTCTCCTGCCTCAGTTTCTGGAGTAGCTGGGATTATAGGCACCCACTACTGTGCCCGGCTACTTTTTTGTATTTTTAGTAGAGATGGGGTTTCCCCACGTTGGCCAGGCTGGTCTCGAACTCCTGACCTCAGGTGATCCACCCCCCTCAGCCTCCGAAAGTGCTAAGGATTACAGGCTTGAGCCACCACACCCAGCCAATGGTGATTATTTTAAAAGCACACTTACTTGAGCACAGGCATACCTTTGAGATATTGTGGGTTCAGTTTCAGACTACTGCAAAAAAAGGGAATGACACAAATTTTTGGTTTCCTAGTGCATATAAAATCATGTTCACACTATACAGTAGTGTATTAAGTATATAATAGCATTATGTCTAAAGGAGCAATATACATACCTTAATTAAAAAGTACTTATTGCTTTAAAAATGCTAACAATCAGCAAGTCATCACCCTTTTGCGTGTAGCTCTGGCCTCACTGTTAATGGCTGCTAACTGATCAGAGTGGTGGTTGCTGAAGGTTGGGGTGGCTGTGGCTATTTCTTTAGGACAATGAAGTTTGATGCATCTATGACTTTTCCTTTCACAAAAGATTTCTCTGTAGCCTGCAATGCTGTTTGATAGCATTTATCCAAAGCAGAACTTGCAAAACTGGAATCAATCTTCTCAAAGCCTGCTACTACTTTATCAAGCCAGTTCATGTAATACTCTAAATCCTTTGCTGTCCTTTCAACAATGTTCACAGCATCTTCAGCAGGAGGAGGTTCCACCTCAAGAAATTGCTTTCTTTGCTCATCCATAGAAGCAGCCCCTCATCCATTTCAGCTTTATCATGAGATGGCAGCAGTTCAGTCACATCTTCAGCCTTCACTTCTAAGTCTAGTGCTCTTGCTAATTTTATCACGTTTACAGTGACTTTCTCCACTGAAGCCTTGAACCCCTCTAAGCCATCCAAGAGGGTTGGAATCAACTTCCTCCAAACTTCTGTTACGTTGATATCTGAACATCCTTCCAGGAGTCACAAATGTCCTTCATGGCATCTAGAATGATAAATCCCTTCCAGAGGTTTTCAATTAACTTTGCCCAGATCCATCAGAGGAATCACTGTCTAGGGCAACTATAGCCTTAGAAAGTGTATTTCTTAAATAATAAGACTTGAAAGTCAAAATTAGTCCTTGATCCACAGGTTGCAGAATGGATGTTGTATTAGCAGGCATGAAAATAACATTCGTCTCCATCTTCATCAGAGCTCTTGGGTGACTAGGTGCATTGTTAGTGAACAGTAATATTTTGAAAGGAATCTTTTTTTTTTTTTTAAATCTGGGCAGTAGGTCTCAACAAATGGCTTAAAATATCCAGTAAACCATGCTGTAAGCAGATGTGCCGTCACCCAGACTTTGATGTTTCACTGATAGAGCACAGAGTAGACTGAGCATCATTCACAGGGACTCTAGCATTTTAGGAATGGTAAAGGAGCGTTGACTTCAACTTAAAATCACCAGCTGCATTCACCCCTAACGAAAGAGTCAGCCTGCCCCTGGAAGCTTGGAAGCCAGCCATTGACTTCTCTTCTCTAGCTACGAAAGTCCTAGATGACATCTTTTTCCAACGCGAGGCTGATTTATCCACCTTGGAAATCTATTGTTTAGTGTAGCCACCTTCATCAGTGATCTGAGCTAGATCTTCTGGACAATTTGCTGGAGCTTCTCCATCAGCACGTGCTGCTTCACCTTGCACTTTTATGTTGTGAAGATGGCTTCTTTCCTTAAACCTCACGATCCAATCTCTGATAGCTTCAGACCTTTCTTTTACAGCTTCCTCAGCTCTGTGAGCCTTCACAGATGATATAGTTTGGATGTTTGTCCCTTTAAAATATCCTGTTAATGTATGATTCCCAGTGTTGGAGGTGGGGCCTGGTGGGCGGTGATGGGGTTGTGGCGGGTGAATCCCTCATGTCTTGGTGCTGTCCTCGCGGTAGTGAGTGAGTTCTGGTGTGATCTGGTTGTTTAAAAGTGTGCGGCAGCCCCCACTCCCTCTCTTGCTCCCATTCTCACTATGTGATGTCCCTGCTTCCCGTTTACCTTCTGCCATAATCAAGAGCTCACTGAGGCCCTCACCAGAAGCAAATGTCAGCACCACACTTCTTATACAGCCTGCAGAACCAGGAGCCAATTAGACCTCCTTTCTTTATAAATCATCCAGCCTCAGTTATTTCTTTACAGCAACACAAGAACAGCCTTACTCAATAGAATTGAAAAGAGTTGGGGCCTTCCTCTGGATGAGGTTTTGGCTTATGGGAATGTGGTAGCTGGTTTGATCTTCTATTCAGACCACTCAAACTTTCTCCCCATCAGCACTAAGGCTTTTTCGTTTCCTGGTCATTCATGTGTTCACTAGAGTTGGACTTTTAATTTTTCAAGAACTTTTTCTTTGAATTCACAACTTGGCTTGTTTGGCACCAGAGGCCTAGCTAGCTTTCAACCTGTCTGGGCTTTCAACACGCCTTCCTCACACTCTTAATTTCTAGCTTTTAATGTAAAATTAGAGACATGCAACTTTTCCTTTCACTGGAACACTTAGCAACCATTGTAGGCTTCATGATTGGCCTAATTTCAGTATTATTGTGCCCTGGGGATAGGGAGGATTAAAGAGAGGGAGAGAAATGGAGGAGCCACTGGCCAGTGGAGCAGACAGAACACACACGACATTTGTCAATTAAATTTGCCATCTTATATGGGCATGGTTCATGAAGCCCCAAAACAATGACAATAGTCATATCAAAGATCACAGATCACCACAACAGATAGAATAGTCATAAAAACGTTCAAAATATTGTAAGAATTACCAAAAAGTGACACAGAGGCGCAAAGTGAGCATATGTTGTTAGAAAAGCAGTGCTGATAGACTTGCTCAACACTGGGTTGTGCCAAGCCTTCAATTCGTTTAAAAAAAAAAAAATGCAGTATCTATAAGGTACAATAAAGCTGCAATAAAACAAGGTGTGCCTGAATACAAGTGATGGTATTTACACATATAATGAATATTCCTGTGTATGCCTGTTCACGTGTATATGTTTTTAGTCAATCTCATCCTACGGAATCCCTTTAATCCCCATGTCTGGTCCCAATTCTAGGACTTAGATAGAGTCCTAAGGGGTAGCTGTGGAAGCA
This sequence comes from Macaca thibetana thibetana, assembly GCF_024542745.1. Classification (NCBI taxonomy): domain Eukaryota; kingdom Metazoa; phylum Chordata; class Mammalia; order Primates; family Cercopithecidae; genus Macaca; species Macaca thibetana. Next base: position 2,289,384 of record NC_065581.1, on the reverse strand, counting down.
TCAGATACACTGTGACTATGGTAGCCTGTCTCTTGTGTAGTACCCTGCCTGCAGCCATGTGAGTGCACCATCCTGAAGTCAGGTCCTCCAGCCCCAGTCAAGCCTTCAGATGACCACAGCCCCCAATGCTATGATGACAATATCATGAGAGATCCTGAGCCAGAACCACCCAGCTAAACTGCTCCTCAATTTCTGATCCACAGAAACTATAAATTAATAAACTTTTGTTGTTGGTTTAAGCCCAAGCTTTGGAGTAATTTATTATGCAGATAACAAATATACTGGCTTTAAACCAGACAATATAACCTAAACCCAGTCTCTATCACTTACTGGATAATGGCCTCGGGAAACACAGTTTATCTCTTATTTATAAATTATTTAAAATGGAAATAATATTACCTATCTCAAAGCATTGCTTTAAAGAGTAAATGTGATCATATAGCACAGGGTCAACATTCCTTGGGTGACTAATTCATTTCAGTTTCTCATTTTTAGCACTGGAAGTGCAGAATCTGGAGAAGCCCCTCAATCCTGGGAAGACGGGGATAGCTGCTTACCCTAGTATTCACTGAAAATTGGATGAAGGTGAAAGGCGTCAGTGGCATATAGAAAAGCAAGAATGCCTAGAAACACCAGATGAACTTACTGCATGCCCTTCTTACCTACACATGAAGAGATGTCCTGGCTATAGATTGTATCATCATACCTGTGAGACCTGGATTCCCGGGTCTTGGGAATACAATTAGGTTGCTTCCTAGACATTCTGCAGTGCCTCTGGAGACTCCTGGTCTGCTGAGGAGCTCTGCTGCCTCCATCACTCTGGTCTTGCGGTGGAGACTCCAGGTATTGCCATGACCATGCTTCCTGAAGAATGAGACGGGGACTGCACCAGAAACAATGCCAGTCTAGAATATCGTATCAGACACTGCTGAAGGATTTGGGGGCACTGACAGGGAAGAGCACCTCAACCAGAGCTAGAAATGGCTACTCCTACACCCAAACCTGACCTTGGAGGCCCTTACCAGCCAGACTCCCTGGGCAGCCTTCAATCAGCCTCCAGGGAACCCCTAAGATCTCCCAGGCTCCTTAGAGCCCACATGCTAAGGGACACACCTCCCTCCATTCTGCCTGGAGGTCTCACCTCCAGCTTTCCTTGCACTCTGCACATCTCCACCAACCCACTCCACACATGACTGGTGACCTCTCATCCTTCAGGTCTACACTGAGCCACCGCTTCCTCTTAGAATGTCCCCCAAGACCCAGGGAGCTGCTGCTGGCACCCGAGCCTTGTCCTGGAGGTGCTGCATTGCATGCCATGTCATGGGTGCCACTTCCTCGTCTGCCCCCACTACCACCCACCAGCAGCGTGCTTGAGCTCAGGACTGTCCTTGTTCACCCTTCTCTCCTCAGTGTCACCACGGTGCCTGCCACATAATAGATGCTCAATAAATAACTGCCAGTTAAATGAATAAATGCCTGTCATTCCACTTTGCTTAATTTTCCAAAGACTGACAGCTGGGAAGAGTCAAATGCTCCTTCTGCTCCTTCAAGGCCACAGTTTGCTCTGGCTAATGAGCCAGTCACGGGAGGAGGGAGCAAGGACTGGAGCACTCATCCTCGGACAGGATGCACAGCAGTGCACAACAACAGCACTTCAGTATCCAGGAGTGCCTATCACAAAGCAAGGGCAGGAGTGGTCATGGCTCTTAAAGGATGTCAGAGGAGGTAGCTCTCTGGCTACGCTGCTCACTTAGGAAGTCAGGGATAAAAGTAATAAGCCCTGAATGAGTTTTCTTGCTTTTGCAAAACAGTATGACACAGACCTGGACTGGGCCATTCGGTGAACTCCAGTGTTGATGGATTCCTATGACAGGGAGCTTCGGCCTGCGGCGACTGAACTGCCTACCCGCAGGTGCAAGCACAGATAGTGAGTAGTCTGGTGACACACCAGGGGACGATGCTCAGGCAGTACAGAGGCAGCTAGCCTCGGGGCCATGCCGGGAAGCATGAGCGAGCGAGGCCATGGCAGCCTGGGCTCCTTGCCAGGGGCTCCTACTTCATGCATCACGTGTCTCGTCGGAGAGAAGAACGTCTTCCAGGAATCCCGGTCACCTCAACATCTGGATTAGTGCTTTTTCCTCCAGCCCAAATAAAGTGACTTGTACTTTCAAAATCAGGTCCAAGTAAACAGAGGGGCAGGGTGTTTTAACAAACAGTCTTCATTCCATCTGGTAAACAAGAGATAAAAAGGGTTGGTTGGAGGGCAAAGTGAAGCCTTGTGAAGGACAGCAGAAGGGAATAGGCAGCCTGCGGGATATTTGGGGTGAGTGCAACATGCTGAAATCCAGGCTCTGAGACAGCTTGTCTGCTGGGCTGCTGACCAGGGCGCGAAGAAACTGCATGCTCACGAGCTGTCTGCCATGATACAGCTGCTGTGGGGAGGAGCACTATCCCGTGTGTGATTCTCCACATGTGTGTCGGACACAGCACCGTGACTGACACACATGAAGTGTCAGGCGAAACAGCTACTGCCGCCCTTGGGGTTGAGGGAAGGGTTCTTGTAACATTAATCGAATGCCCTTATGCTTTTACGTATTTTCTTTAATGCAATCCTTGCAACAAAGCTGTAAAGAGGAATTATCATCCCTGCTTTATGAATTAGACTAAGCAACTTAAGTGCACACAACTAGTAAATTTCAGAACCATGATCTGAAACTGGAGCTCCTACCGTTGCTCTGTAGTACGAGTGCCGCCTTCAGACTATGGCCTCTGCATTACTGTCTGAGACACTTTCCACACAAGGGCCGAATAACTTCGTTTTCTAGTTTAATGGTGATTTCAATAGGTCCGTAGCCAATCACAGCAAGCTATTGATGAGAACATTCTCAGCAAGCATAAATCCCTGGGCCAACCACTCTGTTTCACATTTGCAGTCCTCCCTCCTACTATATTGGGATTTAGCACATTTTCCACAAGGTGGAGCATCGAGGTAACTACACAAAACTCACACTCACTTATGCTTTTTTTTTTTTGCGAATTTGAAAATCCAAATTCCCCATCTGCTCACAAAGTCTTGTCTGGAATTAACCAGACAGAGTGATATCCTTACATTATAGAGTGGGTGCACAGTTAAGGAAGCGAATTGAATTTACAGTGGTAACCTTTGCTTGCCAGGAAAGTCATCCAACTGGGGTTGGAAAACCAATCCTCAAATCTTGGGTATTAATTGGACCTTTGGCCAAAGCAATCACTCTATCAGCCAATTAAAGTCCTTGGAGCAAGAGCATACTGTCATTCAGAGCCAACACAGACAGCTGAAGCCCTGGTCACAGACCATTTCTTTCCCTCTGCTGCCAAACCCATGCCTTTGCCCCTTTGTCTCCAGTGACTTGAGTTTCCCTTCTTCAGTCTGTGAGCAAAATTAGAGGGCTTTAGAGCTCTCCAGGACCCAGCTCCCTATGAGTATTTTAAAAAGAAGCCACAGCTAGTCTATCGAAATTTGTAAAGTTTGTGAATTTTCAGTGAGAAGGAGTTTGTTTCCTTCTGGAAAGAGACAAAGAGAAGTGGGGAACCGAGAGGAGTGGGAATTTGGAGACGAGCTGATGGAATGGAATTGCGTGGAAGACATGCCAGCTTCTCACCATCTTTCTTTCCAGCATGAAAAGGAACACGGATTCAGCACCTGCACTCTTTCTGTTACTGTTTTCAGCATCATATTGACTGTATGTTCCAAAGGCACTCATGTTTCCAATGAGTGTGAACCATCGCTCATTGGAAAGACACATATAGACACTCTGGTGTCCATGGGTATGGGTTGGAAGCCAGGCTCTGTCACTTTCTAGTTATAAAATTCTGGACAAGAAACTTACACTCTCAAAGCTTCCATGCCGTCAACCTTAGGTTGCCAAAAGGTTTAGATGAAAATTATTTCACACAGTAAACACATAGTGTGTACTCAATAAATTTTAGTCACTATTGTTATTGTTCTCTGCTGGCCATTTTTCCAAATCCTCTCTCACCCAGTTAGAGATGCCTCTCCATTTAAACAAAAAAAAGTATAAAATTGGGCATTTCTGTGAGCCCCAAATCTGGATGTTTTCTAACTTAGACCAGTGGCAAGCTGGTACTAGGATACATGAGACCAAGCCAAGCTCTCCAGAGAGTCTCTGGTGAATTATGATGTGGACGCTAAGCCCCACATACAGGAAGCAGAAAGTGTCTTTTGATATATGACCAGGAAAATGGAGAATTGAGGCAATCGCAATACAGTTTTGACTCACTTGAGATATCCTAATCATTGAGGAAAAAAAAAAGTATTTTGTGGATTTAATTATCTGAAAAATTGCTTCAAGCTTCCAGGGAATCCTGTAGACAGTGAAGTGATTGAAGTGACTTCCCCACAGCACGTGATTTGTATGGCCACCCACAAAAGCAAGAATAATGAGTCGATGAAAGACTGAATTGGTAAGAAGCTAGGGAAACATTCCCCAACCAAGAGTTATCAGCTCCCAGGGCTCCCTTGAGCAAGAAGTCACCAACTGACAGAGTGGCCATACCACAGGACAGGTGGTTTGGCTGCCTGGATCAAAACCAAGTGTGATGCTCAAAAGCACAGAAAGATTTCATCTTGACTTTTCTAACATTATTCCTAACAGATATCTCAGATTTGGGACCATTTGTTTTATCTAAGAATAATTGAGTAGCTACCACAATGAAAATTCATGGCGTAGTCTTAGAATTCTTCACTTCCAAGATAAACATGAAGAGGCTTATGGAAAAAAAGAAAATCTTTCCTGTCCATTTCACCTACATTGATGGACTTCCCACCTGCTTTGTTAGATATCCCTCATTCACACTCCTCATCACTGCTCCCTTCTCCCCACTGGCCCTGACCAATGATTGATTAAACCAATAATGATGGCACAGTGTCCTTTCAAACACATTTTTATTGAGGTCCCACTGTCTAAGCGAAGCGGGTGTGCCAAGGGGACTGGGTTGAGACTGCTCATTGGAAAGCATGTCCGTGCTGAAAAGCTCCTAGTTCCTCGTGGCAAAGCAGTGAGTTCACCATGAGGTCCAAGTCATGTGCCAGAAACATTCAGGACCTTAGCAGAAAAGAGAGAAAATTATCTTCAAGGCAAAGAGACCCATGAGAGCAGACTTCAATATGTAAAATCAATCAAAAGGGAAACATGTGCCAAGCTTGTCCCCGGGCTCCAGGTGATCCAGCCGCCCCTTCTCCATGCAGTCTTACAACGTTGATGCCTGTTCTGCTGCCAGGCCAGGATCCTTCCAACACTAGCTTTGCCCCAGTGGGTACTTCCAGCTGAACCCTGCAGCCCTGCCACATAGGCTCCACTCAGCACTAGGTACAGTCTGTGTGGTATCTGTGGCTTCATGCCCAGATACACAGGGCAAGACATTAATTCAGAGGGCCTAAAACTTACAATCATAACTTTTAAAGACTGCTATTTTAAAATGTGTTGCATTTACAAGTTGAAAACTCATGGATTCCTTCAAAACCATGGAAATAACAGCACTAATAAAAATATCTAATGAAATAGTGCAAGTAAACTGTTACTCAACTGTACCCATTGCTATCAACATCCTCGGTGAGGCACTTGAAATGTGAAGCTGATTGGAAGGACTGTTTAGTGCTACCCGTCCTGAGCACCAATGGGTCAAGCCAGTGCTCTTGCTTCCCTCCTGCTAAGAGCACTGGCCTGGGTCCTGGGTGCCAGGATTGGGAAGGGGGCAAAGGGGAATGATTATCATCTCCATAACTGCCCTTCCCAGCACTGGGTGCCAAGAGCTTTACATCCATTCACTCATTTAATCCCATCAACAACTCTATAATAGAGTGGGCACTTCTCTGCCATTCTACAGATGAGGATTCAGAGACTCGAAGAGCCTTAGGTAACCTGCCCAGTCACACAGTTAGTGTGTTATGGATTTTGGGGTCTAGAATCCAAGTGACGGCTGTTGGGTCACAAATCACCTATCTCCATGATGAGATCAATGTTCTCAAACTGGAATGTGCATTTAGGTCACCAGGGGAGTCTTGTCAAGATGCAGATTCTAATCCTGTGGGTCTGGGCTGAGGCCTGAGCCTCAGCATTTCTGACAAGCTCCCAGGAGATGCAGAGGTGGCAGGTCTTAGACCACACTTGGAGGAGCCAGATGCAGTGTTGCACCCCCTCTTCTATGTCCCTGAAGTGTCCACAAGTGAGAGAGGGCAGAGTACAGAAAAAGGAGGAACAGGAAGAAGGCCCGTTTTCTCCTTCTGCAAAGTGTTGTTCTGTCCCCTAATGCAGGGGTCCCCAACCCCTGGGCTGAAGGCTGGTAGCTGTCCATTCCCTGTTAAGAACCAGGCCACACAGCAGGAGGTGGGCAGTGGACAAGCATTAACGCCTGAGCTCCTGTCAGATCAGTAGCAGCATTAGATTCTCATAGGAGTTCAAAGACTATTGTGAACTGTGCATGGGAGGGATCCAGGTTACATGCTCCTTATGAGAATCTAAAGCCTGATGATCTGAGATGGAACAGTCTAGTCCTGAAACCAATCTGTGGAGACTGTCTTCCACAAAACGAGTCCCCAGTGCCAAAAAGTTTAGGGACCACTGCCCTAATGTGTACCTGACAATTAAGAAACCCACAGCCAATAGCTTTGCTCCCATGAAAGCTCTTAACTAGCAACTAAATTCAGTTTCCATGTATCTGTCAGAGATCTTTTCTGGAACACTTGGGCCTCAACAGACAGGCCCAGTTTTGCGCTTTAGGAAATCAGCCTCCAGGAGGAAGAACTGGTCCAACTCCCTTTCCCAAGATGAAACCCGAGGACACAGTAATAGTCACAACCGGGTAAGCCCAAAATCTTGCATGTGGTCTGCCACACACACACTGCGAAAAAGTGAATGTTGCCTCCTTTAAGGACATCTCAAGGGCATCCAAGGTCATCCACGACAGCCTGATATGGGCCTGTCAGCTCACAACTTTCACCTGGGATTGGTGCTCATTTCTCAGTGGCACTTCCTCCCCCGTGGAGCTTTCTGGGGACACTACATGTGTTTTGTTTTCATGGAGAGCATCAGGTGAGTCTTGAGAGTGAGGTCAGGACTCTAAAGAGGGATGTGGCAGAGACGTCTGGTGGCAGCTGAAGCTTCAGCCCCACACACAGGACCAGAAGAAAACTCGGAGCACAGCCATATGCCAGGCCCACCAGGAGCCAACACCTCCCCTCCTGCCCTCCTTTCGTGCATTTGGTTCCCTCCCTGTCTGTGGGCATCCTCCCTCTTCTCCACACCCAGAATGTGGAACTGGGAAGTGCCCGGCACAGACCCCACGCCCTCGTCCTTGGCATGAGCTCATCCTTCTTAAAGAAAACACCCAGTGCAGTGACCGCCACTAAAAAGTGTGGTGAAGATTGGGCAAGAGACGTGTTTTCATCCTGAGTTTCCTCAGCCTGTGGCTGGAAACTTTAGGGAGTGATTCCTCCGTGAAATCATCATCTATTCATTCAGCAAATACTGAGGACCTACTAGGCAGGAGGCGTTGTGCTAGGCCTGGGGTTGTGGAGATGAACGTAACACAGTCCCTGGGCCTAAAGGACTTAGCGTGTGGCGGGGACAAACAAGCAGCAGACAGCGACGACGACACATTCTCGTAAGTGCCGTGAAAAAGGCATGCTCCGAGCAGAGACGATCTGGACGCGAGGGCACCCACAGTCACTGAGCACTCACTCTGTGCCAGACACCGTACATCAATTTCTTCGATGCTTCGAAATATTGTTCACGTCACTGCTCATCCGGAAAATGAGAATAGCCCTGAGACCGAATGAGGTAAGCTCAGGAGGCCTCTCTTAGCTGGAGGCCCCCTGCCCCGGCTCCAGCCCTACATCTCAGCAATCCCAGCCCATCCTCAGGTACGCTACTGTCCCTTACAGCCAGGGAGGGGTGAGTCACGTTACACCATCAGCTCCTGACAACTCTAAAGATGGTGAAAGAAGGCTGCACAAGTGTAAGCAGCTGCTTCAAGCTGTCCCTGCTCATGAGAAATGAGATTGAGATGCCGACCCGGGCTTGTTCTGCAGTCACACCGTTCCCCGCTGCATTGCCTCCAGCTCTCCCTTGCTGAGGAATGGACACCAGGAAAGGGATCTGGACAAGGAGTTTCACTGCAGGAGAAGGAAAGAGCAGAGATTTCCAAGCATAAAAAACAGCATGTGCAAACACACAGCAACATCAAACAAGTTTTTCCATATCCCAGATTAAGAACCGTGGAATAGTATTCATTTATGTGTGACAAGAATAAAAGGAAATTGTTTTGCCGAGATGGCTTAAAACCTAGACGATGGGTTGATAGGTGCAGCAAACCCCCATGGCACATGTATGCCTATGTAACAAACGTGCACATTCTGCACAACGTGTATCCCGGAACTTAAAGTAAAATTTAAAAAAAGGAAATTATTGCAACACAGTTATTTATAATTGCTTCCCTCTTCACCTTTTAAATAGAAAGGACACTTTGCTCAGGCAGGTTAGCTGTTCAGTTCCGTTCCACTGACTAACAGAGGGATTGGAGCACGTCAGATGCAGAAGGGCAGGCCTAATGCAGGTGAGATGGGTAGGTCAGCAGAGGGAAGAGGGAGGAGAGATTAACGGATGGGAACAGAGGAAGAATCATGGGGAACCGGAAGGGCACTGAGAAAGAGAGGGAGAAGTAGCCACAGAGGCTCTTGAAGAGATGTGGGGAGAAGGCTTTGCAGGGTTCTTGTGCGTTAAGCAGTCAAGAGACCATCAGCCAAGGCCTAACAGGGCCCTCCTGGGTGTTTAGATGTCCGTGTTTGTTTCTCTGAGCCATGTCACCAGGCTGAAAATGGCCTGGGGGCAAGTCTGTATGCTTGAGTTGTACATTTGATCCACAGACTTGCTTTGGAGATCCTACTCCGTTCAACTGCGGTGCTGAGCGGCAGGAATACAGCCCCGTAATCCATGTGCCTCTGGTGAATCCTGGGGACAGATAACCAGCAGGTGCTCTGATGACAGGGTGAGGCCTTTCAGATGACAGGGAGAGCACATGGAATGATTCTCGACTCTTTCTGTGCTCACAGTCCACATCCAATCCGTCCACGAACTATGGAGCCGTTTCTGCTTTGGGGCCATTATGAATAATGCTCCTGTGAACACGAGGTTTTTTGTGATGTAATGTTTTCATTTTTCCTGGATGTGCAGCTATGAGTGGAATTACTGGGTCACACGGTGCTTCTGTGATTGTTTGCACGTACTCCAGATTTTACTTCTGAATTTTACTTCTATCCTATCCTGTTTCCTCGCCTCTGCTAAAACGCAAACCTCATGAAGGCAGCAACTTGTTTTCTGTTTTGTTTGCTGCTATATCTCCAGTGCTTAGAAAATAAGTGCTCAGTAAATATTTCTGGAATAAATGACGAAAAATTGTACAGAGGCCTGAGGGTGAAACACTCTTTTGCATTCAGGAAGGTGCAAGTCACTCAGGATGACTGAATTATAAGATAGAGGGGCTTAAAGGGCAATGCTGAGGTTGTAGATAGGGAACAGGTGAACTCACCAAGAACCACGGGCCTTAGGCATGCTCTCTTAACCAGGAGAGCAACTAGATCCATGGGGTCAATTTGTGCTGCAAGTTATGGGATTCCAGCTCAAGTTAGCCTAAGAAAAGAGGGATTCTATTGGTTCCCAAGACTTAAGTTCAAGATAAGCAGTTGCTTCACCCCCGTGAGACCCAGAGACTAAGGTGATTCTCTTTCTCCCTCCCCTCCCTTTCTCTTTTCCTCACTCCCTTCTTTTCTTTTCTCTCCCCTCTCCTGTGGCCCCTCCTCCACTTTCCACTTTCCTGAATTCATTTTATTCCTGGCTATCTCCTTGCAGTGGCAAAATGGTCAGTGGAAGTTCCAGGCTTCTGTCACTCCTTCAGCCTACAGCACACCCAGAAAAACGATAGTGCCCACTCTCTCCCCACATCCATGGGTATCTCCCATTCACTCCTTCAGCCTACAGCACACCCAGAAAACCCATAGTGCCCACTCTCTCCCCACATCCATGAGTTTCTCCCATTCACTCCTTCAGCCTACAGCACACCCAGAAAACCCATAGTGCCCACTCTCTCCCCACATCCATGAGTTTCTCCCATTCACTCCTTCAGCCTACAGCACACCCAGAAAACCTATAGTGCCCACTCTCTCCCCACATCCATGGGTATCTCCCAGAAGGTCTCTGATGAACCCCATTTAGGTCTGAGTCTTGTGCTGGATGAGCCACAGGGACACTATCCAGTCACAGTGGCTGGTCCCAGTAGTTGAGAGACCCTGAGAATTTCGTGGAATGTGGTGATGGGGAGTGTGCACGTGGGTGCACACATATGGGGTATTTGTGTGTGTGCACCGTGTACATGCAGAGGTGTGTGTATGTGTATGAGGGACTGGGTGTGGGTGCGGGGTGTGTTCAGGGAGTGTGCATACAGGCATGGGTGCCTGGGCATGTGCACATGTGTTAGTGTGTACATGAAGTGTGTGTTTGTGTGTGCATGGGGTGTGTGTGTGCATGCACTGGTATGTGTGCATGCATGGGGTATGTGTGCATGTGTGAGGTGTAGGTATGTATGTGGGGAGTATGTAGGTGTACATGTGTGGGTGCATGTGCGTGTGTGTGAAGGTGTCTGCGTGTGTGTGTGTGTGTGTGTGTGTGTGTGTGTAGCAGTGGGGTTGGGGAGGAGACAGTTTCCAGAAGGAAAGTGGGGATCTGTTAGCAGCAGTGTGGGGATGGGGAGCTGGGCAGTCAAACCCTTCGGGTCCTGGTGTAGAACCTAATCAGAGCTGTATGGCTCATGGATGAAATGACAACTCAGCAAGGATGGTGGCGAGGAGATGGGCGGAGGGACATTAAGAATGGGAGCACCTAGTGACAGGTGACATATAAAACATGGCCCAAGTAACTCCTGGGGAGCTGGCTGAAGGGGCTTGATGTGGCCCCATATCATTGAGTGAAATAAAGAATAATGCAACAGAAGCAGGTTTTGTTGAATGGCTTTGGTTTCCTGATTTTGTTAATCTCTGGTTTCCTGGTTTTGTTAACACATATTCTGACTTACTTTTAATTTAAGTCGAAAGGATGTGCCTGAAAACTGTGATTAATAAATAGCATGGTCATCAGAACCACTATAAAGGAATTTAAGACATACAGTCCCTTTCTCTTTGAGGCTCGAGCACTAACCCAGACACCGGAGATGGTATCCAACAACATAAAATTCCCTTTAATACATATGCACATATTTTAGTGTATATGTATATACATAATAAAGAGGAATACAGAAGCAGGTATTGTCCCAAATTCAGAATGGTCACAATTTATCATTTTTTCAGTTAATAGGTAAAGTTGTTCTGGAGTACATGGGATAATTAAATATGCATAAAAGAAATAGGAATGGGTTGGCAAAAGCCAACCCAGTGAGGAGGTAAGTATTGATGATATTAAGATGAGTAATTTATACCCAAGACCGAGCAATTTATAAAGAAAAAGTGGTTTAATGGACTCACAGTTCCAGGTGGCTGAGGAGGCCTCAAAATCATGGCAGAAGGTGAAAGGCATGTCTTACATGGAGGCAGACAAGACAGAATGAGAGCCAAGCAAAAGGGGTTTCCCCTCATAAAACCATCAGATCTTGTGAGACTTACTCACTACCACGAGAAGGGTATGGGGGAAACCACCTCCATGACTGAATTACCTCCCACCGGGTCCCTCCCACAACAGGTAGGAATTATGGGAGCTACAATTCAAGATGAGATTTGGGTGGGGACACAGCCAAGCCATATCAGTTAGGTAGGTAAGTAGATAGGTAGGTAGATAGATAGACCAATAGACAGATATAACTAGTTTTCTGTAGTTACCATAACAGAGTATCATAAACTGGGTGGCTTAAAACAACAGAAATCTATTCTCTCACAGTTCTGGAGGCTAGAAATCAGAAACTCAGGTGTCCACAGGGCCACACTCCCCAGATCAGAGGCTCTAAGGAAGATTCTGTTCCTCACCTCTTTCAGTTTCTGGTGGCTCTGGTGTTCCTTGGCTTGTGGCCACATCACTCCAATCTCCACTTCCGTAGCCACATTCCTGCTTCCTCTTCTCTCTGTCTCTCCTCCAAGTGTCTCTTATAAGGACACTTGTCGAAGGATTCAGGACCCACCTACCTAATCCAGGATGGTCTTTTCATCTTGACATCCTTCACCTGATTATGTCGGCAAAGACCCTCCTTCCCGAGAAAGTCACATTCAGAGGTTCTAGGGATTAGGATGTGGACATATCCTTCTGGGGAGTCGCCATTCAGCCCACCACAGGTAGACAGACACTAGATGCACTTCCCATTTATATGTTAGATTTTATGACATTGCACTCTGTCCAGTTTTATTTTTCCCTTCTCTTAGTTTTGTAACTACTGCAACTTAAGCAACTGTGAGTCGCCTGTGTCGTTTTACCATATCATTTTGCGTCACAAGCTCACAAAAGACTACATTTTTGAAAAGATGATTGTCAAACCAGATGTGAGAACTTCACATGAGACACACTATAATTTAAACCATGAGCCCGGCAGGCTGTGTTTTAAGAAGAACAGTCCTATAATAAAAATATTGTGTGTATTTCCCCTCGGCCTTCTACAGGTTCAGGTGCACATAGACCTTGACACCTCTGAGCCAAAAAGTTCCGGAACCTATTTGGGCGAACGTAGAGTGAGCACTTGCTTGAAATCTGTCTTTCTGCCAAGAAATAGTCGCCATGCCCACAGCCCCAAAAGCATGTGGTTCTAGGTCACAGCCTGACACATAAGGCATGTCTGTGGAAAACAGATTTTTACGAGTATCCCATTTCTTTAATCTTCCTTTCCTCTTTGTTGAAAAAAAAAACTTAAAAAAGAAAGAAAAGTAATTTGTGCCAGTGGGAGAATATTGATTTTTATTTCTGTTTAATTTCCAAAATGCAAAGTGCCTAAATAAAACTTGTGATTCTCTTTGCATCCCAGATTGGTTAGGGTGGAAGTTCGTTCCAATGAAAGTGTATTAAATAGTGGCTCAGTTGGCAGAAGGCAGCAAACCCAGAAGAAAGGGAAGAACATAAAAAGCACTGGAAAAGTAAGTGAAAAGTTTTTCTTTTTAGCTTGTAGCAGGATAATATTTAAATATACAGGAGTTACGTATAGTAAATATGTTTTTCATTTTAATTGATCAAACATCTCTCTTCATTGGTAACATAGCCTCTTTCTTTCACTCAATGAAAATTCTGACTTGAGTTATAAAATAGCTAATCATGATTTTTATTGCCATAGCTAGCCACATTTACGTCAGTGTGCCAAAATAAAACAGAGAGAAACGGTCATTTTTATGTGTAAAGAGAGTGAACTTAAGCCATGTACCTCTCTCTGGCCACATTTAGCATGCACTCGGCACAGCTACAGGGGCCTTACACGGCCCTCCTTGCGCGGGAGACTCTAACATCTGGCTTACGTCTGTTTGGTCGGAAAAGTTTCTGTTTCGTTTTATTTTTCACTTTATGCTGATACTTTTTGGCTTTTCCAAAAGTATTCTTGGGTTTTTTAAATATATATAGTATGCCCTCAAGTAGTTCCATATTTATTCCTACACTGACTGATGTAGCCAAGTTACATGAAGAGTGAAGGAAACGCTTCAAGTGGAAACTGCATCTTACCTCTCTTGTTTTTTTCCTGAATATTTCGGACAAAGAGAATTTTTTTACACCAAGAACTGTATAAGTATCTCAATGTGTATCTTCCTTTTTTCCTTTGCATTTCTGTTGAAATCTTCTTTACTTAAAAAAAAAAAAGTTGCAGTACCGCATTCCTTAATAAAAATTTCATGAGTAGGCCAGAATTCTGTAGGAAATCAAGGAAGCTAGGACTAGTATTATTCACTTATACTTACAGTTTAATACCATAGTATTAAATTCTCAGTTCCTATTATTAAAATGACATTTATATCCTGTTCAACTGCCTGGATAAAAAAAAAAATCCCTTCCTCAGAATCGTGATGCCCAAATGCAGAATAAACTATAATGCTTACAATTAATTGCTTCTATTACTCAACAAAAATACAAAGCAGAATGTAAATGGTAAAGGTTCCAGGGAACAGCTGGAAAATATTGCCCTCTTGATAGAAGTTACCTTAATTGTGAAATAATTCCCAAGCCAGGATATCAGCTTTAAAATTTTGCTTTTCTGTCCCCTGGGCAATATTTTACTGTTCTGGTCTAACTAATAAAGGTTACCTCAGTTGTTTATTTACAGTTATTGCTGTCAGTTGCCAAACCAATAAAATCCATAAACTCTATTATTTATCACAAGAAATCTGTGTGGTTTTATAGACGTATATGGTTATTTTTCTGCGCATTTTATAGGTTCTGTAACCAATACTAAGTCTCTAAACATCTAAGACAGCTTCTGCCCTGCGGGCACCATTTCCCAGCTGTTATATTAGACGTTAGTCACTACTTATTTTGTAAGATTTTAAATTTAACATGTTTTATGACTGTACATTTCATTAGTATTCTATGCAGTCATGCAGTTGGGTACCTACTGCCTGCCAGGTACTATGTGAGGTCTGGAGGATAAATAAGCTCTTACCAGTTCAGGAGGATTCATGTTTCCTGATCTTGTGGACAGTGCAGTCCATCAGAGAGAGAAACCTCAGAACAGGGCAGTGAGAATAGACCTGCCGGCTTTTACTCTGTGGATCATTTTGAACAGAACCTCTTTACCCAGGAGGTCGCAATGGCAATTGCCACAACTAAAAGGAAACAATAGAAATAAGACTTGGAGCCTGTAATCCCAGCACTTTGGGAGGCCGAGGCAGGTGGATCACCTGAGGTCAGGAGTTCGAGACCATCCTGGCCAACACAGTAAAATCTGGTCTCTACTAAAAATACAAAAATTAGCTGGTCATGGTGGCATGTGCCTGTAGTCCCAGCTATTCAGGAGGCTGAGGCAGGAGACTCACTTGAACCTGGGAGGTGAAGGTTGCAGTGAGCTGAGATTGCACCACTGCACTCCAGCCTGGGCAACAGAGCAAGACTCCATCTCAAAAAAAAAAAAAAAAAAAAAGAAAGAAAGAAGACTTGGAGAACATCGTGGATAAGTGGCACAGTCTAAGTAATAGAATTGGGTCCTGTCCACAGTGGACCAAGTGAATATGGGACAGGACCCTTCGCAGCCTAACTTGTCTGATATGCACACATAATTCCATGATCACAACATACCAGCATTTCCTTAGAGCTAGTTAGAGGTAATGCAATATATTTATATGTGAGCAGGTGAGTCTTGTTATCCAAGGCACACTGAATTCATGAATACTGAACCATAAGGGAAATACAGGGCTAGGTTCCTGTGAGCCTCTGGCCACAACATGTTCATCAACTGATCAACATAAAACCCTGTTTGAACAGTGTTTCTGTTTAAAGTCACCTTATTTAATAAATATTGTTGATTCACTAATATTGGACGCACAGCCAAGAACTATAACTCACGCCTGCACAATGCTTATCTAAAACATATATTTTCTCTGTGAGACACATCATAGCTTCTTACACTTAGGAACAACAGTCACTTCAGCACTGCTGGGGAGCCATTTTAAGCAGTGAAATCACAAACAAAAAGCGCAAAAATGCAAAAACCGTGAATTCAATAGATTGCAAAAAAGACACTTATGTGTGGTATGAGAGCTGAAACGAGAAGGCAGAGCGATGATGTCTTGTTCAGCCTCAGCTGGGACCATGCACATCAAGTGACTCAAATGATCTACTGTTCTGCACGTGTTTGTGAATGACACAACGGCACTGCATGCGTCGATGTGGGTTACAAGTATATTTTAGTAAGCAGGCAAATTTGCAAATGTGGAACGGCAAATAATGAGGATTGACTGTATATATGAGATATTTTAAAACATTTTATCATAAAAAATTTCAAATCTGCATAAAAGTAGAGAGAATATTAACTTTTTTTCTATCTGGATCTCTTGTATTTTTTGTTTTTGTTTTTGTTTTTTTAAACTTCGCCTCTACGACCGACATATCTCCGGACAAGATAAAATATGTGCTTGCTCTGTTCACATAAAATAAAGCCTCACACATAGGCATGTAATATGCCTATGACCTAGTATTTGCCCAGTTGAGTTCTTTGAGAATCAGTTATAAAAGCCATGCTGAACTCATGATAACAAACAAACAGGAGATAGGATGAAGAATTAGATACTGATTAGATACAAATACATGTAAAAGATAAGCCCTTTATTTGAAAAAAAGAAAATCAGGATAATGGATTGAAAAAAAGAATTCATTCATCACAGATAGGTAAACTATATTTCATATCAATTAGAGTCCTACATGTGCCCAAAATTAACAAGCCTCCAGCAGCTGAATATGTCTGAAAAGCATTTTCGTGAACTCTAGACAAGCTATGTAACACACTACAGAAAACTGACCAGAAAAAGTTGGCCCAAGTAAGTGTCCTGGTTGGAAATTTCTGATGTGAATGCAAATAAGCCTAGAGGGGTGTGAATTACTGCTCCAAGAAATTTTATAATTCTAAACAAAAACCTCTTTACCTAAGAGTTCACAATACTAACTGGCAAGCTGAAAGAATATTATAATAATGGTAATAAAAACCAAAATGGTAAGAAATAGATAACAAAAAATTCTTCTTTGTTGGACAAAGAAATAAGAATTTGTTTTCTGTAAGTTTCACACTTGCCTATTTTTAAAAATTTCTTCCCACAAGATGTCATAGCTTAGCTAGTCCACCTACCATAAAATCTCAAAAATAATTTCTAAGCAGTTTTGTTTCCTGAAATGAAATCAGAAATTGAAACATCTGCCGCGTGCATGTGAATTTCAGACTCTGAACACATAACCGTACCAGGATTTCAGAGGCTGAGGCGTTCTTAACCGAAGACCACTTGGATTACCTTTCTTCCCCTTCTGTTCACGCCATTCTCCATAGCAGGAAATGGATCACGTAGCATATCATTTGCCCCAAACCAAGTTTTCCAAGTTACATGGTCATCATCTCCCTTATTCCTGGAACAGAACAGTCTTGCAAAGTTTGCCAGCAGTAATTCAGGCTTGTGCTCCAAGTTGCTTCCTAGACGAGGCTGTCTTGACCGACCAATACCTGGTTTCCCAACACTTCAATCTACGTAATGAGCTGTTGCTGCCCTGTAGTGTGGATGGATGTTTGCGAAAGATGGAAGAGAAGGGTTTAGATGCAGCCTTAATTATCTACCCCTGACTAGTCAGGAAAGACAGAAGTAATCAGGATAATGGTTTTTGTGAGGTAAAGAAAAATGAACACTAGGAAGCCAGGAATCAAATAGGAGACTGGCCACATGTTAAATACGGCTCTCCCTTCAGGCACCAGGACAGGGGAGCGGCGGGAACGGTCTTAGGGAAAAGCGAGGCCAGGATCGAATTGTGGTGGCTGGCTTGGCCCTTGGCTGGCACAGTGCTGGCTCGCCTCCTAGGCCATTCAATCTATCTTCATTTCTCTGGCAGTTGACATTTGCCTGCAACGAGGCATTCCTAAAACGATACGATCCAAGAATGTCTTTTATTTACATTATGATATTCAACACAGCCCTCGTTTCTTAATTCACATAAGTAAAGACACCATAAACGTCTCATTTTGGCATAAAGCAATATTCTGTGCCTTGATCAAAGACAGTAACTGTTGGGTTCCTTTTGCCTGGTTCATTTCAGTGCAATGTATTCCTTCAGAGACTAAGTTGTTTCACTTCTAAAAGAAATAATACTAAGATAAGAGCAGGCAGTGAGCCTATAGCTTCCTCCAGGAACTGGCTGTCAAAGGTAGAATAAACATCTAACGATTAAATGTTCCTTCTGAAAGGATCGGTAACAATTAGGTAGTGACCACTTTATTCATGTAATTGAGTTACTTTCCTTTGTGACACACTTTATTTTTTTGAGACAGAGTTTCGCTCTGTCTCCCAGGCTGGAGCGCACTGGCACAATTGCAGCTCACTGCAACCCCCGCCTCCCGGGTTCAAGCAATTCTTGTGCCTCAGCCTCCGGAGTAGCTGGGACTAAAGGCGTGCACCACCACGCCTTTAAAATTTTTGTATTTTTAGTAGAGATGGGGGGGTCTCACCATGCTGGCCAGGCTGGTCTCGAACTCCTGACCTCAAGTCATTCACCCACCTTGGCCTCCCAAAGTGCTGGGATTACAGGCGTGGGCCACCACACCCAGACTCCTTTGTGACATTTAATTTGGTTTTGGAAACTGCAGAATATCTGAATTCTTTATTTGAAAACATTTTAAATCTACTTTTCCTTCAATTTGGGGAAAGTTTTCCTACCCAAATTAGATGGGCATATCTATTTATGCATAATTCCTAGATATTGCAGATGCTGAAAAAAAATGGTGAAATTAGGAGTTTAACTCAAAGAGAAATATTATCATGATATTAGTTCTCCTCCCCATTCATGTCCCTTACTTTCCATAGTCCTTATTTCCTAAATCAGAAACAATGTGTTCATCACACACTAATGTTTTATCAGGAGAGCCGGTCACCACCTTACTGGCTGTGTTTTTGTTTTGCTTTGTTTTGTTTTTTGAGATGGAGTCTCTCTCTGGCACCAGGCTGGAATGCACTGGCGCGATCTCGGCTCACTGCAACCTCCGCCTCCCGGGTTCAAGCTATTCTCCTGCCTCAGCCTCCTGAGTTGCTGGGACTACAGGCTGGTGCCACCATGCCCAGGTAATGTTTGTATTTTTAGTAGAGACGGGGTTTCACCGTGTTGGCTAGGATGGTCTCAATCTCTTGACCTTGTGATCTGCCTGCCTTGGCCTCCCAAAGTGCTGGGATTACAGGTGTGAGCCATTGTGCCCGGCCTGGCTGTGTGTGTGTGTGTGTGTGTGTGTGTATGTGTGAACCTCATTCACTCCATCAGCTATGTCCCTAACTTAATTGATTCCTTAACGTGTCTCAACCATTCATGCTGACATATACTTATGTGTGTGATGTATGGATCCCAATGCATTTTTGCCATGTAGACAAAAATTGGGGTCTTATCTATTTGATGTGCTTGTGCTAAAGGTTCACTGGTCCCAAGCTGGGCCACATTGCTCAGTTTTTCCACTGACTAAAGCTACCGGGAAGGCCATTCATACTGGTTCTGTTTGAAGCATGGAACAAGATACTATAATTTCAGTTCAGCTGAGCATGGCCAGAGCAGATGTACATTCCTCAGAGTGCAGGAAGGGCATCCAGCCAGGGGTACATGCAGAGTGGGGGCTCTGACTAACTTGCCTGGGCACCTCACTGGGCCTCGCCATCCCACCTTTTAGTTAGTAGTGAGCTCTTGCTTGATTGAGCCGCCTTACTCCAGCACAGCCCATGGAGAGGCAGGAGGGGCAGATGTGCTGGGTTGCTCCATCATTTAGTCTTCTATTCAAGGAGTATTATTGAATACCTACCATGTGCCAGCCACAGTAGGCTCCAGGGACCCCACAGTGACCAAAACAGACCCGGACCCTGCCTCAGTGACTCCTGCAGTTTAATAGGGAAGACGGACACTAAAAAACATCGGGATTCATGCACTCATAAAGCAGCACGGTTCTAAGCACTCAGCGCTGAGACACTAGTGATTCTGCAGTTCTTCCCTGGTGCTAAATTCTAAAGCCCTCCTGACCCCTGAGATGCAAAATAACCTAATTTTTTCCTGCAATACTGGATAAATCATGAAGAACTTCAACAGGAGTGAAGCCTGCTTGTGATGGGGCTGGCTTTTCCAGTATCTAGGGCTCTAGGTATAAATTCTAGTTTTGTTTAGCATTCTGTCATTCTATGGACTTGATGAGTAACACTGTTTTACATGTCTGCAGTGAGTTCTAGTCTCGAAGCAAGCCCATCTACTGAGGCAATCACTTGACATCTTTCTCTTTATTTTTTTGGAAAGGAGCAGGATACTAACTAACCAACTAAATAATTATCCATTTGATCTTCACAGCCGTCCTGCAAGGTAGACAAGGCCTGGACTGTTTTCTAGATAGGGAAATGGAAGTTTCAAGGATAGGCAACTCGCTCAAGTCTATACAGCTGGGAAGTTGGGGCCGAGGTCTCCACTCAACCAATCCTTCTCTGCTTGAATCACATGTTGGATTTTATTAGAGTGACTGCACGTTTGTATAACTTGGCCATTTTTCTGCCCTTGTTTTTAATGAGGTTGAACAAGGAAAGACTAAAGAACAAATGAAAGCATAAGCATTTAAATATAAATTTATTTTTTACCTCACCTGAGAAAAAGAGGAAAGAAACACCCAGTTCCCTCCACGGACAGACACATAGCCTCTTTATAGCTAAAACGCTATGAGTTCCTGTCAGTTCATTTCCCCCTGCAACTCATAATGACTTACTTCGAAGCTACTTTATGTTGCTGTTGTTACAGGCAGGACTGTGAGATGTGTACTTGAGTCACCATGACACCTTCCTGCCTCATTTTTGTTTGTTTCAGTTTGGTTTTGCCTTGATTTTTTTTTTTCAAGTCCTATCGCAAACATATACTGAGGCAGAAAGTTAGATTAAGATCTAATGCAGTTATCTCAAAATTAAGGAACCAGTCAAAGCAGTAATCTTTAACGTGAGTACAGTAAAGTCAGCAAACAAATAAAATGGGCCAAAAGCCCCCGACTGGCCCTTTGCACCCATTAGGTTCTATTTACGGGCCTCATGACCTGCAGAAGACAGTGATTGGCATTGAGCAAACGTCTAGGAAAAGCTGTTAAGTCTCGCAGACGTATGTAAGCTAATTTCCCAATGCTTCTTTAACATACTATAGATAAACTATCCTAGGTAAATAACTTTGTGATAGGTCACTTGTGAAATGAATTCACTACTTGTCCTATCTCAGAAGGTGACTGGGAAATTAAATAAAATGACATATTTATGTTTACCACGTATTTGTTTTTATTCATCATCATAATCATTACTATCATCAACTTAATATAACAGGTCAGATAACTTCTCTAATGTCATTTTTAGCACTGATCAATTAAAATACTTTATATGGGCTTTTGTATATGTGCTTTGGTGATACCAACCCTTTATAGGTTGGCAAAATTGTATGGCTTAGCAGATTGTTGGTTAGTTCGCACATGTTTACAAAAATCCACTAAGACCCAGGAATGCCCTTTTATTCCTTTTTCATAACTCTCTCCATTTTTCAGTACCTCTACATACCCACAAACCTCATTAAGGTATATCTTCTCCAAATTCCCTAGCAGAGAGTAGGTGCTCCATAAACATTGCAAGAAGTGGGGGACAATCTTATCTAAGTATCTCATATCTCTACTGTTGTGAAGAAAAAATACATATGAAACCAGTTGCCTCACAGGTGTGAAGAATTCCCTAGGATCACATGCATTTAAAAGAGGCCTCCCTCTTGAGGGCATTGTGTAACACCCACAGGGACAATTCTAATATGGAATCATCAAGACCAGCCCTAGAAATAATGGATCGGAAGTCAAGTCTGGGAAACACTGCATATGCCAACCTTCTCTAAGTCACGATAAATGCTCTGAGAAGTCCCACAGAAAAAAACCTGTTTAACAGTCCTTAAAAAATGAATTGACTTTATAACTTTCCCTCCTTCCTCTTTCCCCCCTCTCTCCTTTCCTCCCTTCCCTCTTTCCCTCCTTCTTTCCTTCTTTTCCTCCTTCCCTGATTCTTTCCTTCCTCCCTTTTCCCCTGTCTCCTACTTTCTCTCTTTCTATTTTCAGGGCACCTTGAAGACTAGTTGAGGAACAGTCTTTATTATGGTAATTTTAAACTAACAAACACGACTTGCCAAATGGAGAAGGGAGACATTTTTGTAGTGTACAGCCTTCCTAGCATCTCTCAGAAATTCCCATGCAGGTGTGAAGCAGGACAGTACTCAGCTCGCGGGGTGTGAGGGCTCTTGTGCATGCACAATGCCAAGAGGGCACCACACACAGAGGAAGTACTCCATAAATATGTGCTATCACCATCATCATCGTTATTAATTATGGTATCCACCAGGGATTGGTTCCAGGGCCCCCCTTGGATACCAAAATTCATGGATGCTCATGTCTTTGATATAAAGTTGTACTTGCATATAGCCTACACACATCCTCCTGTATACTTCAAATATCTCAAGTCCTTATAACACCCAATATAATGTAAATGCTGTGTAAGTAGTTTTATAGTGCATTCTTTTGTGTTACTTTTATTGTTGTGTTATTTTTTTTCCCTGAATATTTTTCATCCACGGTTAGTTGAATCCATGGATAGAGAGCAACTGGACTAAAGTTAACCTTGGGCTAGTCCTGAGTGAACCTCTGAAACATTAACTGGAGTATATGTTCAGAACATGCTTCTTGGTGGCAAATATTTTTGAATCAACAAATGAACTGGCTGCTCCTGTGGCATGCTATTTTTAACATGTTTTAAAATGACCTCTCACTGTTCCGTGGGTGGGTGGGCAGCTGTTTGCAATTACAGCCGTCTATGTGGTCCGCAGGTATGCCAGTGTTGGGGAATCTGGCTTTTTGTGAAATGTTTTTAAGTAACTTGCTGCCACATCGCACTCAGCAGCCAAACCACACCAAATGGAAATGTACTGAAAGAGACGGGCCGAGCAAAGCGCTCCCTGAAAAACAGAAAAGTGACTCATGCTCATAAAATATCACTACCATGGTGACTCTTCAAACATGCTGCCCCGTCCAGAGGGGGGCCGTGCATGGCATTTCCACCAACTGTTTATTGGCCCATTGTTGAGAATGATGGTTTTTTCACAGTGGCTTTTTACTTCTTTATTGGCAAGACCAGAAGACAAGCTGGTGCTGAAGACAGGCCTTCTCAGCTCGGGGAGCAGGAAAACCTCCTTCCCGGACTGCTGCGAACTTCGAAACAAAAGCCTGCATCCAATTGCACTGTAACAACCATCAGCCAGGGCGTGAGCGGGTTTTTTATTTTTTATTTTGTTCTGAGGTATTGAAATGAAGCAAATAGTCACATGAAAGATTTCTGGGAAATACGTGCTCTTTTCATCCTCGTAAAAGTTGTCAAGCCTTAGAATATGGAAATGGCAATTTGGAAGCTCCTTATTTGGAAAGAGTTAACCCCACGTCCCTCCAGGCTGCCTGCTCCCCTCAGTGTCTTTCAGCTGTTCAACCCGGCCAGCTGTGCCTGCTTTTCCCCATCCGGCTGTGAGTGGGCACACACGTGTGGCATGTGTGTGCACATGTGTACATGTGTGGTGGATACATGTGGTGTGGTGGATACATGTGGTACGGTGTGTGTGTGTTAGGTGTGTATATGGGGGGGTTGTGTGTGCAGTCTGTTGTGGAGTGTGTGGGATGTGCGTGTGTGTTGGATATGTGTGTTGAGTGTGTGTACATGTGTGTATGTGTGTGTAATGCATTGGGTTGGTGTGTGTATAGGGTATATTTTGAGGTTTGTGTGTGGTGTGTAGAGTGTGTGTGGTGTGTATATGTGCTAGGTGTGTGCGTGTTGGGTGTGGGTATGTGTATTTATATGTGTATGTGTGTTTGGTGTGTTGAGTTTGTGTGTGGTGTGGTGCATGTGTTGGGGATATGTTGGAGGTTTGTGTGTGTGGTGTGTGGAGTGTGTGTGGTGTATATGTGTATTGCATGTGTGTGTGCATATGCGTATGTGTGTGGTACATTGGGTTTGTGTGTGTTGTGTGGTGTGTGTTGGCTATGTGTTTGGGGTTTGTGTGTATGGTGTGTTGAGTGTGTGGTGTGTAAAATATATACATCATGTGTACGTGCATTGGGTGTGTTAACATGTGTGCATGTGTGTGTGTATGTAAGGCATGTTGGGTTTGGGTGTGGTGTGTGTGTTGGGTGTGTGTGCATATGTGTATGTTTGGTGCATTGTGTTTGTGTGTGTTGTGTGGTGTGTGTGTTGGGTATATGTTAGGAGTCTGTGTGGGGAGAGGTTGAGTGTGTGCGGTGTGTGCAGTGTGTGTGGTGTCAGTGTGTTTTGGGTGTGTGCATATGTGTATGTGTGTGTTGTGTGTGTTGGGTATATGTTGGGAGTTTATGAGGGGGTTGAGTGTGTTTGTGGTGTGTGGAGTGTGTGTGGTGTCTATGTGTGTTGGCTGTGTGTGTTGGGTGTGTGTACATGTGTGCATATGTGTATGTTGTGTAGTGTGTTGGGTTTGGGTGTAGTGTGTGTATTGGGTGTGTGTGCATATGTGTATGTTTATCTGGTGCATTGGGCTTGTGTGTGTTGTGTGGTGTGTGTGTTATATGTTTAGAGTTTGTGGGGAGGGGTTGAGTGTGTGTGGTGTGTTGGATTTGGGTGTGCTGGGTGTGCGTTGGATGTGGCGGAGGTTGTATATGTGTTATGTGTATAACAAGGGACAAATGCTCCTAGCACAAACAGGAAAGATTTCTACCCCACACAAAAACCCATTTTGAGACCACTTCCTGTGGTCACCGCCAGAGCCAAAACTTCATACTTATTCCACAATGCAGGAGACGCTCTCCACCTGCCCTAATGACACCTGGGGCGTCACACGGCCTACAAATCAACTAGAAGTTGCCAACTGGTTTTTCTGCATTTTATATTATGCTATATTGGTGGCAGCCAAATATTCAAATAGACTATCTTCAATTTTTACTACCTCTTTCTAACTCACCCATAATCATCACATTGGAACAAAGGAAGACGTCAAGAAGAAAGGACAAATAGGAACATAAGAGAGAAGATGGAAAGGGGAACAGAGAAACAGAGAGAAGGCACACCGGGAGAGGCTCGGCAGGGCTGCTCGGGGTGGCCTGCACGCGCCCTGGAGGAGGAACGCCCTCGCACCGCCCGGAAACCCAGAACAATTGCCCGAGTGTGTCTGAGGATCCATGAATTAATGGTTCCAGAACTGTCATCACCCTCTCACTAACACGCTCTCACCTGTGACATGTTGGCTGGCCCCGGTTTGCAGGTTCAAAGCCGGCTTTGTATACCCACTCCCTCGCCATTCCCTTGTGAAATGTGTTGAACTTTCCCCACATGCACACGTCTACGTAATTGTTGCATGTTCTTGTGCTTAATGAGAATAGCATAATACTCAGGTAAAGAAGCCCCAGGTGTTTTGGAACAGTGGTCTTTCAGACAAGAGCTTTGAGTGGGGAGGAGGCACAAACCCAGATGTCATCCTTTAGACACTGCATCCAAATTCACAGCCTTCCTTCAATCTCAAGTGTCCTTGAGATGAACCAAATCAAATTATTACTATTGCTAAACAGGTGACTAGCATAAATGGCAGCAGCAAGCAGTGCGAGGAGGGCTTGCAGTTGTGCTGATTTCCCCATAAAATGCTGTACTAAATAAACTTTCAACCTCCATTTCCATCTGTCTAGGGATTTTCAACATGTTCAATAGACTCATTCACAGAATGCTACAGCTAGAAGGGGCTTTAGTGGTCATCTGGTGCAAACACCTCAGGCCCGAATGTATAAAATGACTTGTCCAGAGGACCTTAGCAGGTTGCATGGAACCAGGCCAGGAACTGAAATCATGCTCTCTGCACCCAGTTTCCACAGGCATCCATCAAGGGCACCAGCGCACACAGGACAGAGAGCCAGCTGGCTCAGGACCGTCTTACTCTGGGGACATAGGGAGCCACGCATTAACACAGACTTCATTTAATGTGTACTTTCATGTGGACTGGTTTGCAAATACCCACCTCCCAGCACCTTCTTGTGCCAGCTCCAGGAAAGAGACCGTGCTCGGTCTGTCAGGAGCAAAGATGCACACAGCCATTAAGCAGGTTTACCCAAACAGATCTCACTCTTAATGCATTCCTTTTCAAATCCACCCTCTGCAGAATAAGGTGTTCTTTCCACACTCCATTGAGGGAATTTGTATCTAATTGGTCCAGATGAGGAAAGAGGAGAAAGTACCGTCAAGGAATATTCTGAGACTTGAAATTAGGCATTTTTAAACTCCTGTGAAACATGTGTGTATGAATTTGTCTCAGTATAAAAAGAAACATGAGAGCAAAGTTTCCTTCTTTGGGGAAAAGGAGAAATAGGCCAACATATTACAAGCTCAGAGCATGAAAGAGTTCGGCAAATACAGACTGGTCTGTCTGCTCTTACTTTTGAGATTGTGTAGGAACAAGGTGGTATGAAAGCAAAACTTCTTCCTGTGCTCACTAAGAAAATGTGGAATTTAATGTCAATAAATGTCCACCAACGAACTATCCCAGAGATGCTATCTCAACATTCTAACATGGAACCCAGGCCAAAAACATAAATAGCTGAAAGTCAAAGTGTGCAAATCACTCAGGTGTATGCACCCAATGCATCCACAGACACCTTCCTTTTTTCATTCCTCAAAAGTTTTAAGAATGTACCTGGGCACATGCTCCGTATCCTGCCTGGAAGTTTCCTCCTATCCTCTGGGCTGATCTAACTCCTACACATAGCAGAGTCTCAGCTCAAGCATGATTTCTTCCAAGATGCTTCTCCTGTCCCTGACTTCCCCTACTGTGGGATCCCATGATGTCCGTCGCATCTCACCTCACTTATGGAAAGCCATCCATCCTGCTAAGCTTATGTGAGGGGAGTAGGTGTGTTTTTCCATTCACAACTGTCCCCCAGCAATTATTCCCTTTTGTCTTAGTCTGTTTTGTGCAGCTGCAACAAAATACCTGAGACTAGATCATTTACGAAGAACAGAAATTTATTTCTCACAGTTCCAGAGGCTGGGAAGTCCAAGATCCAGGTGCCAGCATGTGGTGAGGGCCTGCTTGCTGCATCTTCACATAGCTGAAGGCAGAAGGAGCAAAAAGAGACAGACTCCCTCCATCAAGCCCTTTTGAAAGGGTGCCTAATCCCATTCATGAAAGAGGAGCCTCACGGCCTGATCACCTCTGACAGGTCCCACCTCTTTATACTATCACGTTGGCAACACCTTTATTTTGGAAGGGACATTGTCACACCATAGCACCTCCAACTTTACGTCAGTGCTAAATACTTAGCATCTAGTCATATGAAGTGGTCTAAGTTGCTCCAGAAACCTAATTTATAATCAGTAAACCAATTCTGAGTTATCTGAATGACTGCCCCATTACCAAGTACTGCCCCTTGATATAATCAATGCTTGCTTCTGCATTGGGCTTTATGAGGGTATTAGTGTCAAAAAGTACTACCTTAATTGCAATGAGCTAATAAAAGAATAGACCTTATCCTATCAATCAGGGGTCAATAAACTTTTTCTGTAAAGGGCCAGATAGTAAATACTGTAGACTTTGCAGGCTTTTTGGCTTTTGTCACATTTACTTGATGGCTGATGTAGTGTGAAAGCAGCCACAGACTAAATATGAATAAGTAGACATGGCTGCGTTCCGATAAAACTTTATTTACAAAAACTGGTAGTAGGCTGAGTTTGGCCTACAAGCTACAGCTCATGCACTCTTGACCTAATGATACCTCGAGCCAAGTGCTGGCCAGATGACATATCAGAATGTTACAGGAAAGTTTGCTGGTGGCTTGAATAGAGAGAAATGGCAGAATAATAGCATCATTTTGCAGAAGATATTAAAATGATCATCTTGAATTAAAAATAGAAAAGAAACTGAACCTTAATAGTCCATTCCATATTCACATTAAGAGCAGTGATTTTGGTAAAGTCTATGTACTTACAGAATTTATAAATTTATAAATTTAAATATATAAATTTTATAATTATATAAACTATAAATTATAAAAGTGTAAATTAAAGTAAAGGGAGTTTATGCATAGCTTTATGGACTGTATATACTGTACTACAACAATGACAATTATTTAAACACTGGGGGATTCTGTTAGAATTTTTTTTCTTTGAAAGAGATTTGTGCAGACATCTCTCAAGGTGGAGAACTACTGGCCCATACGAAATGTATGCTCTATAGACCCTCCTCATTATTCAAGAGAGCTCAGGAACCCAAGGCACCACTGACGTTTCAAAGATCAGACTTCACAGAGAGAACTCATTCTAATGCACTGTTTGTGTGACCACAAAAACCTTCACATATGATATTGGAGTCCTGATCAGATATCTGATTTCTTTTTGGCCTGTTTGCTTTTGTTTTTGTGAGTTTAGCCAAAGTTTTCTTAGATGTCAACATTTCAAACAGTGTTTCAATCAACACAGAAGAGAGCAAAGGCTTGGTCTTCAGGGTCTTTTTGGAAAGAAAAGTATTACTGCATTTATGAAACCAAAACCTTCATATGTCTGCACATGTACCCAAGTGCCACAAGGACACATGCTTTTCTGGGGACTCCATTTAAACCTGTTTGTTTAAAGCCTCAGCTTTCCCAAGAGTTTTCAATGTTTCACCATTGAATATGATGTTTGTTGCTGTGGGTTTTTCGTAAATATTCTTTATTGGATTACGAAAGTTCCTTTCTGTTCCCAGTTTGCTGGGAGTTTTTATCATGAAGGAGTGCTGAATTTTGTCCAATTTTTTTCTTCGTCTGTCAAGACAAGCATACGATTTCCCCCTTTTGTTCTAGTAATCTAATGAATTACATTGATTCTCAAAAGTTAAACCACTCTGCATCCCTAGAATAAACCACATCTGAACATGATGTACTATCCTTTTTATACATCAGTGGATTTGGTTTGCTAATATCTTATTAGGGAATTAAGCATCTTGTGATTTTCCTGTCTTTTCCTTGTCAGATTTTGATATTCAGGGTAGATGCCTCATAACAGAAAGTGTTCCCTTTTTTCTATCATCTGGAAAACTTTGCGTAGCATTGTTATTGTTTCTCTTCTAAATATTTAGAAAAATTGACCAGTGAAACCATCTGGGCCTAATTTTATTTCATATAAAAGATCCTAGAAATCCTTACTTCATTTATTTCACAATAGGGCAAATGTCTACACAGATATCAGATTATAGGCTGAAGCCCTCTCCCCTCTGAGTACCTCCCATGTGGCTCCTTCCAATACTCACCACTCCCCCAACCCCAGCAACCCAGGGGGTGTGGGAAGCTGGGATCCACCCGACCACAGCTTTATTGTAAATCCTCTGCACACGGGTCCCACGGTTAGTACAACAGCTCACCAAAGGAGACTCTGCCATGCACTCCTGTCAGCTGCCAACTCTAGGGATCCAAATCTTTAAGGCCAAAAGTCCCAAGGGCCCCCGAATCTATAAACATAACTATACTCTTCTAGGATAGCGAACAGTTGCAAGATCTCAGGAGTTTCCTCCACTAAAGACTCTTCGCCTGCCCACAGTTCTTATCCATTTCGGGTCTGCTCGCTCTGCTCCTGAGGCCCCTGGGATGCAGGTTGACTGATAGCGCAGGTTTCTCTGGAATATCACTGTGTTGGTGGTTGTGTCGGAGGAGGCAGAGGGAGCATGCAGATCACATGCTGGTGCTGGCTCTTGGAGCCCCAGCCTGAGAGTGGCAGGCCACATGTCCCCTTCTACACCCTTAACTGAAGCCAGATACATCTAGACAGAGCTTCATCACAGCAGGGCTGTGTTTGTGAGCACAGATCTAATCTGATTTAGAGCAACAATTCACTATGTCTTCCTTACCTCCATGCCACTCCCTTGAGCCACGCACTAGTCTCAGACAACCACTCTTGACCTCAGTTGTCTCACCTTCTAAGGGAATAAAAATATATGTTTGCCACGGAGCCTTGAGGAGCCTTGTGGCCATTTGCATTTAAGGTGCTGGGCACGTAGTAAGCACTCAATATTAGTTATTACTATCATTTCTCATTGTGTACAATAATTCCTAATGGGGGTGGGTTGGGGAGAAAAGAAAAAAGAGCAGATCGCTCATTGTTATCCTAAAGGTCTGGGGGTTTTAGGTGAAACCAAAGCACTTCCCTCCATCACCACCCCAACACACACAGACACACACATGGGCTCACACACATGCAGGACTTGAGATTCTATAGAGGGATTCTTTGGGAGGTGTGGCACTCCTGCATCCATCCTAGTTCCAATGGATTACTCTGGATACTCAGGATTACTCTGGGCCCCAGATACCCCTTGAAGGCTCAGGCTGCCCATCAGAGGGCCCACAGCCTGGTGGCACTGAAGCAATCGGACCCCGATGGCACAGCATGGCTTTCACTTGGTTCTGCAGTATTTCCTTAACTGTGCAAAGAAAACACCCAGAAGACATTCTGTTGCACAGTCCCATGAAAGACTTGTTTTGCAGTCAGGAGAGGAAACCTCTCTCTCTCTCTTCCTGCTAGTACTCATACATTCACTTTTCTTTTGGTGACAGCCTACCTCAGTTTTTTCTAGAGGCCCCCTCCTCCTAGTGTCAGGCCATGACTGAGTTAAATCATGTGTCACCCTGTGGCATGGCTTCAGTGAGCTAGAACCTCCTGAGGCAGTGAGGCTGGGCAGCTATTTGCCGGGACTTCTGGGAAATCTGAAACATGTTCTTCCTTTGGAGAGGCTACCAGGAGGGAATTCCTTTCTCCTTGGAAAGGTATGCCAAGCTGCCACTGTCATCACATCAGGGCCTCTCAACCTCAGGTCTACTGACATTTGGACTGGGTCATTCTTTGTTGTAGGGACTGTCCTGTGCATTATAGGATGTTGAGCAGCATCTCTGCCTCTACCTACTGGATGCCAGTAGTGCCCCCTCCTCAGTTGCGACAACCAAAAATGCTCCAAACGTTGCCAAATGTTCCCTGGGGAGGGGGAGGGAGGATGCTAAATAGGCCCAAGTTGAGAACCACTGCTTTTCCTTAAAGCCAGTTCCAGTACACTTTTCTATCACTGGCAGCATATAGAAACCTGTGACAGACAAAGATGAATGACATTCTTTAATCGTCTCCTAGAAATATTTTGAAGTGGGATACGCTAAACTCCAATTCTATCAGTGAGTCTCATGTGGACCCCGTGTCTGCTTGTTTTTTAAACATTTATTTTAAATTAATTAAATATTTGCTTTATTTTATTTTATTTTATTTATTTTTGAGACAGAGGCTCACTCTGGAGTCTCACTCCAGACTGGCATGCAGTGGTGCACTCTCACCTCACTGCGACCTCCCCCTCCTGGGTTCAAGCAATCCTCAGGTGTACAACACAACGCCCAGGTAATTTTTTGTGTTTTTAGTAGAGATGGGGTTTCACTACGTTGGCTAGGCTGGTCTCAAACTCCTGAGCTCAAGTGTTCTGCCCACTTCAGCCTCCCAAAGTGCTGGGATTACAGGCGTGAGCCACCATGCCCAGCCTACTTTTATTCTGATGGTTCTAAAAGCAAGAAAATGTTCTAGTTTGGAAGACCACCTTTGAAATACTGACTTGGATTAAGTATCAAATATGGTTGGAAAAGAGACACCAAGTTTTAAAAGGTTATTGTACAAACATATGTTTATAATTAGGACACAGATTTCAAGGAAATAGTAGATCCTTACAGGGGAAAGAGCAAGATTAAGAAATGACCAAAGTCACTATGTGTTCTGTTTTCTTACAAATGACCAAGATCATTATTTCCTGCTCTCTTAACAAAGAAATTAGGTCAATTGTAGAACAAGGCTAAGAAAAAAATCAGTCCCGGCCACCAGTGGGGCACTGCGTCTTTGCATCATACCATTATGAACAGCTGGCCATTGGATGCAGGTGCCTCTCAAGGAGGGTGAGACCTTGGACCTAAGCCATTCTCTTCCACTAAGGGCAGTACCCAAAGAGGGGCTTTGCTGAGGACTGTCAGCTACCAACACTGTGGCAGCTGGAGGCATGAGCACCAGGTTCCGAGAGGGTCCCAGTAGCACAGCACAGCACAGCAAGACTTGATTACATGCTGAACACTAAATACAAAGTTTGCATCCCTCAATTATCAGCTTCAGGAGGGCATGTGCCTTGCCTTTCTTATTTATCCCAGCATCCTTAAGCACCTGGAACAAAGCCTGGCTCACGGTATTTATTGGTCAATAAAATTTGTTGATTACTTAGCACTAAGATAAGCAGTGCTGATGCATTGATTACACTTATTTTAAATGTCAGCTTCCATTCGGGGCTCTGAGTTGAGCTGGAATTTTTCTCTACTAAATTGCATAGATTTATTATTTATTATGAGCATCATGAAATTTTACACATGTAGCTGGAAAGTCCATTTTAAATGACATGGAGTCACCCCCTCAATTGCAGAGGTATCTCAACTCGGGTAAGAGAGTTCCCCAAAGGGAAATGAGTAGCAAGCCTCAGTAGTGGGATGAGGCAGGAAACGCAATCATCCCCCAGTGCTTCCCCCGATGAGAGAAGGGTCCTCTTGGCACCCAAAACAGCCTTCAGTCAGGTCAGCTGGGTGAGGGAGACACACACTGAGATGGCTGGGTTCCTCTGTGGAAAAGCACTGGGCGGGGGGCATTTTGGACAGCTCTTTGGAAAGCTGTAAAATAAAATGCAGTTCAGAACACATGGTGTTTGATCAAACAGAGCCTCCTCTCAAGCGCCAAGACTCGGCGGAGGCACTCAGAACTGCATATTGTAAGCCAGAGTGTGTGTTCATAGGAATAATTTAAATATTAGGGAACTTAGTCGTTTGTTTGTGAAACAATTTCTAAATGTGTGTGCTGTCTCATTCTGCTTGGGAAAAGAGCCAAGTTACCAATACAGGAGTGTGTGGGGTGTGTGCGTGTGTGTGTGTGTGTGTTTGTCATGCATGTGTGCCATGTGTATGTGTGGGCATGGGTGCTGGCACACAGCACGTTCCACAGGATAGTTATTTCTCAGAACATGAGCCAATATTTTTCTCTTTCTAAAACATGTTTTTCTTAGTTTAAGTACATTTTCTTCACAGAATAATTGTCCTTTACAATTACAAACCAAGATTGGGGCCACTGATTCCACTCCTTTTCCTTCCTTCCTCCCTCCCTCCCTCCCTCCCTCCCTTCTCCTTCTTTCCTTCCTTCCTTCCTTCCTTCCTTCCTTCCTTCCTTCCTTCCTTCCTTCCTTCCCTCCTTCCTTCCTTCCTCTTTCCTTCCTGCCTTGCTTTCTGCTTCCTTCCTTCCTCTCTCTCTCTCTTTCTTTCTTTCTTTCCTGATGGAGTCTTGGTCTGTCACCCAGGGTGGAGTGCACTGGCACGACCTTGGCTCACAGCAACCTCTGCCTCTTGCCTCCCAGGCTCAAGCAATCCTCTCACCTTAGCCTCCCGAGTACCTGGGAATACACGTATATGCCACCAAGCCTGGCTAATTTTTAAAATTTTTGCATAGAGACAAGCTCTCACTATATTGCTAAGCTGGTCTCAAACTCCTGGGCTCAAGTGATCCTCCCGCCTCAGTCATCAAAAGCGCTGGGATTACAGGCACAAACCACTGCACCCAGCCTAATTTCTTTTTAATTCAACAGATTATTATTTTTCGAATGAGTTTCTTTTTTAAAAAAAGTTTCCAAAGAGGAGAAGTCGTCATCAGTATGTTACATTCATCAGCTAGCAGGACACAAGTATTGGGCTTTGCCAACACAGTGTGGTGGTGATCAGACCTTGTTTTATAATTTTTAACTTAATTTTATGTTTGAATAGTCAGTAATTGGAGATGATACACAATTTAAAAGTGTATGTAAAAAAAAAATTGCATTTCTCTCCTTCTCTCCTTACCCCTAGCTACCTAGTTTCTTCTAGAGAGGCCCTCCAGCACTTGTGGCTACCGGCCTTTTCTTTCTTTTTTATACAAATGGGAACTACCATGGCTGCACTGTTCTGCACCTTGCATTTTCACCCCAGTACACCTTGGAGAACACTCCATATCAAAATAGTTTCCTTATTTTTGTTCAGAGCTACAAAGTTTTCACATTTTAGATATTTCTAATAATTGGCTATTATAATTAATAACTGTGGATGTGCTGTTCGCACATGTGCAAGTACAGCTACATAGCAAAATCCCTGAGGCAGAATTTCCGGGTAGAAGTGCTTAGAGTTTTGATGGGTAAGAACAAATTACAAATCTATAGAGATTGTAATTAATTTACATGCCTTCTAGCAATGTATGACACTTCGTGGTTTTTTAACTTTTTCTTTAACAAAGTATGCCAATTTTTTAAATCTTTGTCAATCCGGTAGGTGGAAATGGTATTTCTGAGGGAGCTGTTGGGCGGGGGGTGGTAATAGATAAAACAAGATTGCCCATGAGTTGATCAACGTTGACGCAGAGTGATGGGTGGAGGCAGGGAGGTTCACTGCCCTATTCTATTTTAGTGCAGGTTTGAAGTTTTCCAAAGTAAAGGCTTAGTAAAATAGCCACTTATTTGTATGTGCTTTTCTGGGTCCTGTCTATTCATAGTCTTTTCCCATTTTTCTGTTATGTTGTTAAAGCTTTTGTACTGGTTTTCAAGGAATAATTTAAATATTAGGGAAATTAGCCCTTTGTGAAACAATTTCTAAACATTTTTCATACTTTGTCCTTTAACTTTTGAACTCTCAGAATGGTTTTTTATATATTTGAATTTAACAATCTTTATTTTATGACTTCTGAGTTTTGTAACATAATTAGAAAGATGCTTCCTAGTCCAATTTTTTTAAAGTTCTTCTATGCTCTCTTAAAGTATTTTCATGGTTTCTTTCTAGGTTTTTTGTTTGTTTACACGCAAAGCTTTGGTATACCTACAGTTTAGATAGTGCTAATATTTACGACAGAATCCAGTTTTATTCAGATGTTTGTCCTGTTGTCCCAGCATTATTTATTATATGATCCATCTATTCTTCCTTGATTTCATTTCCCTTTTATGATACAATGAATCTTTGGAGGTGTTAGAGCCAGTGTATCCCACAGTCTGTCTGAGATAGCTAAGATCCATGACCTCTCTCTCATCTAATTGCAGTGGCTAGTACCACCAAAACAACGCTAAATATTATTGTAATGTTTTGGGTTTTGTTTTTTGCTTGTTTGTTTTTGTGTTTGTTTGTTTGTTTGAGATGGTGTCTCACTCTGTCTCCCAGGCTGGAGTGCAGTGGCACGATTTCAGCTCACTGCAACCTCCGCCTCCTGTGTTCAAGCAATTCTCCTGCCTCAGCCTCCCAAGTAGCTGAGATTATAGGCGCCTGCCACCATGCCCGGCTAATTTTTGAATTTTTAGTAGAAACGGGGTTTTACCATGTTGGCCAGGCTGGTTTCGAAGTCCTGACTTTAGGTGATCCACTTGCTGTGGCCTCCCAAAGTGCTGGGATTACAGGCATGAGCCACCACGCCTGGCCCCTGCTTCTAACTTTGATGGGAATACTTTGTATTCCCCCATTAGGCATGATGCTGGTTTGAGACTAAAATAGGTATCTTTTATTTTAAGGAAGTATCCAACTATTGCTAATTTCTGAAACAATCCCCAAATCTCAGTGACTTAAAGGTTGTTGTTGTTTTAATCACTTAATCACAGCCCAACACGGGTCACAGGGGAATGTGAGGACTTTCTTCCACGTGATCCTTCAGGGACCCATGCTCCTTCCATTTCCTGATGCTACTATTCCCAGAGCATCAGAGGCCTTCCTGGATTCTCTGCAACTGAATGGCAGCAAAGCTTAGAGAATATGCAGGGAACTGTATGGGAGATGTTCTACGGGCCAGGCCTAGAAATGGCCACTCACTTCTTCTCACATTTTTCCTACCTGCAAGAGAAGCTGAACAATGTTGCCTATCTTGGTGTCCAGGAAGGAAAAGATACAGTTTGATGAATGCATTACTGTGTCCATTATTCCTATTATTTATTTCCCGCCTATTTGCATGTTCATTTTATGTGCACAAATATGGAGTTTACTGTATTAGTTAGGACTAGCTAGGTTATGCTACAATAATAGACAACCTGAATGGCTCAGCTTATGCCTTACTAATGATCCATAGGCCCAATGTAGAGGATCAGCTCTGCCCATCCTAGTCACTCGGGAACCCAGACAGACCATCCGATACCTGCTTCCATGATAGCCATGACAGATAAAGAAATGCCTAGAAAGGCAGAAACCATGTTTCATTGACTGAAGCAAGTCACACTGCCACGACTAACTACCAGGCAGGGGAGGAGGAGCATGTCCAATTCTCCCATGTGCTCGGACACAGAAGTAAACCAGATATAACTTAGCTGTGGAAATACCTAATTACCTACGTAGTATGTATAAAACTATAAATCTGTGTTCTAAAGCCTATCTCACATCTAATCTATGATTGTTTTTATATCCATAGACATATGTTAATATAGTAGGAAAACACTGAAATGCACCTCACCCCAAGAATAGGATAAGGAGTTGAAGAGATTGTTTATAACCTTTTACACCTTGGTCTACTCAGGGTTTTATATCAATACCCCCAGCCATTAAACTCAACGGAGCCTGTCTAGAAAGACCAGATCTGCATTTGTTTATTATAAAACTGATAAATCAATCCTTAAATCCCACTAAAGCATTTCACAAGTCTCCATTCCAAGGACTAAAACTTACTGCCACTAAAGTTTTTATTTCATTTGGAATCTGTCAAATACCATAAAGAGGCCAAAATTAAATTCTGTTAGCAAAGGTCAAGATTTGTGAAAATTAAATACAAAAAAAAAAAGTCTTATCAGCGGTTACAGTTTCAATAGCCTTCTCCCTCAAATTTTAGAAACAAAGTGCCCCATTTTTCTTTATGGGCTACTAGGTACAAAGTAGTACAAGAAAATATACATATTCTAGAGAAATCAATCAGTCAAGAAATGAATTAAGTTCCTACTATGCACGCCAGCTCTTGGAATGTGGGTAATTTGTTTTTCCATTCCAGTCATTATTTGGGTTTCTAACCAGAACTTTACTGGTTGTTGGATGGATGAGAAAAGGTCAGGATGAAATCTGAGCTAAGAGTGCAATTTGGGATGGATTCTCTTCCAAGGTGTGTCACAAAGTAAGCATGGTGGGTATATCATAGAATAATTATCACCTGTCAATCAATATCCCTCCCCTGAGTTTTGTTCCTTCAGGAGAAGTATTGGAAACAGAGACTCTACCCTTGCCAGATTCTTGAGCAAATTACCCAGAGTAAGCTGCTCTTTGTAAACCCTACTGTTAGAGAGAGAGAGGTGGGTGGGGAGGGCTTTAGGGAAGTACCCTTGATGTCTGGGACTCCATTTGCTCCCCTCTGCCTTCTTCTGACCTCTACAAGGTTCATCTGTGTCTGTACGCTTTGTAGCTTTCCTTATTTACCCCACAGCTGGCGTTTACTGAGATCTACTATGTACCAGATCCTGTGCCAAGTCATGGTGATACAAAGTAAAACCAAACGTGGACCCTCCTTTGGAGACCGTCACCTCCCAGTAAGGAAATGGACATGTTGGTGAGCTTGGCACGGAGACACTGCTCCCGCCGCTTGCTGCGCTGTGCAAGCTGCTTCATTCATGTTAAGGTTTCAGATTAAATCAGTACTGGCTTAAGTCTCCACCTGCAGATTGGCAGGAATTCCAGGATCCCAAACTTGCACTTTCTTGTCCTCCTGGATCATCTAGGAGTCCCGGAAGGCTCCACCACAGTCATCTTCCAAGTCCTGTTTTCTCCCAGGCTGCTGCTTGTATTTTGCTAACCTGGTTCGCACTGCCAGCCATTACTGCAAATCACCCATCAGCATTGCTCATCCAGGCTGCAGCCAGAGGGTCTTTCAAAAGAGAGGTGCTGAGCAGGGATCTATTCCTCTCCGTCCTCAGTCAGTATAGGTCCCTGTCACTACGCCTCCCAGGGCTGTGGCTCTGAAGACTCAGTCCTTCTAACACTTCCAGCAGAGCCTTCATGGAATCCACAATAACCAACCCCCTTTCCAGACCCAGAGATTCCCAGTAGCATGACTGCTTTCCTTCTCAATCCCAGAAATACAAAGGCTGTATTTCTTCTCTCTTCCAGGCCCTGTTGCCATGACGAATCTAGGTCTTTCAACTACCTGGCTAGCAGGAGGTCCTCCTCCCGATGTTCCAGTGGCTCATTCTGTGGTCTTGAATCAGGGCCACTGCTTATAGTTGTGAAAGTTACACATTGCACAACTTCAAGAGTGGGACTGTTGGGTTACAAGACAGATGCACACTTAAGTTCACAAAGAAATGGATAGTTTTCCAGAATGACTGTACCAGTTTGCACTCCCATTAGCAACACTCTGTCTCTCCATATTCTTGTCAAGGCTTGAGTCATTTACCCTTCTAATTGTTTCCATTCCATGGGGATGAAGTCATTTCCATTACTATACTTTCTAGAGCTGGATTATTGGTGACACTGAGCTTTGGTCATTTATAATCTTAGTCATGAACTGTTATGGTCTGAAGGTTTGAGTCCCCCCCAAATTCATATGTTGAAATCCTAATACCCAATGCGATTTTAGGAGGCAGGGCCTTTGGAAATGATTAGTCGTGAGGGTGGAGCCCTCGTGATGGAATTAGTGCCCTTATAAGAGACAGCAGAGTGCTTGCAACCTTTGTCTCTCTCTGCCATGTGAGGACACCAACAGCTGTCTAGCTATCTGTAAACCAAGACAAGAGCCCTCACCAAAGCCCAACCATGCTGGCGCCCTGACCTCAGACTTCCAGCCTCTGGAACCATGAGAAATACATATTTGTTGTTAATAAGCAACTCAGTCTATGGTAATTTGTTTTAACAGCCCAGACTGACTAAGACAAGGACCTGTACCTTAGTGAACAATATGCTTAATCTAGATGGTGTAAGTTAAGGGTAACCAATAACAGGTAATCCATTCCCTGTGAAAATGTTAGTTTTCTTGAAGCATGCTAAATACATCACCTTCTTGGGCCTGCACAGCCATGATGTCCAGCACTTTCCAAAGCACATTTCCCCTGTGGGCAGACAAGGTGCATCTGGCCCTGTGGCGGGATGGGACAGTAGGTGGCATAGCAGAATTCAGCATCAATCTCATTAGACCAATTATTTATATTATCCAAACTACAAACCTTTTCCTGTCCTACACTCACTATTAACAAACACTTGTGAAATGCCAGGCATGGCACTATGTGTGTGCAGGGGATAGGGCAGATGACAGAGGGCCCTCATGGAATTCACCTTCTGAAAGAGAAACAAACAGCTTTAGATGCAATAATGCTACTGGAAGTGCCTGAGTGCAGAGTCTTGGCACCATCACTCATTTCCCTGGCATCCACAGGCAGAGCTACTCCGACCCACACACAGGCCCTGCCATGTGGCAGGTTAGTGGGGATGGTGCCTTCATGCACAGCAAGCAGCCAAGCCATGAGAAGCTGAGATGGTGACAGAGTAGAGTCACCCAGCTGGGCCCAGCAGAAGCCAGATCCCTGAGGACACAGTGGCACTTGCTCCTTGTTCTGGGCCTTCTTGCCCCTGCCCTCATTCCAACCACACAGCTCGTCAGCGGTGACCACAGTGGAGACTTCAGGCTCTCCCCGGTGAGCAGGAAGAGGTGCCTGCCCTGTGCTCTTGTGCTGGCCTGAGGCCCCTCTCCTTGGCTTGTAGAGGCCATCTTCTCCCTCTGTCTTCACGTGGTCTTCCCTATGTGTGTCTGTGTCCTCATCTCCTCTTCTGATATGGACACCAGTCATATTCGATCAGGGAACAC
This sequence comes from Macaca thibetana thibetana, assembly GCF_024542745.1. NCBI lineage: Eukaryota > Metazoa > Chordata > Mammalia > Primates > Cercopithecidae > Macaca > Macaca thibetana. The sequence goes on along the minus strand of NC_065581.1, from coordinate 2,249,786 downwards.
CTTAATGACCTCATTTTAGTTTGGTTACCTCTGTAAAGACCTATCTCCAAATATGATCACATATGAGTTTAGGGAGAACACAATTTAGCCCATAACAGGGAGACACCACATGCCCACTAAAATGTCCTCCTCAAATCAAAGGAGACTGCCAGATGAAGGTGTGTAGCAGGTAATGAGATATCATCCCAGCCAACAGCAAATTGGGAAAGCAGCTTATTCAGGTTTTATCTATTTTTTTCCCTATGCCTTCCTCTGTCAAGAGCAGGGAGGTGGGAGCTCAGTGGTAGCTGAGCAGCAGCTGTAGGCATGAAGCAGGACAGCCCAAACCACTGTGCCATTCTCCAGCAAAGCAACTTCTACTGAAAACTTCTGCCATGTTCAGTGGCTCATGTTGGTAATCCCAACACTTTGGGAGTGGCATTTTTTAAAATGCCAAGTGTGAGTCTCAGTGACATGACTGTTTGTCTTCTCAATCCCAGAAATACAAAGGCTGAGACTTATATGGCATTTTTAAAGCAACTATTAACTATATAAACACTTTATTCAACACTATCAAGAAATGTCAAGAGTATGTGAGCTAAATCTTCACATTTTATTTTCAGCTTAACAGTACAGTTTGGTAGTATGACTCGGAAACCAAAAAGAAAACAATAAAAACGCATGCATTTAACTCCTACAACTCAACAATAAAAACACAATCTAATTAAAAATGGCATAGACTGGAATAGACATTTCTCTGAAAATATACACAGGGCCAATAAGCACATGAAAAGACGTTCCACAACATTAGTCATTAGGGAAGTGCGTATCAGTGAAGTATCACCTCACAGCCGCTAGGATAGCTCTTAGTAAAATAGGTGGGAATGAGGGTGAATAACAAGTGTGGGCAAGGATGTGGAGAAACTGGAACCTTTATGCATTGCTGGTAGGAACATAAAATGTTGCAGTTGTTGTGGAAGACAGTTTGGTAGTTCCTCAAAAGGTTAAACATAGCACTACAATACGATCCAGCATTCCACTTCTGTGTATAAGTCCAAAATAATTAAAAGTAGGGACTCAAACACATATTTGTACATCCATGCTCAGAGCAGCATTCATCAAAACAGAAAAACGGCAGAAGCAGCACAATGTTCATCAACAGGGGAATGGACAAACAGAATATGGTGCATACACTGGAACACCCACTCAGCCATAAATAGAAATGATATTCTCACACATGCCACAACAAGGATGAACTGCAAAAACATTATGCTAAGAGAATAGCCACACACAAAGGGCAAATATTGTATGATCCCACTTTGTGAGCTACCTAAAATGGTCAAAATCATAGAGACAGAAAGCAGAAAAGGGGTGTCCGGGGCCCGGGGGCAGGGAGAATGGGGAGTTGGTGTTTAATGGGTACAGAGTTTTGGTTTGGGAAGATGAGAAGTTCTGAAGATGGATGGTGGCGACAGCCACACAACATTGTAAATGCAGAAATGCCACTGAACTGTGCACTTAAAAATGATGAAGATGAGCCGGGCGCAGTGGCTCATGCCTGTAATCCCAGTACTTTGGGAGGCCAAGGTGGACAGATCACCTGAGGTCAGGAGTTTGAGACCAGCCTGGCCAACATGGTGAAACGCCATCTCTACCAAAAACACAAAAAATTAGCTGAGCATGGTGGTGCACACCTGTAATTCCAGCGACTCAGGAGGCTGAGGCAGGAGAATCGCTTGAACCTGGGAGGCGGAGGCTGCAGTGAGCCGAGATCGCACCACTGCACTCCAGCCTGGGCAGCAGAGTGAGACTCCGTCTCAAAAAAAAAAAAAAAAAAAAAAAAAAAAAAAAAAAGGTGAAGATGGTAAAGTCTATATTATATAAATTTTACCACGATTTTTTTTAAAGTCTCTCTGTTTGCTTTGTGGAGGAGAGACCAGAGGAAGGATGGCAGGAATGGAAGCAGAAAGACCCTTTTCGGAGGCAACTGTGACAATCAAGGCTTAGACTAGAATGGCAGTGACACTGGTGGGGATTCGGGGTGAATTTGGATGATCCCAACATTTCCCACTTAATGTCATTAATTTGTTCCTGAAAATCAGATATTCTGTGAAAAACCATTAAAAACTCTCTTACCATTGTTTGTAAATGGAAAAAAAAAGTCATACTACAGTGCATGGCAACCATAATAACCCCAACCAATTTCCTAATATATAACTACAACACAGTGAAATGTCTACATATAATAAACTATTATGTCAGGATGTGAAATGCTTAAACCATCATTTCCTGACCTCCAAATAGTGAATGTGCTGTTACTTGTTCATCTGATTTGCAGGCAGTAGCAAGTAACAGTTTATATGCCATAATATTTTGTTTACAATGGGCCATGACAAATAACACACAGCAATGAATCCATTTGTTGGAAAAAGTGCAGACAAAAGTTTACAATAAAAAAGTGAGGCTCAGCCGGGCCCCATTACTCATGCCTGTGATCCTAGCACTTTGGAAGGCTGAGGTGGGAGGATCGGTTGAGGCCAGGAGTTCAAGACCAGCCTAGTCAATATAGGGAGACCCCCAACTAAAATAAAAAAAAAAACAACTGAGGATCTTTCCTTAATTAACTGTGATTCTCCACCTTCACAGGTTCCAGGGATGCGGGCATGGATATCTTTGGAGGCTGCTATTCTACAATGCATGAAGGGTGGAGGAAGTACAAGCTGTCATGACGGTGCTAAGCTGAAGAACCTGGGATCTCCTACCTCTGGCTTTCTTACTACATGAAATGAATTTCCAAACTGTTTAAGCTAAAAAAACATGCATATATCTTAGTTTGCGTTGTGGCTTTCTGGCTGATATTATGAACAAATTCATGCTGTATAATTGTATCCCCTTGATAACTTTTCATACTAAATTTACACTCATGAACACCAAAGTACCAAATGAAAAATTCAGGCAAGTTACAGCAAAGAGCTCAGATAAACAAGGGAAAAAATGCTTGTCTGTGGGCAATCTACCAAATTAGGATCGCTACTTGGAAGCATTCAAAATTAGTCTTTATGATTAAAGTACATTTTTTTCACAGGAAGAAAGACTTCCTGTATATGTCTAAAAGGTTGATGTAAAAGTGCAGCTGGCCATACATAGGCTAATCCACATTAATTTAATATTAAAATACGTATGCCAGCTCTTTCTAAATTTGCTCCAGAGCAATAGATGTCTTGGGAGTCCGTATTAATAAAACATCATGTTGCTCTAAGCAGAAAGGAGCCCTGTGGAACAGCCCTGAAAAGAAGAAAAAGACCAGAAACTCCACAGGCTGCTCTGCTCAAAAGGAAGATTAAAAATATCCACTAGAAGCAAAATAAGAATTAGAAAACAAATACAAGACCACCTTTCTCTTGAATTTCTCCACTTTTCTCTTTCCACATATGATTTAACACAAGTTTGCCATAATAGGCTATCCTTAATAAAGACAACACAGAATGAATTAGTAAGTGAATGAACGAATACAAAAACAAATGATTGGGGCCGGGCGCGGTGGCTCAAGCCTGTAATCCCAGCACTTTGGGAGGCCGAGACGGGCGGATCACTAGGTCAGGAGATCGAGACCATCCTGGCGAACACGGTGAAACCCCGTATCTACTAAAAAATACAAAAAACTAGCCGGGCGAGGCGGCGGGCGCCTGTAGTCCCAGCTACTCGGGAGGCTGAGGCAGGAGAATGGCGGGAACCCGGGAGGCGGAGCTTGCAGTGAGCTGAGATCCGGTCACTGCGCTCCAGCCTGGGCGACAGAGCCAGACTCCGTCTCAAAACAAACAAACAAACAAACAAACAAACAACAAAAAAACCACAAATGATTGGATAGAATGGCTCATCATTTGGGATCAATACGTCATAGCAATCCTTTCACTGCTATGAAGGATAGCAATGAAAGTACAAGGTATTATTCAGGAGCATAATAATTGTCAACAGTTTCCCTCTTCTTTCTCACTCAGCAGCAGTCACATGTTCTCACTGTCCTTAAGCAGATCTAGTAGTTGTGTGGAGTGCTAAAGTCTGACTGTGAACTCATCTTTTAATGAAGACCCTAATTTTTAAATCACATGGACTCTTGATTTGTTTTGCATATTTCATATATCAATACATATAGCATGCATCCAACACATAGTATAAATTTTTTTAATATATAGATCCAAAAGACTGTGTTAAGACATAGTAGACCCAGAGTGGAACAATGAATGTGTGAACAGCAGTCAAGAAAAAAGTTTAGTTAGTGCTCCGTGAGAATACTCATTCAATTAGGAAGTACAACCCTAGCACCCACTGTTAGTCAAACATACATCCTCGTCCTGACTCAGAAACACATTTGGATACGGAGATGACTTCCTTGGCCACAGAGGGCCTCCATTTCCCCCAAAAAAGAGGGTTGGATCAGGTGGTGGTTATGGCGTCTCCCAGTTCACAAAAACGACAGCATCATTTTAGCGAGGAGTAGTTTAAACTAATGTTTAAAGTATTACAAACGCCAAGCACTCCAAATAGACTTTAACCACTAAGTAAGAAACCCTGGGCTATTCTCCAAGAGTCTTAAAACTTGCTTAGAGTCCAAGAAGACAGAATTGCTGAAAATAAGTTGTGTTGCCTTAAGAATAGGAACCAAAATATGGTTTTAACCAAAATATTTGATTTGTGTGTTAATACAGACACACTTTTAGTTCTATGCCCCAACTTTTAATATTATAGCAGTTATTTTAAAGTCTAAAACTATGATCAATGGGCTTTTAATGTCATATTTATCTTAGATTGTTGTTGTTGCTGCTTGGGGTTTTTAATTTCATTTTTCAGTAGAAATTTTAGAAATTTGTCAAAGAATAAAGTATATATGTCTTTGGGCATATATACTATACTTCAAGTTATATGCATTGGAAATTTTACATATGGTATTATCATTGCGTTCAGATTTAGATATTTCAGCTAACACACGCATAGATTTCCCTAAATCAATCCTACCCCTCCACTACCACCTCCACCACTGCTTTTTAAAGGATTTAGTCCATTACACAAATGTTGCTTATATGTGTTTCTTCCAGGCAGCTCCCATTGTCTGCAAGTACTCTTTTCAAAAACAAATTCCAAAGTAAAGTTAAATGCAGTCACATTACAGAGATAGTAGCAACAATATTTGGTTAACATAACTTCCCAAATGTAATGTGTGGTTCAAATAAATTTGTTGGGAAGTGAATGTTTGCAGTAGAAGAGTATACGCAGATATAAACATCAGAACCTTTACGATTAAATCAACAGAATGCCATTGCAATGTTCTATATCAGTGAAGAATGGCTTTAAAGTACAATGCTTTAGTAAACACAGACCCTCACTTTAATCAGTAATGTTAAACTTCCCTTTCACCAAACATCTCATGAATGCCTGCCAGCATGAGATACAATCGGTTAACGTAAGGTTCACCTTCTTCTCCTTTGTCTCCACTATACGCATATTTTGAAAATGAAAAGACACAAACGTGGAAACCAGGGTATTTACAAAAGTAATTATTAGCACCACAAAGATCCATAATTCCCATTACTTTATACGTATATTGGAAATGGTTTGTTATTGCATATGATACCAATATGTATTCACTCCTATCAAAAGATAACAGTCACACCTAAAGGCATATTTCTGTGAAAGCCATTTCACAAAACAGGAAAAAACCCTGAATTTTGAAATGATAGAGCTTTGCGTCCTTCTGCTAGGTGTTTTATTTTTATCGCATAGTTTCTGTTAAGAGAAATTTAGACACAAATAGTCTTTCTCAGTTAGGCCAGCTGGTGGCGGTGTTGACTGCATACCAGAATAGCCTACAGCTGGCAGGAGCTTCTCATTGTTTCAAAAGAGTATTTCCCAAGAAATACAAATGAGTTCATCTTATCTGTGTTTTGAAACTTTCAAAGACATTATTCCCTCATATCAGCACTACTGTGAACTCCCTTTGTAAAGCCTGGTGATCCATCTATTTCTCTTGGCCTGTGCACAGCATTCAAGAGACAGGACGCGTTTCATTTCCAAGGCTTAGTTAATCGATGGATGTACGTTATCTGTTCACAGCTAGAAAAGCGCACTGTTTACCTTGCCCGTGACGGGGCTTTGAAACTGCATGGAACTTTTCCCATAAGCAGAAGAAAGGACAACATCTGCATGAGAGAAACACGAGTTTATATTTGGAGTTAAAACATCAAAATCGTCCAGGCTGCTGTCAGATTGATGTGTATACAGACCCACTATGGGTACGCAAATCAGTAACTTCCCACGAACTTCTCTTTAATTGTACTTTTACTTGATATGTCCTTATCTCTGTGTGTGTGTGTGTGTGTGTGCGCGCGTGCGTGTGTGTGTTTAACCTGCTACTTAATGGAACAATCTCTGACATCAGGGCTTTGAATCATGCCAACAAGATAAACTGAAATCGATCATATTGTCAAAATGCATTTATAAACATAAATGCTTCTGTATAATCTGAATAAAATTTTCTTTTTATTGCCAAAGTTCTCAGGTTTACTTACATACTCCTCTTCTCTCCATGTGCATGGCTGAGTTAGTTGTTCATTCCCTTTCTGTAGAATAGAGTTGGCAAATTTTTCTTAAAAGGTCAGATAGTAAATATTTCAGGCTCTGGGGACCAAGAGGTAAAGTCGAGGCTATTATGTGGGCACCTACATGATCACTTACAAACGTAAAAGCCACTCTTAACTCAAGAGCAGTGCCAGGTGCAGAGTCAGGACAAATTTGGCTTTGCAGGCCAAAGTTTGCCAATCAGCTTCCAGAGAATAAATTATATCATGGGATGTATGTATATTTTTCCAGTAAAATCCACAAAGACTGGCAGAAAAATAGACTCTAGCCTGTATATTATGTTAAAATATTTCTAGTTAAAAAGTTTTCCAATTTAAAGCTACATATTAGAATTTGATACTAATCATTTATATGTTTTAAAGTGCATATTACTATCACCAGGAAATAAAAATCCTGGACCTGAGATCAGAAAATTTGGCCCAAGAGACACTCATAATGCTGCACAGTGGGCTGTGTGTGGTGACAGGGCAAGAGAAAACAACCAGAAACACCCCCAAATAAATAACCATAATGCTGTGCACAACATACCAACCCCAGTAGGCGATTTTCAGCAACTACCTGACAGTGTGTTTTAAAACTTAGTGTTGACAACACAACACTTTTTTCTTGTTATCGGTAAACATTTTAAATTGTATTTGTTTTAATTGACTAATAACAATTATACATATTCATGGAGTTCATAACGATGTTTCAATACATATAAAGTGAGTGATCAGATCAGGGTAATCAGCATTTCCATCACCTCAAACATTTATCATTTCTTTGTGTTGGGGACATTCCATAGGCACCAATACTCTACATTTTAAATTGAGAATGTATTTATTTTTGACAATTATTAGCACTGTAGGTTTTCAAGGAAAGACCCCCTTGTTGCAGACCTGGGACTGTGCAGGGAGCGCTCGGAGGCCAGGACAAAGGGTATCGGGGATGGGCTGGTGTTGATGTCTCCTCCACGGAGATCTGAGGGAATGAGGAACTAATTTGTTGAACTAACTTAGAATGAAGCATGAGTTTTGGGTTCACACTTTGTTTTTGTTTTATTTTTTTTCCTTTCACCAGCAGCATAGGGTATTTTGCAAAGTAGATTAGCTAGTAGAAAAGGAATGGAATGAAATAACAGAATCACTCAATAATTATTTATCTTTGACTTTGCAATATGGTCAAAAATATTCTCAGAAGCTTACTTTTTGAAAATGAAAAAAAGAAACTTGAGCGCATATGCCTGCATGCTGGGCCCTGACTTAGAGCTAATAGGGAACTTCAGTATCATCCAGCTTAACCCTCTTATTTCACAGGTGAGTAAATGACAGCCCAGTGCACTTGAGTGGCTTGCCCAAGGTCACACAACAAGAAACTAGCTATTCCAGGCCGATGCACAATCAGTCTACTTAACAGCAAACTTTCTACCTCCAGGGATGGAGCTAAATAAAAGCAAGTTATTTTTCTTGAAATGAATGGGTCTTAGAGGTTCACAAGATAAGGGTAAAATATGAGCTATTTTGAATGCCTTCTAGCATTATCCAGAAACCCAATAAAAATGGGAATTAAGGGATACAACTCTCACTACTACTCCAGACAGGACAGGTGCAAGCTGTGGAGAGCCGCGGGCTCGGGGGGAAGTAAGTGGTGGGTGGGGGTTTGGGAGCTGGCCTCCTCCAGGGGTCACCAGCCTCACTGTGTCTGAGGGTCTCCAGTGCCGGCACAGACCTGCAGCATGTGTCATTGCCTCAGTTGTTCCATTCAGCAGCCACCGGGCCCTCCCTTTTGGGGAATCAAAGGGAAGCATCAGGAGAGACCAGGCATCTCAAGGCTGGGCTCTCTGAACATCACGAGATCAACTCCTTAAACAGGAAGCCAAAGCCTCTCGCCCTTCACATTTAAACATATCAAACTGCTGCGTTCTAATCAAGTCAAGCAGCCAGTGTTGTTTTTAAGACTTAGAGTCTCTACTTTATGGGACACTGTGATCCATAAAATAAATTTTTATCACAAAGTGGCATTTGCTGAAGAGGTTCCTGGCTACTGAAGTGGATTACCCTTGGGCCCTCTATCAAGACGGCTTCATGTCTGGATTCCAGGTGACTAGGATAGTTTTCACTCTACTAAACTGCACCACCTATAACCCACCGGATCTCCCGTGAGTGTCAGAGTTGGACACCCTGCCCTGCAGCACCATAACAACAAGAGAACCCAACCTTGTAGAGTCAGTGCCATGGTCTGGGGACATAGGAAATGCCCCTTTCTACACAGAAGGAAGATTATATTACCTAGTCCTGGTGAGTTTTTTTCCCATCATTGTCATCCAACAGAAACGTCAATCTCCATACATACGGCCAACAAGCATATGAAGCAATGCTCAGCATCACTGATCATCAGAGAAATGCAGATCAAAACCACAATGAGGCACCATCTCACACCGGTCAGAATGGCTATGGTTAAAATGTCAAAAAAAAAATAACAGATGCTGGTGAGGCTGCAGAGAAAAGGGCACACTTACACACTTGGTGGGAATGCAAATTAGTTCAGCCCTTGTGGAAAGCAGTTTGGAAATTTCTCAAAGAAGCAAAAATAGAACTACCATTCAACTCAGCAACCCCATGACTGGGTATACAACCGAAGGAAAATAAATCACAAAAGACACCTGCCCTTGTATGTATGTTTATCACAGCACTGTCCTCAACAGCAAAGACATAGAAACAACCCAGGTGCCTATCAACAGCAGACTGGATAAAGAAAATGTCGGCCGGGGGCAGTGGCTCACACCTGTAATCCCAGCACTTCGGGAGGCCGAGACGGGTGGATCACAAGGTCAGGAGATCGAGACCAGCCTGGCTAACACGGGGAAACCCCATCTCTACTAAAAATACAAAAAAAAAAAAAAAAAAAATTAGCCGGACGTGGTGGCGGGTGCCCGTAGTCCCAGCTACTGGGGAGACTGAGGCGGGAGAATGGGTGAACCTGGGGGCAGGGCTTGCAGTGAGCCGAGATCGCACCACTGCACTCCAGCTTGGGTGACAGAGTGAGACTGCATCTCAAAAAAAAAGAGAAGAAAGAAGATGTCAAACGTATACACCACGGAGTACTACAAAGTCACAAAAAAGAATGAACTCATGTCCTCTGAAGCAACATGGATGCAGCTAGAGGCCATTATCCTAAGCGAACTGACACAGAAACAGAAAACCAAATACCACATGTTCTCACTTTTTTTTTTTTCTTTTGAGACAGGGTCTTGCTCTGTCTTAAAAGCCCAGCCCAGGCTGGGGTGTAGTGGCATGATCACAGCTCACTACAGCCTCAATCTCTCGGGCTCAAGCAATCCTCCCACCTAAGCCTCCCAAGTTGCTTGGACTACAGGTGTACGCCACCATGCCCAGGTAAGTTTTTAAAATTTTTGTAGAGACAGTGTCTCATCATGTCTAGTCTCAAACTCCTGGGCTCAAGTGATCCTCCCACCTCGGGCTCCCAAAGTGCTGGGATTACAGGTGTGAGCCACCACACCCGGCCTGTTCTCACTTATAAGCTAAACCAATGTTTAGCTTTACCACAAAAGGACACAAAGAAGGGAAAAATAGACACTGGGGACTCCAAAAGGGAGAAGGCCGGGGGCATGGGCTGAAAAACTACTCATCGGGTACTATGTCTGCTGCTTGGGCAATAGGATCCTTAGAAGCCCAAACTTCAGCATCACACAATATACTCTTGTAACAAACCTGCACCTGCACCCCAAATCTAAAATAAAAAGTAAAATTTAAAAACAAATACATACATAAACAAAATGGAAAAAAAAGAAATGTCAATCTCCCCTTCAAAATGCAAAGTTAGGACATTTTCTCAGCTGACTACTGAGCTCCCAAGTTTTTAATTTTAAACTAAATTTAATGTTGACAAATAATGTTGGATGCTATATATACTCTATACTATTATAGCTGTTATTAAGAATATTATGTCTGTCATTTTTCTCCAAAATTTTCAGAATGTTCTATTAAATCCTAACACAAATTTCCCTCAACCCTACATTGCCCCATAATCCTTATCTTGGTGTGGCTCAAATATAACAGAAGAGGCTAAGGTACACAGATAGCCAGAGCAGGCAACGTGATTATGAATGGAGGGTCCTCTGACACCTCAGGAGATAGTCCCCCCACCCCTGGTATGTATTTAATATTAGAATTCCATTTGCAGAATAGACCTTTCCCTACTAAATTTGCAGGAATGGTGTCAGAGAACAGGAAGAGCCCAAAGATTATGGTTAAGGGCTGAGAGACACAAAAAGGCTCTGGATTACTTGAAATCCCAGTGACTTGTGAGTTGCTACCATGAGGAGGTTGAACAAAGGGAGCGGGGTTCAATGGATAAAGAGCGTCTACCAGCAACTGATGAGGACGGCCATCTGCAGTTAAGTTAATTCACCTTGAGTGTTTAAGCATAACAGTATATCGTGCCCTTTGTCCTTCTTCATTGATATGAATTGATACACAACCCCTTCACTGATATGAATCGAGTAATTTTGGTCTTCATTTTTTTTTCTGTTCTCTGTGTGTGTGTGCGTGTGTGTGTGTGTAAGATGGGAAGATCTTCTTTCCAGTTTAAGATATCCCAAAGTGTCCTTGTCCATAGGCGCTTAACTGGGGAGTGGGCTACCCAGCTGTTTGATCTGCAGGGCCACAGTTTACTTTGGATCTTGCCTCATTTTTGTTCTAAAGCCCTTGCAACATGCTGTGCCTCGTGTTGTTGCTCGTCTCAAGTGGCTGTTCTCCATTCTCATTTCTGTTTTTGAATTAGGTCTCCAACTTCAGGTTCAACTCCATCGACAAAGCCAGATGAAAAGGCTGTTGCTACCTCAGTGCCTCTGTAACACTCAGATGTCATCAAAAGTTGTTTTCCAGTCTATCCCAGAAACCTCCTATAGTGTCATCTTTTTCTTTGTTTGTATGATTGAATTATGCTCCAGCAGATCTGTATTGAAAACACTTGGGGTATGACTTTTAGCACACTTGACCTACATTTTGGGTAGGTCCCTTTTTTTGACTGTCAGGTTTATTGTGGAAATGGGAAGCCTGTAAGGTCTCTTTCCTGGTCAGTCCAATCAGCTTTTACCCTCCAAGCTTTAGCACCGGAGCTTCTGACCAACATGTGTACATGTTGATAAATGTACAAGGTACACATGTGTGTAAAATGTGTACAAAGTCAGGGGTCCCTGGGTTATATGCCCCCAGAAGAATTCTAAATGTTTCTAATAAATATTTGCTGTTCTTCTTTGGCTTTAAGGAAATTGTTTTGGTTTATTTTTTTCAACTTAAAAAAAAATAGAGACAGGGTCTCACTGTGTTGCCCAGGTTGGTCTCGAACACTTGGGCTTAAGCAATCCTCCTGCCTTGACCTCCCTAAGTGCTGAGATTATAGGCATTAGGGAAATCTTCAATTTTACCTCTTAATTCAGCCCAGGTCCAAGGCTTAATTCTACAGTTGCCCCGCATAACTGGCTTGCAAGAGGAGTTTTAGGAGGGTTGTTTGGGAAAAGTAGGAGGTCTGGACCAAGGGAAGATGAGGGAGGTGGTGTGGGTGTGGAAGGACAGTGATCAGAGCACAAAAGGAAAAGAGAGCTGGATATTAGGAGACAACCAAGGGGGCATGGAGGGGGAGGTTTTCCAGAAAAATGAGTCTAGTGAGTTCTTTCTTACATTTGTCAAATTGCTCATTAGCTTTGGTCAATGAATCTTTTAGTGAAGCACTTTATACTTCAGAATTTTATCTGGAGGTGTACCAATCAAAAAATGCCACCCGTTGGGCCGGAGGAACATTATTTCCTTTCTTCTCAAACAGACCATTTTGTTCAAATGAAACGCTCTGCTGAGTGGCCACTGAAGGCCCAATCACCCTTGGTGAAGTTATGCCATTTAGAGAAACAGGCACAAGAATTTAGACTGAGTCAGATTGCGTATAAGAAGCAGGAGTGTTTTGAGGTACAGGAGAGGATTCAGACTTCGAAGACCCCTGAGAGCTGGCGAGGGTCAGAAGGGATGTAATGCTCTGTACCTCCTGTCTTGGGCCCCTAGACTGACAAGTGGCCACCCCCGAATGCAGGCTTCACAATCTGCTCTCCCAGCAGGCAGAAAGCCAGAGAGGATGCCGTCTTTGGATCAAAACAAGCTCTCAAGACACAAAATCCAGACAGAAGGAGAACCTCATCTGGTTTTATTGGTTACCCATAGCTGAGTTTTGTCCAAGTGGGTGCCTGTCAGTGAGAACCACAAGCTCACAGGTATGTAAGCGAAAAGGACTGTCAAAGAATGGTATGATTCCACCAACGCTGACAAACAAATGGGAACTGATACCTAGTTATTAACAAATGCTGGATACCAAAGTGAGCATAATCAAGGAACTCAACACAAAGAGAATGGGGTTTAGGCTCAGGGCTGACTTAGCACATCCATGCTTCGAGTAGCAAGACACAGGGGACCTCTGTGGGTACCAGACCTGGCTGAAGGTTGAGTGTGCAGGACAACAGAGTGTGCAGACCTCCACGGCAACTATGGAAATACATGAAGACCAACCAAGTGAGAACAAGCAAAGGCTATTTATTCAGAGTTTGCCACAGCAAGGGCATCACCCACCATCTTGCATTTCGGCAGAGACTCAAAGGCAAGCAGAGAGGTAGGAAAGCTTTATAGTAGAATCAAGGGAAGCTTTCAAGTGTGTGTTGATTGGAGGATATAGGCGTGGGAAAGCTGGAGGCAGCTAACTAGAAGTGGGGCCTCCTATGTGATTGGTTAGGGTGCATACTTGAATTTCTCTGATTGGCTCTTAGTTGGAAGCAGGAACAAAAATTAGAGAAACTATCAGTCATCACTCAAGTTCTTAACCTGTTATAGTGGCTCACACCTCTAATCCCAACACTTTGGGAGACCAAGCTGGGTGGATCACTTGAGCTCAGGAGTTCAAGACCAGCCTGGGCAGCATGGTGAAACCTTGTCTCCACAAAAAAAATACCAAAAAAAAAAATATCTATATATATATAGAGATATATTAGCCAGACATGTCAGCTGCACCTGCAGTCCCACCTATTCAGGAGAATGAGGTGGGAGGATCACCTGAGCCCAAGAGGTCAAGGCTGCAGTGAGCCATGATCACCAGTGCACTCCAGCCTGGGTGCAGAGTGAGACACCATCTCAAACAAAACAAAACAAAACAAAACAAAAAAACAAACAAACAAAAACCAAGTTCTTAACATTTTGGGCCAATTGTTACAGAGATTATTGCTGCAGCTTGTGGATCTGAATTCTATTTCTACATAGCCACATTTATGGTCATTGTCCACTGGCCTGTTCAGCCTCTCAGCACATAGCCTTCACCCCAGCACTTTTGTTCCCGTGTGAATGAAATGAACCATGTAAGGCTATGCATGGCAACATTGTTTTGATAGACAAAAGAAAAGTTGGAAAACAACCAAAATGTCCATAATCAGGGCACAGGATAAATGAGTGAGGCTGCCCCCCTATAATGGAGTACTAAATCAGTGTCCCCTTACTGTGCTCCCAAAGCCCATTGTCCATGCTTTGATGACAGCACTCATCACATGGTGTCCATTTATATGTCTGATTTCTTAACTTCACTCTTAAGGACTCAACACAAATTTTAATTTTCTCTATGTGTCTGCTTAATACTTGTCAGGTGAGAGTAAAACATGGGGAACCTGTTTCTCTCCAACCAGAGCATAGGCAGTCATAAAAAGCAGTACAGAGTTCAAATTTCACTAACAGAAAAACACAATTCAGTAAATTAAAGCATCGTTTTTTTGAAGAAAAATTGTATTCTACCACAAAATTAGACATTAGACTACATTTACAAAAGCAATAGAAGTGTTTAATTCAAATGAAATAAGATTCTAAAAGAAGGAGTCAGCACAGTTTTTCTAAAAGGGGTCAGACTAAATATTTTAGGCTTTGAGGACCATATTGTATTTGTCACCCATTCTTTGATTTTTTTAAAATAAACTTGGCCGGGCGCGATGGCTCATGCCTATAATCCCAGCAGTTTGGGAGGCTGAGGTGGGTGGATCACCTGATGTCCACCAGCCTGACCAACATAGTGAAACTCCTTCTCTACTAAAAATACAAAAATTAGCCTTGGAAATCTAAGTATAAATATCTAAGTATGAATATTAAGGATACTAAATAGGTTTTTTCAGACAAAGTAACCATACAAGAAAAGAGATTGAACTGACTACTGTAACTTTAGAGATAGAAGCACCTCCAGAACCTATTAAAACTCAAATTGCTGTGGGGTCCAAATTCCAAAGTGATGCCCATGTTTTTTGTCTGGGACCACATTTTGAGACCTGTTGCTGGATAGGCTAAAAGCTTTCCAAATCCTTATTTTGCTGCGTCGTGAGGAGATTCTTGTCATCCCTGTGAGCAAAGCTCCTACGAACGAATTCCCCTCCCAGCAGCCATTGTATTGGGCACTTTGTAGCTGTTACACGGAAACTTCACATACCCACCCAAATCTGAGGACAAAAGGAAAATGTTGTCTAACCGGCAACACCCCCTGAGATATAACTCTGGAACAAGAACACAGCAAGAATCTATTAATAGGAGTGATCCCTTTTGAACTGAAAAATTTCTGTACCCCTCCCTGAAGTAAGCGCCAGTATTAAAGTTTGCTGACCTGAATGGGTCATAATGCAATACGGTGACAGTTTATGTAACTTGTGAAACTAGTTCAGCCAATCTTCAAGGACAATAGGCTTAAAATGGATTGATGTTAGATCCTTTTTAGGTGGACTTGGGTGTTCAGTTTGGTTTATTAACTTTCCCTAAGCCTACTAGCCTGTGCCAATTCTTATCATAATCCTTAGCACTCTAAATGTATGGTCCTTGGGATCAAGACCAGCTTACTTGTCTTTGTTGAGTTAATACACATTAGGCACTTAGAACGGTACCTGCACATAACGTGTACTATACAAATCCGAGTAACTGCTGTTATTATTCACAGCACCTAGCATGGAGCTGGGTACTTAGAAGGAGTTCAATAAATACTTTGTAATAATGAATAAACAAACAGTATGACGCATGGTTATGATTTGGGACAGTCCAGATCTTAAGTTTCTGTTTGGGATGATGAAAAAAGTTCTGGAAATAGTGGTGATGGTGTATTAGGTTGGTGCAAAAGTAATTGTGGTTTTTGCCATAGCATTCAATCGCAAAAAATCACAATTACTTTTGCATCAACCTAAATACAACATTATGAATGTACCTTTTTGGGCTTCCACATGTAAGTGAGAACGTGCAGTATTCAACTTTCTCGTCTAGCCTTACTTCACTTAAGTAAGTGTCCTCCAGTTTCATCCACAGTGCTGCAAATGACAAGATTTCATTCTTTTTCATGACTGAATAGTATTCCATTGTGTGTGTGTGTGTGTGCACGCGCGCGCACGTGTGTGTGTAATTTTCCTTATCCATTCATCTGGTTTTGGACACCTAGGTTGATCTCATATCTTGGCTATTGTGAATAGTGATGCAACAAATGTGGAGATGCAGATGTCTCTTCAATAGAATGATTTCCTTTGCTTTGGATAAATTCCAGTAGTGGAATTGCTGGATCAAATTGTAGTTCTGTTTGTAGTTTTTTGAGGAATCTCCATGCTGTTCTCCATAGTGGCTATACTACTTTACATTTCCACCAAAAATGTGTAAGAATTCCCTTTTCTTTGCATCCTCACCAGCATTTTATATTTTTTGTCTTTTTGATAACAGCTATCTGAACTGGGGTGAGATGATACCTCCGTGTAGTTTTGATTTGCAATTCCCTGATGATTAGAGATATGCGCACATTTTCACATATTTCTTAACCATTTTTATGTCTTCTTAGGGAAAAGTCTGTTCCAATCATTTGCTTTTTTTTTTTTTGAGATGGAGTTTTACTCTGTCACCCAGGCCGGAGTGCAGTAGGCTGATCTTGGCTCACTGCAAACTCCACCTCCCGGGTTCAAGCAATTCTCATGCATCAGCCACCTAAGTAGCTAGGATTACAGGCATGTGCCACCACACTCAGCTAATTTTTGTATTTTTAATAGAGTCGGGGTTTCGCCATGTTGGCCAGGTTGGTCTCGATCTCCTGGGCTCAAGTGAATCACCCACCTCGGACTCCCAAAGTGCTGGGATTATAGGCATGAGCTACTGCGCCTGGCCCATATGTCCATCTTTTTCTTTCGTTTTTTTTTTTTTTTTTTTGAGACGGAGTCTCGCTGTGTCTCCCAGGCTGGAGTGCAGTGGCGTGATCTCGGCTCACTGCAAGCTCTGCCTCCCAGGTTCACGCCATTCTCCCGCCTCAGCCTCCCAAGTAGCTGAGACTACAGGCGCCCGCCACCACGCCCAGCTAGTTTTTTGTATTTTTAGTAGAGACGGGGTTTCACCATGTTAGCCAGGATAGTCTCGATCTCCTGACCTCGTGATCCACCCGCCTCGGCCTCCCAAAGTGCTGGGATTACAGGCTTGAGCCACCGCGCCCGGCCCATCTTTTTCTTTTTTTTTTTTTTTTTTTTTTTGTTAGCTGTTAAAGTGCTTGAGTATTCAGGACATTAATCCCAAATTGGATGAGTAGTTTGCATAGATTTTCTCTAATATCATACATTATCCTTTCACTCTATTGATTGTACCCTTTGCTGTGCAGAAACTTTTTAGTTTGCTATAATCCTATTTGTTTATTTTTATTTTTGTTGCTTGTACTTTGGATATCCTATTCATAAAATCTTTTCCCAGACTGATATCCTGAAGCATTTCCCCCAGAAGAACTTCCTCTTCTAGTAATTTCATGGTTTCAGGTCTTAAATTTAGGTCTTCGATCCACTTTAAGTTGATACTTGTATTGGGTGAGAGGTAGGAGTCTAGTTTCATCCACTTTTCCTAGCACCATTTATTGAAGAAACTGTTCTTTCTCCAATGAGTGTTCTTGGTACTTTTGTCAAAAATCAGTTGACTATAAATATGCACATTTATTCCTGCATTCTCTATTCTGTTCCATTGATGTATGTGTTTTTTAATGCCTGTTTTGGTTATTACAACTTTGTAATATATTCTGAGGTGTGGTAGTGTGACGCCTCCAACTTTTTTTTTTTATTTCAAACTTTATCCAGTTTTACTAAAGGTACTTTCCATAAACAATCATGGTATTTCAAGCAGGACATGGGCAGACAGTCATTAACAGTACACAACAACTTTCAAACTCCCTTCTTCAGTTGACTACCAAAAATCAGAAAGCCACTATAAAACTCAATTAAGTCTTCATCTGATGCTCTGAACAGAGAAAGTTGAGTGAGGGTTAACATTTCACATTTAGCCTGTTGTTCAACACCTTTTCATGAGCCGGCCCTGACTTTCAGGAAGTGAAATGAAAATGGCAGAATTTATCCAAAGATCTGCAACCTAGAAATGGAACCACTGCTCTTTTAAGGAGCACCATCTCAGTGATATCACTGGAAAGTCCAGATTGCCTGACACACTGGCAACCAATTGTTGGGGGTCACATCCCAACAGGTGTCTGGGTTTAAGGGAGTTAAGTCTATGCTGAAAGGTTGAAAGGGAGAAGAGGACATAAAAATGAATTTGTTTTTATGGCTTTTGTGACAAGATGGCCATGTGTGTCAAAGTCAGGAAATCCCTCCTCCTGGGAGCCAAGAGGAAGTCTCTCAAAACTAGAAGGGAAAGGTGTTTTCTCCACATCAATCCAGCTTCACAGACATTCTTTTCCCCAAAACAAAAATGAATTGTTCGGTGTGCTAACAACATAGCTTTAAAAAAAAGTGAAACAAAATGCTGCATTTTTATAAAACTTGATAAAAAAGAGTATTTCAAACTGTACAGTCACCTCTAGAGGTACATAGTTATCAAAAATGTGCACACTTCACTTGGCATCTCCAACACCTTCAGATTTCTGTGCCTGGTCTGTTTTGGCATCTCCTTTCTGCAGGGTTATTCCCCTCCTTGCCAGCAACAGCTTTTCCCTTTTTTTCCATTGGGTACCTTCTCTCCCTTCTTTTCAAGAACCTTTTTCGGCTTGGGCTTTGGCTTTGGAAGGGCAGGTTTAGCAGACAACCTCGCGGATCTTCTCAGTGGTTCGTCTTTCACCTTGGCTTTATCTCCTTTAGCATCCCCTTCAACCTTTATCTTGGGCATGATGGCAGCAATGGTAGTGGGATGTAGGCACTGGGCAAGGGATGCAGTGGCCCATGGGCTTTGGTTAGCCCAGGCGTCATTCTCACCCTTCTTCTTTGATACCTCCAACTTTGTTCTTTCTGTTTGGGATTGCTTTAGATATTCAAAGTCCCTTGTAGTACAATATACATTTTATGATTTTTTTCTATTTCTGTAAAAAATGTCATTGGTATTTTCATAGGGATTACATTGAACCTGTAGATTGCTTTGGGTAGTATTATCATTTGACAATATTAATTCTTCCAATCTATAAGCATGGGATGTCCTTCTATTTGTTTGTATCCTCTTCAATTTCTTTCATCACAGTTCTGTAGTTTTCCTTACAGCAGGCTTTTACCTTCTTGGTTACATTTATTACTGGGTAGTTTATTTGTTTTGTAACTATTGTAAATGGGATTGCCTTTTTGATTTCTGTTTCAGCTAGTTCATTGTATGTGCCTAGAAAAGCTACTGATTTTTGTATATTAATTGTGTATCCTGCGCTCTACTGAATTCATTTATCAGTTTTAAGAATTCTTTGTAGAGTCTTTAAGTTTTTCTGTATATAAGATTATGTCATCTGCAAAGAAGAACAATTTGACTTCCTGCTTTCCTATTTGGATGCCATTTATTTTCTTCTCTTGGCAATTGCACTCGACAAGACCTCCAGTACTATGTTGAACAAAAGCAATGAGAGTGGACATCCTTGTCTTGTTCCAGTTCTTAAGAGAAAAGCTTTTGGCTTTTTCCCATTCAATAAAATGTTAGCTGTGGTTTTGTCATACATAGCCTTTATTATGTTGAAATACTTTCCTTCCATACCTAATATATTGAGAATTTTGATAATGAAATGATGTTGAATTTAATCAAATGCTTTTGCTTCATCTATTGAGATGATGACATGGTTTTAGTCCTTTATTCTATTGATGTAATAATGATGTTTATTGATTTGTTATGTTGAACCATCCTTGAATTCCTGGCATAAATTTCACTTGAGTATGGTGTATCATCTTTTGATGTAATTTTGGATTCAGTTTACTAGTGTTTCACTGAGAACTTTTTCACCTATGTTCATCAGGGATATTGGCCTGTAGATTGTTTTGTTGCTGTTCTGTTCTTGCCTAGTTTTGGTATCAGGGTTATGCTGACCTCCTAGAATAAATTAGGAAGAATTTCCTCTGCTTCAATATTGCTGGAATAATTTGAGAAAAAATTGGTCTTAATTCTTGTTTAAAGGAGCAATAGAATTCAATGGGAAAGCTATCCAGTCCTGAACTTTTCTTTTTTGGGGAACTTTTTATTATTAATTCAATCTCATTACTTATTTTCTTTTTTTTTTTTTTTTTTTTTTTGGTGAAAGAGCCTTGCTCTGTCACCCAGGCTGGACTGCAGTGGTGTACTGCTGGCTCACTGCAACCTCTGCCTACTGGGTTCAAGCAATTCTCCTGCCTCGGCCTTCCAAGTAGCTGAGATTACAGGTGCACGCCACCATGCCTGGCTAATTTGTGTATTTTTTCAGTACAGACAGGGTTTCACCATGTTGGCCAGGCTAGTCTTGAACTCCTGACCTTGTGATCCGCCCACCTCAGCCTCCCAAAGTGATGGGATTACAGGTGTGAGCCACTGCGCCCGGCCCAATATCATTACTTCTTATTACTCTGTTCAGGTTTTCTATGTCATCTTGGTTCAATCTTGGGAGGTTGTATGTGTCCAGGAATTTGTCCATTTCCTTGAGGTTTTCAAATTTATTGAAATGTAGTTGTTCATAAGTAGTTTTTAATTATCCTTTGTATTTCTGTGATATCCACTGTGACATCCTCTTTTTCATTTCTGATTTTATTTACTTGGTTTTTTCTCTTTTTTAGTTAGTCTTGCTAATTGTCTATTTTGTTTATCTTTTCAAAAATCCAAATTTTTGTTTCATTGATCTTTTGTAGTTTTTAGCCTCAATTTTGTTTATTTCTGCTCAGATCTTTGTTATTTCCCTTTTTCTACTAATTTTGGATTTGGTTTTTTCTTCCTTTTGTAGATTTGTATCTTTGTGCATTATTAGGTTGTTTATTTGAAATATTTCTATGTCTTCATGTAGGCATTGATTGCTATAAATTTGCCATTTAACATTTCTTTTGTTATGCCCCATAGGCTTTGGTATGTTGTGTTTCTATTTTCATTTGTTTCAAGGAATTTTTAAATTCCCTTCCTAATTTATTCCTTCACTCATTGGTCATTCAGAAGCATGTTTTCTAATTCCCATGTATTTGTATAGTTTTACATGTTCCTCTTGTAACTGATGTCTAGTTTATTCCACTGTGGTCACATAAGATATTTGACATAATTTTGATGTTTTAGTGTTTTGAGACTTGGAATTTCCTTGAGACAAGGAAATTCCTTGTGCGCAAAGGACAGAATGTCTCAAGGAAATTCCTTGTGGGCAAAGGACAGAATTCAAAGTCATCCCTTTGAGGTTGACCTGAAACTAATGAATATCTGATTGTTTCCTCTGCCCTATTCTTTATGTAACAATGCAGATTCACCAAGCCAGACTAAACTGTGTAGTCAGTGGAAAGCTGATCAAGGACTTAAAAGAATGCAACCTTTTGTCTCTTATCTACTTCTGACCTGGAAGCCCTCACTTCAAATTGTCCTGCCTTAGCAGACCAAACGAATGTTCACCTTACACATATTGATTGATGTCTCATATCTGCCTGAAATGCATAAAAGCAAGCTATTCCCCAACCGCCTTGGGCACATGTCCTCAGGACCACCTGAGGCTGTGTCATGGGTGCATCCTTAACCTTGGCAAAAAAAACTTTCTAAATTGACTGTGACCTGTGTCAGATATTTTGGGTTCACATTATTATCTTTTCACTTTCAGATGCAAGCCTCCCTTGAACATTTCTTGTAAAATCAGGTTAGTGATAATGAATTCCCTTATGTTTTGCTTGTCTGGGAAAGAGTTCATTTCTCCTTCACTTCTGAAGGAGACAGCTTTGCTGAGTATAATATTCCTGGTTGACAGGGGTTTTTTCCAGTACTTTCAATATCTTCCCATTCTCTCCTGGACTGTAATGTTTGTGTAGAGAAATCTGCTCTCAGTCTAATGGGGATTCTCTTAAATATGACTTGACACTTTTCACTTGCTAATTTTAGAATTCTTTCTTTGTCTTTGACTTTTGACAATTGGACTATTACGTACCTTGGAGAGGACCTGTTTGGGTCGAATCTATTTGGAATTCTTTGAGCTTCCTAGACCTGGATGTCCACCTTTCTCTCAAGACTTGTGAAGTTTTCTGTTATTCTTTTGTTAAATGTGTTCTTCTCAGCTTTGCCCATGTCTTCTGCCTCTGGAAAACCCATAATATGAATATTTCTTGGCTTAATAGTGCCCCGTAAATCTTATATCCTTGCTTTGCTTCATTATTTCTTCTTCTTTCTTCCTTTTATCCTCCTCCTCCTCCTTCTTCTTCCTCCTTCTTCACTTTCGTCTCCTTTTCTTCTCCTTCCCCTCCTCCTCCTCCATCTCCTTCTTCTTCTTCTTTCTTCTTCTTCTCCTTCTCCTTCTTCTTCTTTTCTTCTTCTCCTTCTCCTCCTACTCCTCCTTCCTCTTCTTCTTCCACTTCTCCTTCTTTTCCTCCTTCTTGTCCTCCTTCTCCTTCTTGTGCTTCTGCTTCTGCTGCTTCTACTTCCTGAGTTGTTTGAAAAGACCTATCTTTCAGTTCAGAAATTGTTACTTCTACTTGATCTAGTCTTTTGTTGAAACTTTCAATTTTATTTGTTTTATTCGTTGAATTATTTAGCTCTAGGAATTCTGTTTGGTTCTTTCTTATGATATCTTTTTCCTGATATCTTTCTCTTTGTTGAATTTCTCATTTAAATCAACTCAAACCATGAATTGCTTTCCTGATTTTATTGAGTTTGTATGTCTGCATTTTCTTGTATCTCACTGAGTTTCCTTATGACTATTATTTTACATTTTTCTCTGCCTTTCACATATTTTCTTATAATTATGGACTGTTACTGGAGAATTATTGTTTTCCTTTGAGGGGTCTGTTTCCTTGCTTTTTATGTTTGATGTATTCCTACATTAATTTTGCACATCTGATGGAAAATTTGCCTTCAGCAATTTTATGGAGTAGGTTTCATAGGGAAACCTCATAGGTTTCATACACTTATTCACATAAGTGAGTTTTGGGGTGTCGGCTTGGTGGGATGCATTGGCCTTTTTTCTAGGTTAATAAGTAGTGTGTTAGCCATTTCTTCAGCCATAATCCACACTAGTGGCATTTGTGAGTGTGTGTATATATAGATACACACACATATATATGCAAAATTATGTGTATGTACACATATATGTGTATATATATGCAAAATTGTGCATATATACACACATACACACATATATACACATATATATGCAAAATTTAATGAAGCTAATACTGTGACCACTACAGAGGCCCCCAGTGTGTCACTGCTAATCATAATCCTTTCCTTCCCTAATCAGAAATAACCATTATGACTTTTGCAAAATTCAGTTTCTTGCTTAAAATTTTCCATTTGTTTATGCATTTCTAAGTGATATAATTTAGTTTGCCTGTTTTAAAAATTATGTAAATAGAATCACACTGAATGTGTTGTGTGTGTGTGTGTCCTGTTTCTTTCACCTAACATTATATATGTGAGATTTATTTACGTTGTTATGTACAACTACTGTTAATCAATTTTTATGATGCATGGTAT
This sequence comes from Macaca thibetana thibetana, assembly GCF_024542745.1. Taxonomy (NCBI): domain Eukaryota; kingdom Metazoa; phylum Chordata; class Mammalia; order Primates; family Cercopithecidae; genus Macaca; species Macaca thibetana. The sequence goes on along the minus strand of NC_065581.1, from coordinate 2,226,246 downwards.
TCCATTGTATGAATATACCAAAATTAGGTTGTTGTTGTTTTTTTTTTTTCTGAGACAAGTGGCTGGAACTACAAGCATGCACCACCACACCTGGCTAATTTTTGTATTTTTAGTAGAGATGGGTTTCATCATGTTAGCCAGGCTGGTCTCCAACTCCTGAACTCAAGTGATCCACCTGCCTTGGCCTCCCAAAGTGCTGGGATTACAGGTGAGAACCACCATGCCGGGCCCCAACATTAGTTTATTAACATAGCTATACCAGTTTCTTTCAATTATAATGTGAATAATACATCTTTTTTCTTATTTTCATTTTAAACCTTTCTCTACCTTATATTTTGGAAGTATTTTTTGTAGATACCATATAATTGTATTCTTGTGGTTTTGATGTTCTTGTTATCTAATCTGATAATCTTTGTACTTTAGCTGAAGTATTTAATCCATTTGCATATAATATAATTATTTTATACTTGGGCTTAAATCTAGCATATTTTAGACTTTATATTTGTTATAGCTATTCAATGTTTATTCTCTGCTCCTTTTGTAATATTTTTTATCATTCCATTTTTTCTCTACCGATTTCAAATTAGATCATTGGATCCTATTCTTTTCTTTGTTTATAAGATAAAAAAATATAGTTTAATGCAATAAGGTATGAAAAAATAATTAATATAGTTTCAGATGTCAATTGCAACAAGCTTTTTTTTTTTTTTTTAAATCACATGATTGGCTCCTCTGGCGACCAGATCCCATCTTCCAAGAGTCACCTCATTAGCACTGACTCCAGTATGATTGAAAGGGGCTTTTTAAATTATTATTTCAATAGATGTTTGGAGAATAGGTGGTATTTGGTTGCATGAATGAGTTCTTTAGTGGTGATATCTGAGATTTTGTGCACCCATTACCTGAGCAGTATATACTCTACCAAATTTGTGTTTTTTTATCCCTCACCCACCTCCCTCCCTTTGCCCTGAGTCCCCAAAGTCCACGGTATTATTCTTTTTTATTTAATAGAGATGGGGTTTCACCATGTTGGCCAGGCTGGTGTCGAACTCCTGACCTCAAGCGATCCACCCGCCTCAGCCTCCGAAAGTGCTGGAATTACAGGAGTGCACCACCATACCTGGCCTGTGTCGTTCTTATGACTTTTCATCCTCATAGTTTAGCTCCCACTTATGAGTGAGAACATACAATGTTTGACTTTCCATTCCTAAGTTACTTCACTTAGAATAATAGTCTTGAATTCCATCCAGGTTGCTGCAAATGCCATTATTCTGTTCCTTTCTATGACTGAGTAGTATTCCATGGTATAAATATACCACAGTTTGTTTAACCACTCATTGAATGATGGGCATTTAGGCTGTTTCCATATTTTTGCAATTGCAAATTGTGCTGCTATAGACATGTGTATGCAAGTATCTTTTTCATATAATGACTTCTTTTTCTCTACCCAGTAGTGAGATTGTTGCTGATACTATTCTTTTAATGGTTATCCTAGAAATAAAAACATGAATACTTATTACTAAGCAAGCAATGGACTTGCTGACTGATGTTTATAGAAGCCAATGTTACGGCAGAGGCTTTTGAGAAAAGAAAGACTTCATTGTGAATCAACTATCAAAAAAGACAGGAAGCAATGCTCAAATCTCCCAAAAAAAGTGCTCAAATCTCCCCAAAAAATCTCCCCAAGCCAGGGGCTTGGGCAGGTTTTACAGGAAAAGGGTAATTAGGTGTGATCTAATTGGATCTTGCAAAGAGGTAATGCCTGGGGGTGTGGTCTAACTGGATGATGCCATGAGGTGATGCCAGGGTACTATCTCATTAGAGCATGAGATGAGGTAATCCCCAGGCTTGCGGCCATATGCAGTCCCTGTTCCTCCATATGAGAGGCTTGGTTCCACCTGTGGTTGACTGTTTAGTTCTGCCTGGATCTGGAGTCATGAATAAAGCATATTTGGTTCATCTGGGCATGCTCGGGTTATGTGCCCTGCCTTCTAAGGCTTCACAGCAATTGAAAAACAATTCACCATTTTAGTATACAAAGATGAACTAGATTGAGCTGGTTCTATGGTTACATACTTAACAAAATCTAAAGATATCCTCCTCCTAGACAATGAATGGACCTCAGAAAAAAATTTAATTTCATTTACCCTTTTCCTAAATTATATGTTATTGTTGTGAGTATTAACTCTATGTTTTTTTTTTCAATCCCACTAAATATTATTGTTCATCTTTTTCCTTTAGGATTATCTAGATACTTATCACTTTCATTGCTCTTTACTTTTTCTTGCATGTTATGTCTTCCATTGGAATTATTTTCTTTTGCCTGAAGTATATTCTTTTTTTTTTTTTTAAACAGGATGTCACTCTATCACCCAAGTTGGAGTATAGTGGCACAATCATAGCTCACTGCAGCCTCAAACTCCTGGGTTCAAGCAATCCTCCTGCCTCAGCAGCTCAAGTAGCTAGGACTAAAGGCATGCACCACCACACCCAGCTAATTTTTTTTTAAGAGGCAGGGTGTGATATGGTTTGGCTGCGTTCCCACCCAAATCTCATCTTGAATTGTAGCTCCCACAATTCCCACATGCTGTGGGAGGGACCTGGTGGGAGATAATTGAATCATGGGGGTGTTTTCCCCCATACTGTTATCATGGTAGTGAATAAGTCTCACAAGATCTAATTGTTTTATAAAGGGAACCCCCTTTTGCTTGGGTCTCATTCTCTTTCTTTGTCTGCCACCATGTGAGACATGCCTTTCACCTTCTACCATGATTGTAAGCCCTCCCCAGCCACGTGGAACTGTGAGTCCATTAATCCTCTTTCTTTTGTAAATTGCCCAATCTCAGGTACGCCTATATTAGTCCGTTTTCATACGGACTAATATAGGGTGTCACTGTGTTTCCTAGGCTGATCTCAAACTCCTGGCCTCAAGCAAACTTCCTGCCTCAGTCTCTGCAAGTGTTGGGATTACACACATGAGCCACCATGCCTAATCAAGATGTATAGTCATTAAAATTTCATTTAGTAATGCTCAGCTGATAGTGAATTCTCTCAGCTTTCATTTATCTGAAAATGCCTTTTTTAAAAGTCATTTTTGAAAAAGGTATTTTTTTGTTGCTTACAGAATACAAGATTGGCAATTATTTTCCTTCAGCAAATTGTCTTCTTATTTAAATTGTTGTGATTGAGAAGTCTGTGTTTCACTCTGATAATATTTTGAAAGTAATTGCTTTAAACATTTTCTCTTGCCTTTGGCTATCATCATTTTTATTAGTATTTGTTATTTTATCATGATATTTATTTGAGGCTAGATGAGGACACCTTTGTACTTAGTGTGCTTCCCATATTTGTGAATTTGTGATCTTCCATTAATTCCAGAAAATTCTCAGATTTCACCTCCTAACATATTGCCTCTCTCATTCTCTTTCTTTAGAACTCCACTTAGCTATATTAGAGCTCACTTTATTCTCCTCACCTTCTAATCCTCCTTCCATATTTTGTATCTTTTTGTGTCTCAATAATACAGGCTAGATGAATTATTCTCCCCTGTTTCAGTTAACTAATTTTCTCTGTGGTAGGGTTTAATCTTTTGTTAAACATATCCAACATATGTGTAAAGTTTAGTCTTTCAATTTTCCATTTATTATTCTATTTGGTTCTTTTTTAGATTTGGTAGGTCACTTTTTATATGGTTCTATTCCTGCATATATATATATTTTTTCTTTAAACACAGTAAACCTGATTGTTTTACAATCAATCCATGGCTGACATTTTCACTGCCTGAAGTGTTTACAAGTTTATTTCTGCAAACTGATGTTTCTGCTTTTTCCTTTTTCTCTTTTTGTGCCCATAATGCAGTGAATCTATGTACACTCTTTAAATTGTGTGCTAGGCACTATCCATGAACATTTATTTGTGGAGACTTTTTGAGACCTAAGATAAAGGTATCTCTACCCAGTGGTAAATGCCTAGTGGTACTATTAGTAAAAGGACCACTTTTTTTCTAACTTTTTAAACAACATTATTGAGAAACCACATAAAACAATACTTGCATATTTAATAATTTATATCAGTTTAATAATACATATCAGCACCTTTTAACAAGAGGTTATAAACTGTGTAACCACTGTCAATGCCAACATGTAGAATTTTCTCCTTAGAAAATCACCGTGTGTCAGTTTACCTATGTAACAAACCTGCACTTGTACCCCTGAACTTAAAATTAAAAAAAAGAAACTTACCTTGTGTCTATTTGCAGTCTGTTTTTCCCGCTTTAAACCCTAATGAACCACTAATCTGCTTTCTGTCACTATAAATTAGTTTAGCTTGCTCTAGAATTTGACACAAATTACATTGCACACTTTTTGCTTTTTTATACTCTTGTGTTTGCCTACTGTTATTCAGCATAATATTTCTGAGAATCATCCATGTTGTTGTATGTATCAGCAATTTGTCCTTATTTCTCAATAGTAACTCAAGTTAGAAATATACCACAATTTATTTATCCAGTCAACAGCTCATGGACATTTGAATTGTTTCCAGATTTTGGTCATTTTGAATAAGGCTACTATTCATGAATAGTCCCATTCATATAAATGAACAGGTATTTACAAATATTTCTGTAAACATATGTTTTTGTTTCTCTTGGGGATGGATTTCCTGGGTCAGGTGGTAGGCACAGATTAACTTTACAAAATCTACCAAACTGTCTTCCAAGGTGATTATACCAAGGATCAGTTTTAAATAAACTCAAGGCTTTAAAAAAATTGGCCATGCAGGAGACAACAATTTATGCTGAACATCCATGAGAAGGGTTAAATGTTACTGTTTCTCAGGAATAAGGTCCCTGCCCTCCGTATCACCTCTGATCAACTTCAGGGCAGCCTTTCTTATAGACACCTGGTGAGAGTTCACTTCTGATTACTTTACCCTTATAGTATAGCCTTTTGAACCATCTTAATGTGGGGAGTGTTTTCTCCCCTTCTTAGGCAGATCATGGAATTTGCTTTCTATCATCTTCTAAGGCCATCAGAACCAAAGATCAACCTTCCCAGACCAGCAAATGCCTTTAGAACCCAAGAGGGTTCTGTGCTCTGCTTACCTTCCTGTGCTTTCATTTTCCCTTAGATTTTAGCTGGGGAATTTCTTACATCTTGGCAGCTTTTCAATGATTGCAAATAAAAATCTTTTGTATTTTTCCCAAAATTGTAGGTCTTTTCAGAAGTAGGGTTGGTTCTAATAACTAAGTCCACAACAACATTTGTTCTTTTCTTTCACCTCCTCTGTTATATCAGGAAACCGGTCTGTTTTATATCCTCCTCATGTTTCTAAATTGATTAAATTTTTATAGTTGGAATGCATTCCACTTATAATCAGCAAAAATAATAAAGATATTTCAAATTTGGAAAAAATAGTGATTATCTTTAAATTTTTTCTATGAGAAGTATTTTCCCTACTTCCTTTAAAAGGACAAGCTAAGGTTTTTTTTTTTTTTTTTGAGATGAAGTCTCGCTGTGTCACCCAGGATGCAGTACAGTGGCATCATCTCGGCTCACAATCTCCACCTCCCAGGTTCAAGCGATTCTCCTGCCTCAGCCTCCCAAGTGGCTGGGATTACAGGTGCACACTGCCACACCCAGCTAATTTTTTTGTATTTTTAGTAGAGACAAGGTTTCACCATGTAAAGGGCAGGCTAAGTTTTGTGTTTTAACACTGGAGGTGGGATGAGGGGAGTGGTGGGCTTCCTAGGGCAGCATGCACAAGATCAGACTAGTTGTTATGGGTTGAATTGTGACCCCTAAAAAGAAATATTGAAGTCTTAACACTCATATCTTAGAATACACCCTCATTTGGAAATAAAGCACTTGCCAATATAATTAATTAAGATAATACTGGAGTATGGTGGACCCTTCCAATATGACCAGTTTCTTACAGGAAAAGAAAACAGAGGGCCTGCATGGTGGCTCATGCCTGTAAATCCAACACTTTGGGAGGCTGAGGCAGATGGATCACTTGAGGCCAGGAGTTCAAGACCAGCCTGGGCAACATGGTAAAACCCCACCTCTACTAAAAATACAAAAATCAATTGGATGTGGTGGCACATCCCTGAAATCCCAGCTACTCGGGAGGCTGAGAATCATTTGAGCCTGGGAAATATAGTGAGCCAAGATCACACCACTGTACTCCAGCCTGGGTGACAGAGGGAGACTCTGTTTCAAAACAAAAACAAAAAAGAAAGAAAGAAAAGAAGAGAACAGAGACAGGGATAGGGGGTAGTGGCTTATGCTTGTAATCCTAGAACTGTGAGAGGTCAAAGTGAGAGGATCACTTGAGACCAACAGTTCAAGGCTGCAGTGAGATATGATTGTGCCACTGTACTCCAGCGTGTGTAACCAAGCAAGACACTATCTTGAAATAAACAAACAAACAAACAACAACAACAAAAAAAAAACAGAGACAAAGACAGAGACACACAGAGATAACACCATGGGATGTCAACAATTGTGAGACATCACCAGAACCTAGGAGAAAGGCATGGAGCAAATTCTCCATCAGAGCCCTCAGAAGGAACCCACCCTGCCTACATCTTGTTTTGGGCTTGTAGCCTCCAGAACTTTAAGAGAACAAATACCTGCCTTTTACAGCCATCTATGTTGTAGTACTTTGTTCCAGTAGCCATAGGTAACTAGCATACTAATAAAGGAAAAAAAACTGGATTATTCTAAGCAAGAATTCATTCATTTGAAAGAATAAGGGAAAAGTCCTAATCCCAGTGGCAGACTATGCTGATGTATAGTATAAACTGCTGGTGATGAAAATGGGAACAGCACTTCCCACAGTGCTGCAGGAGGAGGTAGGACCTCTGATGGTGTTGACATGTGAGACTAGGCATCAAATCCCTACTCTAAAGGTTTAGCTGACACAAAGCAGGGGAATAGCCTAAGCAGCGGAGTTGCTGGTCTTCCAAGAGCCACCATGGGCTCAGAAAATAAACCACTTGGTTGCATCCCTATGGTATTCTTTAATATGTTCTTCTGTCCCCTGTACTTTTTCTAAACTGGAAATACACTAGAATATTCACTTCAGAGATGGCCATAGATAACAATGCACAAGAACACACCAGCAGGCAGATTCAGGAGCTGCAGACAATAGTGAAAATAGTTTAATAGACTAAGAACAAGAAGCATTTCATCAAGTTTTCTGGACAACAATAGCATTATCCCAGCCCCTACTTTTGTAAAGTTGGGATAGAGTAAGCCAAATAAACAATAAATTTAATCTCTTTTCAACTAGACATATTAGAGCTCAAAGACAGATTTTATCTGATTTGGAAAATAAATAAAAATTATAGTGTTTACACCCAGTTGCTGTTAAGCAAGTTTTTACTTTAACCATATTGGTATGTCAGAGAAAAACATAGAATAAAGTCATTGGAGATCCCCCTATTTAGACCTGGAATTTGACATACTTTTTCTCTCCTACTTCTATCTTTCACCAAGATATTTCTCTCCAATTCTCACACTTACATTAGAAGCCAGGTGCTTTCTATGACAATGGGCTTTTTTGGGGCCTTCCCAGGAGATTTGCTTCCATCTCACCTGTCTCAGAAACTAATGGGACCCAGAAAACTGTAGAGGCCTGGGAGCTCCTGAGAACAAAAAAGAGACAGGTAGTTTGCTTATATCCCAGAAGACTCACATTGCAGCAGACAGTGGCTGTCACAGCTCAGTGATCTCTCCATTGGGGGAAATGGAGAAAAGAGTGTACCATGCACCAATATTCTGTCTTTTTGGGGAGCTGCTCAAGGCACAATCATTAGAGAAAAAAAGAGATTAGGAGTGCCTGAAAAGAAAAACAGCAGATCCTTCTAATTGATAATTCACACATGTAACTCCAGGGAAGACACCTACACAAAAAAAAGTTTAAGAGGACTAGCTAATCGTGAAGGTCTTTCTCTGTACAAATCTAGTCCACAAAGATTGGAGGAGGTAGCTGTTTTTTCAAATGCATGGATCCCAACCTAAAGTTACAAGGCAAATAAAGAAACAGGAAACATTGCCCTATCAAAAAAACAAACAAACATACAAAAAACAAAATAAGTCTCCAGGAACTGACCCTAAAGAAATGAAGGTGTGTGAATTACCTAACAAAAAATTCGAAAGAAACATAATAAACAAAAAATAAATACATAAAAAATAAAAATGAATAAAATTTAAAAATAAAATAATTTTAAAGAGAAACATAATAAAGATATTTAACAAATTAAGGATAATTATATGAGAACAAAATGAGAATGTTAACAAAGAGATAGAAAATATTAAATAGAACCAAACAATAATTTAGTGACTGAAACATACAATTACTGAATTGAAAAATGTACCAGAGGCCGGGTGTGGTGGCTCATACTTGTAATCACAGCAGTTTGAGAGGCCAAGGTGGGCAGATCACTTGAGATCAGGCATTCAAAACAAGCCTGGCCAACATGGTGAGACCCTGTGTCTACTAAAAATACAAAAATCAGCCAGGCGTGGTGGCATGCGCCTGTAATCCCAGCTACTCGGGAGGGTGCAGCATGAGAATCACTTGAACCCAGGAGGCAGAGGTTCGAGTGAGCTGAGATCCTGCCACTGCACTTCCAGCCTGGGTGACAGAGTAAGACTCGAAAGAAAGAAAGAAAGAGAGAGAGAGAGAGAGAGAGAGAGAGGGAAGGAGAGAGGGAGGGAAGGAGGGAGGGGGAGGGGAGGGAAAGGGAGGGGAAGGGAGGGGAGGAAAGGAAAGGAAAGGAGAGGAAGGGAAAGGAAAGAAGGGAGGGAGGGAGTGAGGAAGGAAGGAAGAGAGGGGAGGAAGGAAGGAAGGAAGGAAGGAAGATGGATGTACCAGAGAGTTTCAACAGTAGACTTGGTCAAATGGAAGAATTAATTAGAAAGCTCAAAAACAGGTCATTTGAAATTACCCAGTGAGAGGAGAGAGAAAAAGAATGAAAAAGAGTAAAGAAAACATAAGGGATGTATAAGCCACCATCAAGCAGACCAATGGACACATTAGGTAAGTCTCAGAAGAAAAGGGGGGAAGGCAGAGAGAAAGAAATAGAAAGTTTATTTGAAGAAATAATGGTCCAAAACTTCCAAAATCTAGGGAAATAAATGGACATCTAGATTTGAAAAGTTCAAAGATCTCTAACAAGATAAACTGATGAAATGCACACCACAACACTTTCTGATCAAACTGGCAAAGGTCAAAGACAAAGACAACTTTGAAAGCAGGAAGAGAAGAGCAAATAATTATATACAAGGGAGCTTCCATAAGACAATCAGCAGGTTTCTCAGCAGAAACTTTGTAGGCTGAGGTAATGCAATGATATATTTAAAGTCTTAAAAAAAAAAAGGCTGCCAATCCAGAATGCTATTATCTAGAAAAACTATCCTTCAAAAATGAAGAAATAAAGACTTTTCCACTTTTCCAAATAAACAAAATCTAAAGAAGTTCATTACTACTAGACCTGCCTTATAAGTATACAACTATAAAAGATGTTAAGGGATATACATTAAAAATGGAACTCATGATATCAATTACAGTTTACACAAATGTAATGATTTGCGTAATTGATGATGAGGATTAATAATTACAACAAATACATATTATATCAAATATGTAATCTGTGACAGTAAGTAGAGGGGAGAAGTAAAAGAGCAGAGTTTTGTATGTGATTAAAATTGAGTTGTTATAAGCTTAAAATAGACTGTTATAACTATAACATGTTTTATGTAAATCCAGTAGTAACAACAAAGAAAATATTTGACTGGGTATGGTGGCTCACACCTGTAATCCCAGTACTTTGGGACGCCAAGGCAGGAGCACAATGCCTCCAACCTCTTTGCTAATGCATAACAAGTGACCTTTGCTCCAGTTCCCAATAAGTTCCTCATCTCCACCTGAGACCTCCTTGGCCTGGACCTCATTGACCATATCACCAACAGCATTTTGGTGACAACAATGTAACAAGTCTCTAGAAAGTTTCAAACTTTCCCTCATCTTCCTGTCTTGTTCTAAGCCATCCAAACTGTTCCAATCTCTGCCCTTTACCCAGTTCCGAAATCACTTCTATATTTTCAGGTATCTTTATAGCAATGCCCCACTCTTGCTACCAATTTTCTGCATTAGTCCATTCTCACATTGCTATAAAACACTGCCTGAGACTGGGTAATTTATAAAGAAAAGTTTAATTGACTCACAGTCGCACAGGCTGTACAGAAAGCATGGCTAGGGAAGCCTCAGGAAACTTACAATCATGGTAGGTGAAAAGAAAGGAGGCACATCTTACATGACTGGAACAGGAAGAAGAGAAAGTAGGGAGAGGTGCTACATGCTTTTAAACAACCAAATCTAGTGAAAACTCACTCACTACCACAAGAATAGCAAGGGGGAAATCTGCCCTTATGATCCATGACCTCCCATTAGGCCCCCTCACCCAACATTGGAAATTACAATTAAACATGAGATTTTGGCAGGGACACAACTCCAAATGATATCACCTACAGACCAAATGAACCTAAGAAACATACACTGTATTATCCATCCAACTGCTATAGAATATACATTTTTCTCAAGTGCCCATAAAACATCATCCAGGATAAAACATGTGTTAGGTTAAAAAATAAATCTTAGCAAATTTGTGATGACTGAAATCATACCAAGTATCTTTTTCTGGCCACAATGTGATAAAACTAGAAATCAATAACAATAGAAAAACTGCAAAATTCACAAATATGTAGAAATTAAACAACACACTCTTGAACTACCTGTGGGTCAAAAAGAAATCAGAAGGTAAATTAGGAAATATCTGGAGACAAATGAAAATAGAAACACAATATACCAAAACTCATGGGATGCAGTAAAAGCAGTACTAAGAGGGAAGTTTATGCATAAACTTTATGTATAAAAATATACATATATCTCAAATAAGCAATCTAATCTCAAGGAACTAGAAAAAGAAGAACGAACTAAGTCCAAAGTTACAGAAGGGGGAAAAAAAAAAAAGATTAGAGCAGAAATAAATGAAATAGAAAATAGAAAAACAATAAAAGAACAATAAATGTAAAGGTTCTTTTTTGAAGAGATCAATAAAATTGAAAGACCTTTAGTTATATTAAGAAAAAATCCAGGGGCCAGGCACGGTAGCTTACACCTGTAATCCCTGCACTTTGGGAGGCCAAGGTGGGTGGATCACCTGAGGTCAGGAGTTCGAGACCACCAGCCTGACTAACATGGTGAAACCTCATCTCTACTAAAACTACAAAATTAGTCAAGCATGGTGGTGCACACCTGTAATCCCAGCTACTTGAGAGGCTGAGGCAGGAGAATCACTTGAACCCTGGAGGTGGAGGTTCCAGTGACCCAAGATCACACCACTGCACTCCAACCTGGGTGAGAGAGCAAGACTCCATCTCAAAAAGAAAAAAAAAGAAAGAAAGAAAGAAAGAAAGAAAGAAAAAATCCAGAAGACTCAAATAAATAAAATCAGAAATGAAAGAGGAAACATTACAAAAGATAAAGATAACACAGAAATAAAAAGTATTATGAAACAGTAGTATGAACAATTACACATCAACAAATTGAGTAACCTAGAATAAATGAATAAATTCTTAGAAACATACAACCCACCAAGTCTGAACCATGATATATAGAAAATCTAAACAGACTTAAAACTAGTAAAAGATAGAATCAGCAATCAAACACCTCCCAACAATGAAGAGTCCATGACCAGATAGCTTCACTAGTTAATTCCATCAACATTTAAATAATTAATGCCAAATCCTTCTTAAACTCTTCCAAAAAAAGTGAAGAGACGGAATATTTTCAAACTCATCTTACGAAGCCAACATTTCCCTGATACCAAAGGCAGACAAAAAGGCTACAAGAAAAAAAATTAAAGACCAATCTGAATCGAGATACAAAAATTGTCACCTAGCAAATCAAATTTAGCAGCACATTAATGGCACTATATACCATAGCAAAGTGAAATTTTTCCTGGAATGAAAGGACAGTTCAACATACAAAAATCAATCACAATGATATACTACATTAACAGAACAAAGAATAAAAATCACATGATGATTTCCACAGATGCAGACAGAGCAGTTGACAATGTTCAACACTCTTTCATGATAAAAACACTCAACAAACTAGGAAAATAAGGAAATTACTTCCCAATAATAAAGGAAATGAAAAGTCCATAGCTAATATCATACTCAATAGCTAAAAGCTAAAAGCTTTTTCTCAAGATCAGGTACAAGGCAAGGATGCCTACTGTCACTACTTTTATTCAACATAGTTCTAGAAGTCCTAGCTAGAGCAATTAGGCAATATAAAAAATAAAAGTCATCCAAATCAGAAAGAAAGAAGTCACATTATCTTTGTTCACAGACGACATGATATTATAAGTAGAAAACCAAAACAATGCCACACAAAAACTGTTAGAAGTAAAAAATGAATTCAAAGTTTCAGGATAAAACTACCAAAAGCAAAGTTGCGGGATTAAGATACAAAAATCTGTCACATTTCTACACACTATGAAAAATCAAAGCAAAAATAAATTAAGAAAACAATTTCATTTATAATGGCAGTCAAAAGAGTAAAATACTGAATAATAACTTCAAACAAGGATGTGAAGACTTATGCACTGAAAACTACAGAACATTGATGAAAGAAATTAAAGAAGACATAAATAGATGAATAGACACCCTATGTACATGGAATGTACTTAACATTGTTAAGATGTCCACAGTACCCAAAGTGACCTACAGATTCAATGTAATCCTTATAAAACTCCCAATCACATTTTTTGGCAGAAGTAGAAAAAGAATCCTAAAATGTATATGAAAGCACAAAATTTAGCCAAACAATAGCTGAACCCAAACAGACAAAGCAATCTTGAGAAACAACAAAGCTGGAGGCCTTAAACTTCCTGACTTCAAAACATGTTACAAAGTTACATTAATCAAAACAGTATGATACTGTGAAATAGACCAATGGAACAGAACAGAGAGCCCGGAAATAAACCCATCTATATACATTCAACGAATTTTTGACAAGAGCACCAAGAAGACAAAATGAAGAAAGGAGAGTCTCTTCAATAAATGGTGTTGGGATAACCAGATATCCACATGCAAAAGAATGAAATTGGACCCTTTTCTTACACCACACACCTGGTGTAGGAGGTAAACATCCTTAGGGAGATGTTATTGTGCTTCCTAAAAACCGTTTGGTATATTTAACTTTGGAGCCATGTGAATTTCCTACCTTATTGTAAAACAGGTGATTTTTTTGAAAGACATCTATGAACTGAGAATAAAACATAACAAATTAACTTAATTGTATACCTAGTTGAAGGTATACAAATACAAAGTTGGAGGCATAAACATAGAGGCTAACTACTCCAAGTGAATTTAAAACACAGTGATATCATTGCATCACAAAAGAGATGAAAAACAAAAAGATTAAAACTGTTTTCAGTAATCACATTGTTAGTTGCATTTAGTACTGTTATTTTGAAACTATTGAACATGTTGTGTGGGTTAAAGGAAATAAACAATTATGTAATATTCTAATTGTATTTACCAGTATCCTTAAGAACCCTGGTTCATACCTGGGAAAAAGGAGATATAGATGTAAACCAGAAAATAAGATATTGCATGGATTTATTGGCCAATATCATTTCTTCAGACAAAGGAACACACTGTACAGCCTGTAATGTCCAGTAATAGGCAGAGAGATTCTCGTTAGAGTAATGTTTGATAGGGAAGTAGAACAGGCAATTAAAACATTGATTTAAAATCACTCTTTAAAAGCATAAAGACTGGATCACACACCTTCATGAGTGTATACTCACACTCAACATGAGTGGAACTAAAGGATCTAAAATTCTCCATTTTTCTGGTGGATCTGGGGAAGAGGGATTGGAGAGTATGCAGGTTTTGACTATGCAGTTCTTGCCAAGGGGGGAATATGCTGGTATAATGATCATGCTTTTTCCTTTTCTCCACATATCACCTCAACTTTTTTCTCCCTACCTGATGCAACGTTCACAGAACCAGGGCTACAACTACAAGTTCTGGAAGGAGGTATAGTTCCTAAGAAATCTTATGTAGAATTCCTAAGGGCCTGATAGAAGTGGGTTGTACTTCACTCCATCTAGCATAATTGGGGTTAGCAGTGAATTCAACTATATGGCCTGGTGGTAAAAACAGTGGTAGTGACAGAAGGCAGAGAAATTCTAGACAAATGGGGTAGGTATCTGGCAAAATCCCTCCTTTGAGACAAAAAGCCTGAAACCCACAGCCCAAAGTGAGAACTTCCATTTCTGTTAGCCTGCTCTCTCTCAGTTGGTTCTGAATAATGTCTTTTTGCCAATTGAATGTTGCCTTTTCCAAAACTACCTACAGCCCCCTTGCTCCCATCCTGTGCCTATAAGAAACCAGAGACAGAGAGAATAAGTGGCTGGACATCAGGGAGAAGTGGCTGGACATAGGGGAGAGGCAACTTTGACTTTGGAGATGGCGGCTGGATGAGGCAACTTAACTTTGGAAGAGAGAAGCAGAGAGGCAGCTTGACTTCAGGGGAGAGAGACCCGCCCTTCCCATCCTCTTTCCAGCTCCCCTCTCTGCTGAGAGCCACTTTCATTACTCAGTAAAACGCTCCACATTCACCATCCTTCAATTTGTCTGTGTGACCTTGGGCACCAGATAAGAATTTGGGACTTACCAGGTGCAGGTACCTAAAAAGGCTGTCACACTGGCCCTTTGCCCTTGCTGGCGGAGGGCAGGCACCCCACACAATGAGGCAAAGGGCCCACTGAGCTGATAACACACTGTTGTCTTCAGACAATGGAGCTAAGAGAGCATTGTAACATGCCCTCTGGGGCCTTGGGGTCACAGCCACCTCCAGGGCGATGCTACCATGGGTCCTGCACAGAGTTCACTCCTGCTGGCACTAAAGCAGCTGGTTTCTGCACTTGCTCACCTGTATGTTTCCTCCTATCGGGGTGAAGTGCAGCAGACCCAAGCAAGTGGAATTTGCTTTTGCTGGCACCAAAGAAGCCAGTCAGCTCCTGTGCTTGTTTGCTCGCAGGCTCCCTCCCATGAAGGGTTGAATGGGGCAGGGTAAGTAAACAAGACACCCTGCCATGAATCCCACAAAGATGATATCCTGCATCATCACCCACTAGCTTTGCACCCTGTTTCACCTTATCCTATGTCAGTGGGAATGAAGGGAAGGGAAGGAACTTGCTGCTAGACTAGTATTGCTGCCTGCAGTGTAGACAAGCACAGTAGCTGAACCTAATATCTCTTCCAAAGGTGGAAAAGTTTGGTATAAATGAAGAGAAGGAAGAATAGTAGCTGAGGGTAAAAGAATGAACAAATGGATTACAAATTGAGAGAAATTTAGTATTACATTAACACCTTGAAAGATGACCTCCTGTTTTAGCTCAATTATATCA
Source organism: Macaca thibetana thibetana (assembly GCF_024542745.1). NCBI lineage: Eukaryota > Metazoa > Chordata > Mammalia > Primates > Cercopithecidae > Macaca > Macaca thibetana. The sequence goes on along the minus strand of NC_065581.1, from coordinate 2,210,750 downwards.
GGTGCCTGAAAGGGTGATGCATATGTTGGCCAAGACTCCTCCTGCTTTTGGAAACTGACAAGATTGGATGGAAACCTGCAAATCTGAGTGGCTTCACTGTGGGAGACAGTCATATGAGATGATGAACTGGAGTAATTATTAATGACTGAATGGGATGCTAGCAATATGGCAGTATCTTTTGAATTGTATGTCCTTTTGATATAAGGTATTTGGGTTCAAAGATCAGGGTGGATTGTGATACTGTAAAATATATATTTGGCCTTCATCTTGGTTTTCTGGCATACAACTCCTAAAATCCTTGGAATCTTCAAGGTAATACCTCTCTTCGTATGCAAATGAGTTCACTGATGCCTGCCAGCCCCCAGGTAGCTTCAGAATGGGGGCTGGTCACCAGAAAGATCAAGGCAGAATTAGAGGGTTTTGACTTTCAGCAGCCCCTATCTTTGAGAGGGGAGAGGGACTAAAGGTTGAGTTGATCACCAGTGGCCAATGATTTACTCAATCATGCCTACATAATGAAGCCTCCATAAAAACTCAAAAGGACTGGCTTCAGGGAGCTTCCTTCTGGACAGCTAAAAACATGGAGGTTCCTGGAGAGTGATGCACCCAAGGAAGGTCTGGAAGCTCCATGCCCCTTCCCATAATTCACCCTATACATCTCTTCATCTGTATCCATTGTGATATCCTTCATAATAAACCAATAAACATGTTTCCCTGAGTTCTGTGAGCTGCTCTACCAAGCTAATCAAACCTAAGGAGGGAGTCATAGGAACCCTGATTTACAGCCAGTTGGCCAGAAGTACAGGTTAAAAAAAAGAAAACCAGTTTGCAATTGGCATTGGAAGTAGAGGCAGTCTTGTGGCACTGAGCCCTTGACCTGTGGGATCTGATGCTAACTTCAGGTAGACGGTGTCGGAATGGAATCAAATTAGAAGACACCCAGCTGGTGTCTCCTATACAACTGATTGCTTGCTTGGTGTGTGGGGAAAAACCCTCACACATTTGGTCACAGAAGTCTTTTGTGTTGATTGCTGTGGTGTAACAGCAGAGAAAAAAGTTTCTTTTTTTTCTCTAATGGCTCTAATTCTATTATATGGACTCTACCCTCATGACCTAATTACCTGTCAAAAACCCCATCTCTGAATAATACCAAATAGGAGGGTTAGTGCTTTAACCTATGAATTTTGAGGGGGACACATTTAGCCCATAACAATTTAGGTTTGCACAGAATAGAAAGATTAGCCAACATTGTTCCCCAAAGAGAAAATTAATACATGTGTTTTACCTTGAAGTCTTTAATAAATAAACTTGAAGTTTCTTTCCCCCTCATATAATCCTAGGCTAGAATGGCAGCTCCATGACCATAGAGAGCCAGCCTTCTACCTTATTTCTCTGCCATCCTCAACACATGGCTTCCTCCTCATTGTTCATGGTGATTACTGGAGCTATAGCTATAACCTCCACATTCCACCCAGCAAGAAGGATAAAAAAGGGCATGTGGCCAGGTGCGGTGGCTCATGCCTGTAATCCCTGCACTTTGGGAGGCCAAGGCGGGTAGATCACCTGAGATCAGGAGTTTCAGACCAGTCTGGCCAATATGATGAAACCCCTCTCTACTAAAAATACAAAAAAAATTTAGCCGGGCATAGGGGCAGACACCTGTAGTGCCAGCTACTCGGGAGGCTGAGGCAGGAGAATGGCGGAGCTTGCAGCAAGCCGAGATCATGCCACTGCACTCCAGCCTGGGCGACAGAGCAAGACTCCGTCTCAAAAAAAAAAAAAAAATACAAAAAATTACCTGGGCATGGTGGCATGTACTTGTAATCCCAGCTACTTAGGAGGCTGAGGCAGGAGAATTGCTTGAACTCGGGAGGTGGAGGTTACAGTGAGCCAAGATCACGTCACTGCACCCCAGCCTGGGCGACAAGAGCAAAACTCTGTCTTAAAAAAAAAAAAAAAAAAAAAGAACACAAAAAGAAGGGCATGCCTCTCTGTTTTTATGATAGCAACTAACTAAACAATTCTCCACATTAGGTACAAAGTTCTAAGAATTCATTACCAATTTCCATAGACCCCAGAGGTCTGATATGCTGACTTCCTTTTGAAAAGTGGGAGTTTTCTCACATTTTCACCTTATGGCTAGTATGTTAGGGTAGCAATAAAATCAAATCAAATTTTACACATTTTTTTCCCCAATAGTCATTGCCAGTATGCTAGCAGGGAAAAACAAACAAACAAACCAAAAAAAATCATGGTATTCAAATAAAGTGACTTCTGGTGTGGAAAATAGCAAGTGTTATCCCATAAAACTTCAAAACTGACCTAAAACTGGTATAAGAACTCCTACAGAACTCTCACATCATCAAAAATGGAGGGAAAATATTAAACTTAATTTTTCAAAGACCAAAAATATAGAATATGTTTGTGTAGATGTCAGTAAGGATGCTTCAGTGGTACTAGCTTAAGACTGAAACAAAACAGACCAGATGACTATATATACATTCATGTGTGCTTTTTCTGGATTCTCATTATCTTTAATTTTCTTGTTCCTGGAAAAGGCATACACAACCCTGAGGCTCCTTTTGTAATAAGACCTTTCTGAAGGTCTTTGGTTCAATGGCACTCAATAAATATTTTAAAATAGTACAATTGAAGGCAGCATTTTTAAATGTCCCAAGACAATATCCTGTCTCATAAGCATTAGGATTAGTACTCAAGGAAGAGAATTTTTGGTAAAACACTGATAGAGCTTAGTATAGCATACTTCACAATAGTCTGGAAGAGATTTCTAACAGTTCACCTGCTAGCGAGTAAAGCCAACATTTTCTGAACAGGCTGATGATTAGGTTATTAAGGACAATCTGGTCCTTGATCCAGTAGTGATTCTCTACCATCAACAACTTGATGATGGGTAAGCTACAAGGAACCATAAAAAAAGAAACAAAAGACATTCCAAACCCTTCTGGTGATGCATACCTCGTTGTTCTAGGCAAAGATGAGATATCCAGCTGTTAAAAGTTGTTATCTGAATTTTAGAGGGGCAATAAAATATATGCTTATAAGGAATGAAGTGTTATACCTGTTTTTGGAGAATATACCCAGTTTTACTTTTTAGGGAGATATTAAAATCATTTTGTTTTCTCGAAAACTTCAATTTGTGGGTTCCTAAGATATGAGTAAGCCATACTTAATAGCTATGGGGGCCCATTTAGACCCCCAAAGTTGGCATAAAGATCATTTTAAAGTGAAAACGTTTGAGCTACAGAATATGCAGAAAGGAATCTTATCTGAACATCTCTGATCTGACTACAGCAGACCCTCCCCAAAATACAGTACCATTAGCCACCCTCCAAGGGAGCTTCCTGCTAATTCAGCTGCCAAAGGGACAGACTATCCATTTCTATTAGCATCAAAAAGCCCAGTAGTACTTTCCCATTGTTCCCCTTCAAGTCCTAACACCACACACCCCTCCCCTCCCATTAAGTTGTTATATAAATTCTTATCTCTGGTTATTCAGTGAGTTACTCATCATTGAGCAACTCCCAAATGCACATGGAAATAAACCTTGTCTTTTCTCCTATTAATCTATTGTCAGTGAATTCGCAGACCTCCAACCACTGGAACCTCAAAAGGTAGAGGAAAGAGTTCCTCCCAAAGCTATCGAAGACTCTCTAAGATTATTCTGCCACAAAGATATAAATTGGGGTGGGAAAGGGAATCCAATAAAAATAATAGACTTGAAGGTATAAAATAAACTTGTTCAGGATAAAACAGAGTAAGTTAGAGTAACGCTGATAGTTTTAGTCAGATGTGGAAAATGATTTTTGCATTTTCTCCTGTGTTCAGGGTCTGTTTTAGTCAGGGTTCTCTAGAGGGACAGAACTAATGGAATATATATATATATATATATATACACACACACACATATATATACACACATATATACACACACACACACACACACACATATATATACACATGAGAGTTTATTAAGTATTAACTCACATGATCACAAGGTCCCACAATAGGCCATCTACAGACTGAGGAGGAAGAAGAGCCAGTCCAAGTTCCAGAACTGAAGAACTTGGAGTCCGATGTTCAAGGGCAAGAAGCACCCAGCATGGGAGAAAGATGTACGCCGGGAGGCTAGGCCAGTATCTTTTTTCACATTTTCTGCCTGCTTATTATATTCTACCCACACTGGGAGCTGATTAGATTGTGCCCACCCAGATTACGGGTGGGTCTGCCTTTCCCAGCCCACCGACTCAAATGTTAATCTCCTTTGGCAACACCCTCACAGATACACCCACGATGAATACTTTGTATCCTTCAATCCAATCAAGTTGACACTCAGTATTAACCATCGCAAGTCCACCCCTTGTCTACTTGAACCCATACACATCTCCTGAGATCATACATAATCTTCAAATAAAGACAACAATAAGGTCATGATTATGCCTAACATAACTATCCTTCATACAACTGGAAATGCACCAATTCCCAACCCAAACACTATTACACAAAGTTAACCATACTTAAATGTTGATGTCAAGTCAATAAATCTTACATCACATGATAAAGGAGAAAGGAAACAAAATAAAGATATTTTCTTAGTACAAGTGTATACATGCAAAAACATGCTTTTAACAAAAGAAAGAGGAAATCCTCATGACAATTATAGTCTTGACTTCTGCAGCTGGTCATGTGGTCATAGCTGGTATTGATGACCACCTTCTACTACTACCCATTCTGTATTCCCTTTGCCTTCAACAAGCACCTCAGCAGGCTGTGGTTTTTTCCCTGGTGGAATGACCCAAACCTTCATTCCTGAAGGGTCTGGGTCATTTGTAGTCCTGCCTGGATTGGGCTGTTGTAGTTTCCCATTGACCTTAATCACAGGGCATGGTAATACTAAGAGATGTCCTAACGGATCTTCTGTATTCCATGCTTACTCTTCCTTTCCTCTGTTGTGGAGTAGCAGACTGATTTCATCTTGATAGTCCAGGTCAATCACCCCAGTCAACACTGTCACTCCCTTCTTAGCCTGTTGATTTAAAGGTAGCAGAGGTCCAAAGTGTCCAGGTGGTAATCTTAACTTCCAGTTTAATGGAATTGTTGTTGTGTCTCCTGGTGGCAGCTTTCCTCTCTCTGGAACTAAGACCTCTAGGCCAACAGAACGTAATGTCATGGGAACAGGAAGCAAAAGTTTTACTGGTGGATCACTAGGGGTGATGATGAGTGGTGCCACTTCCACTTCCACCTCTTGATTCCTGGACCTGTGAATCTTGGCTATGGGAGAAACAGTACCATATATTAAATGCTGATTCAGAGCATACATGGCCTTTTGGAGAACTTTGCCCCCACCCTGCAAAGTATTGTCACCTAGCTGGCATTGTAATTGTGACTTCAAAAGGCCATTCCTCCATTCTATCAATCCAGCTGCTTCAGGATGATGGGAAACATGGTAAGACCAATGAATTCCAAGAGCATGGAGCCCACTGCCACACTTCTTTAGCCATAAAGTGAGTGCTTTGGTCAGAGGCAATGCTGTGTGGAATACCATGATGGTGGATAAGGTATTCTGTGAGTCCCTGGATGGTAGTCTTGGCAGAAGCATTGAATGCAGGATAGAAAAACCCATATCTGGAGTAAGTGTCTATTCCATTGAGGACAAACATCTGCCCTTTTCATGATGGAAGAGGTCCAATACAATCAACCTGCCACCAGGTAGCTGGCTGATCACCCCCAGGAATGGTACCATATTGAGGGCTCAGTGCTGGTCTCTGCTGCTGGCAAATTGGGCACTCAGCAGTGGCCATAGGTCAGCCTTGGTGAGTGGAGGTCGATGTTGCTGAGCCCATGCATAACCTCCATCCCTGCCACCATGGCCACTTTGTTCATGGGCCCATTGGGCGATGACAGGGGTGGCTGGGGAAAGAGGCTGAGTGGTGTCCACAGAACAGGTCATCCTATCCACTTGATTATTAAAATCCTCCTCTGCTGAGGTCACCCATTGGCGAGCACTCATGTGGGATACAAATATCTTCATAGTTTTTGGCCACTTAGAGAGGTCCATCTGCATACCTCTTCCCCAAATGTCTTTGTCACCAATTTTCCAATCATGCTTCTTCCAAGTCCCTGACCATCCAGCCAAACCATTGGCTACAGCCCATGAATCAGTATATAATCGCACGTCTGGCCATTTCTCCTTCCAGGCAAAGCACACAACCAGGTGCGTTGCTCAAAGTTCTGCCCACTAGGAAGATTTCCCTTCACCACTGTCCTTCAGGGATGTCCTAGAAGGGGGCTGGAGTGCTACAGCTGTCCATTTTCAGGTGGCGCCTGCATATCATGTAGAACCATCTGTGAAGCAGGCTCTAGTTCTCTTCCTCTCTTCTCTTCCTCTGTTAACTGAGCATATGGAACTCCCCATGAGGCCATTGGTGCAGGCTGGGGGAGAGAAGGCAGGGTGGCAGGAGTGGAAAACATGGGCATTTGAGCCACTTCATCATGTAAGTTACTCGTGCCTTCAGGACCTGCTTGGGCCCAATCACGTTATATAACACTTTCATTTGGAGATGGAATGTTGCTGTGCACAACCCACTTTATGGCTAGGTGGGTCAGAAAGCACCCAGTTCATGATAGACAGTTCAGGTCCCATGGACTTGATGACCCATAGTCAACTGTTCAGTTTCCACCAAAGCCCAGTGACAGGCAAGAGCTGTCTCTCAAAAGGAGAGTAGTTACCTACAGAAGATGGCAGGGCCTTGCTCCAAAATCCTAGAGGCCTCTGCTGTGATTCACTTATGGGGGCCTTGCCAAAGGCTCCAAACAGCATCTCTATCTGCCACTGACATCTCAAGCACCATTGGATCTGCTGGGTCATATGGCCCAAGTAGTAGAGCAGCTTGCACAGCAGCCTGGACCTGCTGTAGAGCCTTCTGTTCTGGACCCCACTCAAAACTGGCAGCATGTCGGGTCACTTGACAAATGGGCTGGAGTAACATATTCAAATGAGGAATGTGTTGCCTGCAAAATCCAAATAGGCCCACTAGGCATTGTGCCCCATCCTGGCTTGCAGGATGGGCCAAATGCAGCAAAGTATTCTTCACCTTAGAAGGAATGTCTCGACAGGCCCCACTGCACTGGACTCCTAGAAATTTTACTAAAGTAGAAGTTCCCTGAATTTTACCCGGATTTATTTCCCATCCTATGGGACACAAATATCTCGCCAATAAGTCCAGTGAGTTTACTACTTCTTGCTCACTAGATCCAATCAGCATAATGTCATCAATGTAATGGACTAGTATGATATCTTGTGGAAGCAAAAAGCGATCAAGTTCTCTCCGAATAAGATTATACCACAAAGCCAGAGAGTTGATATACTCCTGAGGCAGGACAGTAAAAGCATATTGCTGGCCTTGCCAGCTGAAGGCAAATTGCTTCTGGTGGGCCTTATAGACAGGAATGGAGAAAAAGGCATTTGCCAAGTTAATGACTGCGTACCAGGTCCCAGGAGATATGTTAATTTGCTCAAGCAATGAAACCACATCTGGTACAGCAGCTGTGAGTGGATTCACCACTTGGTTAAGCTTATGATAATCCACTGTCATTCTCTAAGACCGATCTGTCTTCTGCATAGATCAAATGGGAAAGTTGAACAGGGATGTGTTGGGAATCACCACCCCTGCATGTTTCAAATCCTTGATGGTGGCACTAATCTCCACAGTCCCTCCAGGGATGTGATGTTGTTTTTGATTTACTATTTTTCTAGGTAGAGGCAATCTAATGGCTTCCATTTGACCTTTGTCACCATAGTAACCCTCACTCTACCAGTCAGGGAGCCAATGTGGGGGTTCTGCTAGCTGCTAAGTATGTCTATGCCAATTATGCATTCTGACACAGGGGAAATTACCACAGGATGAGTCCAGGGAACCAGTGCACCCACTGTAAGTTGGACCTGAGCTAAAACTCCATTAGTTACCTGACCTTCATAAACCCCTACTTCAATTGAAGGACCACAATGACGTTTTGGGTCCCCTGGAATCAGTGTGAGCTCAGAGCCAGTGTCCAACAGTTCCTGAAATGTCTGATCATTTCCCTTTTCCCAGCACAGTTACCCTGGAAAAAGGCCAGAGGTCTCCTTGAGGAAGGATGAGTGAAAGATTCACTACATAAATTGTTGGTAATGTAGTGGGGTCCTTCCTCAAGGGGACCAGGCCTCCCCATCATTCAAGGGGTTCCAGGTCTATAAACTGGCTTAAGTCTGGAAACTGATTGAGGGGCTGTGATTCTCTCTTTTTATAATTCAAATTGGTATTTTGTCCATTCAACCTAGAAGTTTTCTGCTTCCATAAATTAAGTAGAAAAGCAGTAGGCTTCCTGTCAATTTAACTTCTAGAAACACCATAATTAATTAGCCAATGCCAGAGCTCTACATGAGTCAGATTGTTCTTTTATAAATTTTTATTTACTTACTTATTTTTTATACTTTAAGTTCCAGGGTACATGTGCACAATGTGCAGTTTTGTTACATAGGTATACATGTGCCATGTTGGTTTGCTGCACCCATTAACTCGGCACTTACATTAGGTATTTCTCCTAATGCTATTCTTCCCCCAGCCCCCCACCCCACGCCAGATCCCAGTGTGTGGCATTCCCCGCCCTGTGTCCAAGTGTTCTCATTGTTCAGTTCCCACCTGTGAGTGAGAACATGTGGTGTTTGGTTTTCCGTTCTTGCGATAGTTTGCTCAGAATGATGGTTTCCAGCTTCATCCATGTCCCTAAAAAGGACATGAACTCATCCTTTTTTATGGCTGCATAGTATTCCACAGTATATATGTGCCACATTTTCTTAATTCAGTCTATCATTGATGGACATTTGGGTTGGTTCCAAGTCTTTGCTATTGTGAATAGTGCCACAATAAACATATGTGTGCATGTGTCTTTATAGTAGCATGATTTGTAAGCCTTTGGGTATATACCCAGTAATGGGATCGCTGGGTCAAATGGTATTTCTAGTTCTAGATCCCTTAGGAATCACCACAGTGTCTTCCGCAATGGGTGAACTAGTTTACACTCCCACCAACAGTGTAAAAGTGTTCCTATTTCTCTGCATTGTCTCCAGCACCTGTTGTTTCCTGACTTTTTAATGATCACCATTCTAACTGGTGTGGGATGGTATCTCATTGTGGTTTTGATTTGCATTTCTCTGATGAACAGTGATAATGCACATTTTTTCATGTGTCTGTTAGCTGCATAAATATCTTCTTTTGAGAAGTGTCTGTTCATATCCTTTGCCCACTTTTTGATGGGGTTGATTTTTTCTTGTAAATTTGTTTGAGTTCTTTGTAGATTCTGGATATTAGCCCTTTGTCAGATGGGTAGATTGCAAAAATTTTCTCCCATTCCATAGGTTGCCTGTTCACTCTGATGTTAGTTTCTTTTGCCGTGCAGAAGCTCTTTAGTTTAATTAGATCCCATTTGTCTATTTTGGCTCTTGTTGCCATTGCTTTTGTGTTTTTTAGTCATGGAGTCCTTGCCCATGACTATGTACTGAATGGTATTACCTAAGTTTTCTTCTAGGGTTTTTATGGTTTTAGGTCTAACATTTAAGTCTTTCATCCATCTTGAATTAATTTTTGTATAAGGTCTAAGGAAGGGATCCAGTTTCAGCTTTCTGCATATGGCTAGCCAGTTTTCCCAGCTCCATTTATTAAATAGGGAATCCTTTCCCCATTGCTTGTTTTTGTCAGGTTTGTCAAAGATCAGATGGTTGTAGATGTGTGATGTTATTTCTGAGGACTCTGTTCCGTTCCATTGGTCTATCTCTCTGTTTTGGTACCAGTATCATGTTGTTTTGGTTACTGTAGCCTTGTAGTATAGTTTGAAGTCAGGTAGCATGATGCCTCCAGCTTTGTTCTTTTTGCTTAGGATTGTCTTCAATGCAGGCTCTTTTTTGATTCCATATGAACTTTAAAGTAGTTTTTTCCAATTCTGTGAAGAAAGCAATTGGTAGCTTGACAGGGATGGCACTGAATCTATAAATTACTTTCAGCAGTATGGTCATTTTCATATTGATTCTTCCTATCCATGAGCATGGAATGTTCTTCCATTTGTTTGTGTCCTTTCATTTCATTGGGCAGTGGTTTGTAGTTCTCCTTGAAGAGGTCCTTCAAATTCCTTGTACATTGGATTCCTAGGTATTTTATTCTCTTCGTAGCAATTGTGAATGGGAGTTCACTCATGATTTGGCTCTCTGTTTGTGTTATTGGTGTATAGGAATGCTTGTGATTTTTGCACATTGATTTTTTATCCTGAGACTTTGCTGAAATTGCTTATCAGCTTAAGGAGATTTTGGGCTGAGATGATGGGGTTTTCTAAATATACAACCATATCATCTGCAAACAGAGACAATTTGACTTCCTGTTTTCCTAATTGAATACCCTGTATTTCTTCCTCTTGCCTGATTGCCCTGGCCAGAACTTCCAACACTATGTTGAATAGGAGTGGTGAGAGAGGGCATCCCTGTCTTATGCTGGTTTTTAAAGGGAATGCTTCCAGTTTTTGCCCATTCAGTATGATATTGGCTGTGGGTTTGTCATAAATAGCTCTTATTATTTTGAGATACATTCCATCAATACTTAGTTTACTGAGAGTTTTTAGCATGAAGGGCTGTTGAATTTTGTCAAAGGCCTTTTCTGCATCTATTGAGATAATCATGTGGTTTTTGTCTTTGGTTCTGTTTATGTGATGGATTATGTTTACTGATTTGAGCATGTTGAACCAGCCTTGCATCCCAGGGATGAAGCCAACTTGATCTTGGTGGATAAGCTTTTTGATGTGCTGATGGATTTGGTTTGCCAGTATTTTATTGATGATTTTTGCATCGATGTTCATCAGGGATATTGGTCTAAAATTCTCTTTTTTTATTGTGTCTCTGCCAGGCTTTGGTATCAGGATGATGCTGGCCTCATAAAATGAGTTAGGGAGGATTCCTTCTATTTCTATTGTTTAGAATAGTTTCAGAAGGAATGGTACCAGCTCCTCTTTGTACCTCTGGTAGAATTCGGCTGTGAATCTGTCTGGTCCTGGACTTTTCATTGCTAGGCTATTAATTATTGCCTCAATTTCAGAGCCTGTTATTGGTCTATTCAGGGATTCCACTTCTTCCTGGTTTAGTCTTGGGAGGGTGTATGTGTCCAGGAATTTATCAATTTCTTCTAGATTTTCTAGTTTATTTGTGTAGAGGTGTTTATAGTACTCTCTGATAGTAGTTTGTATTTCTGTGGGATCAGTGGTGATATCCTCTTTATCATTTTTTATTGCATCTATTTGATTTTTCTCTCTTTTCTTCTTTATTAGTCTTGCTAGTAGTCTATCAACTTTGTTGATCTTTTAAAAAAAACAGCTCCTGGATTCATTGATTTTTGGAATGGTTTCTTGTGTCTCTATCTCTTTCAGTTCTGCTCTGATCTTAGTTATTTCTTGCCTTCTGCTAGCTTTTGAATTTTTTTGCTCTTGCTTCTCTAGTTCTTCTAATTGTGATGTTAGAGTATCAATTTTAGATCTTTCCTTCTTTCCCTTGTTGGCATTTAGTGCTATAAATTTCCCTCCACACACTGCTTTAAATGTGTCCTAGAGATTCTGGTACGTTGTGTCTTTGTTCTCACTGGTTTCAAAGAACATCTTTATTTCTGCCTTCATTTCGTTATTTACCCAGTAGTCATTCAGGAGCAGGTTGTTCAGTTTCCATGTAGTTGTGCAGTTTTGAGTTACTTTCTTAATCCTGAGTTCTAATTTGATTGCACTGTGGTCTGAGAGACAGTTTGTTGTGATTTCTGTTCTTTTACATTTGCTGAGAAGTGCTTTACTTTCAACTATATGGTCAATTTTGGAATAAGTGCAATGTGGTGCTGAGAAGAATGTATATTGTGTTGATTTGAGGTGGAGAGTTCTGTAGATGTCTATTACGTCCACTTGGTGGAGAGCTAAGTTCAAGTCCTGGATATCCTTGTTAACCTTCTGTCTCGTTGGTCTATCTAATATTGACAGTGAGGTGTTAAAGTCTCCCATTATTATTGTGTGGGAGTCTAAGTCTCTTTGTAGATCTCTAAGAACTTGCTTTATGAATCTGGGTGCTCCTGTAATGGAAGCATATATATTTAGGGTAGTTAGCTCTTTTTGTTGAATTAATCCATTTACCATTATGTAATGGCCTTCTTTGTCTCTTTTGATCTTTGTTGGTTTAAAGTCTGTTTTATCAGAGACTAGGATTGCAACTCCTTTTTTTGTTTTCCATTTGCTTGGTAGATCTTCCTCTATCCCTTTATTTTGAGCCTATGTATGTCTCTGCACCTGAGATGGGTCTCCTGAATACAGAACACTGATGGGTCTTGATTCTTTATCCAATTTGCCAGTCTGTGTCTTTTAACTGGGGCATTTATCCCATTTACATTTAAGGTTAATATTGTCATGTGTGAATTTGGTCCTCTCATTATGATGTTAGCTGGTTATTTTGCCTGGTAGTTAATGGAGTTTCTTCCTATCATCAGTGGTATTTACAATTTGGCATGTTTTGCAGTGACTGGTACTAGTTGTTTCTTTCCATGTTTAGTGCTTCCTTCACAAGCTTGTGTAAGGCAGGCCTGGTGGTGACAACATCTCTCAGCATTTGCTTGTCTGTAAAGGATTTTATTTCTCCTTCACTTATTAAGCTTAGTTTGGCTGGATATGAAATACTGGGTTGAAAATTCTTTTCTTTGAGAATGTTGAATATTGCCCCTACTCTCTTCTGGCTTGTAGGGTTTCTGCCGAGAGATCTGCTGTTAGTCTGATGGGCTTCCCTTTGTGAGTAACCCGACCTTTCTCTCTGGCTGCCCTTAACATTTTTTCCTTCATTTCAACCTTGGTGAATCTGAGAATTATGTATCTTGGGGTTGCTGTTCTTGAGGAGTATCCTTGTGGTGTTCTCTGCATTGCCTGAATTTGAATGTTGGCCTGCCTTGCTAGGTTGGGAAAGTTCTCCTAGATGATATCCTGAAGACTGTTTTCCAGCTTGGTTCCATTCTCCTCATCACTTTCAGGTACACCAATCGAACGCAGATTTGGTCTTTTCACATAGTTCCATACTTCTTGGAGGCTTTGTTAGTTTCTTTTTACTCTTTTTTCTCTAAACTTCTCTTTTCTCTTCATTTCATTAATTTGAACTTCAATCACTGATACCCTTTCTTCCACTTGATCAAATTGGCTACTGAAGCTTGTGCATGCATCATGTAGTTCTCGTGCCATGGTTTTCAGCTCTATCAGGTCATTTAAGGTCTTCTTTACACTGTTTATTCTAGTTAGCCATTCATCTAATCTTTTTTCACGGTTTTTAGCTTCCTTGAAATGGGTTCAAATACCTCCTTTAGCTCAGAGTTTGTTATTACTGACCTTCTGAAGCCTACTTCTGTCAACTCATCGAATCATTCTCCGTCCTGCTTTGTTCCGTTGCTGGCAAGGAGCTGTGACCCTTTGGAGGAGAAGGGGTGCTCTGGTTTTTAGAATTTTCAGCTTTTCTGTTCTGGTTTCTGGTTTCTCTCCATCTTTGTGGTTGTATCTACCTTTGGTCTTTGATGGTGGTGACCTACTGATGGGATTTCGGTGTGGATGTCCTTTTTGTTGATGTTGATACTATTCCTTTCTGTTTGTTAGTTTTCCTTCTAACAGTCAGGTCCCTCAGCTGCAGGTCTGTTGGAATTTGCTGGAGGTCTACTCCAGACCCTGTTTGCCTGAGTATCACCAGCAGAGGCTGCAGAACAGCAAATATTGCAGAACAGCAAATATTGCTGCCTGATCCTTCTTCTGGAAACTTCATCTCAGAGGGGCACCCGGCTGTATGGGGTGTCAGTCGGCCCCTACTGGGAGGTGTCTCCCAGTTAGGCTACACGGGGGTCAGGGACTCACTTGAGAAGGCACTCTGTCCATTCTCAGAGCTCAAACACTGTACTGGGAGAACCACTGCTCTCTTCAGAGCTGTCAGACAGGGATGTTTAAGTCTGCAGAAGTTTCTGCTGCCTTTTGATCAGCTATGCCCTGTACCCAGAGGTGGAGTCTACAGAGGCATGCAGGCCTCATTGAGCTGTGGTGGGCTCCACCCAGTTCAAGCTTCCCAGCCCCTTTGTTTACCTACTCAAGCCTCAGCAATGACAGATGCCCCTCCCCAAGCCAGGCTGCTGCCTCACAGTTCGATCTCAGACTGCTGCACTACCAGTGAGCAAGGTTCCATGGGTGTGGGACCCGATGAGCCAGGCACAGGATACAGTCTCCTGGTGCACCGTTTGCTAAGACCATTGAAAAAGTGCAGTATTTGGGTGGCAATGTCCCGATTTTCCAGGTACAGTCTGTCATGGCTTCCCTTGGCTAGAAAAGGGAAATCCCCCAAACCCTTGTGCTTCCCGGGTGAGGTGACTCCCTGTCCTACTTCAGCTCACCCTCCATGGGCTGCACCCACTGTCCAACCAGTCCCAATGAGACAAACCAGGTACCTCAGTTGGAAATGCAGAAATCACCCATCTTCTGCGTCGAACACGCTGGGAGCTGCAGACCGGAGCTGTTCCTATTCGGCCATCTTGGAATGGACTCTGAGTCAGACTATTCTGATTGCCACTTTGCTTCTGCTGTCCATTACAGTAGCTACACCCACCTTGCCTTTGATGGTTGAGTGCCACCACTTGGCCCCTGCCACCTTGGGATCCAATTATTCCCATTGTATTTAAATTTTGTAGTTGAGTGACTGTGGTTCCCACTGTTACATCTGACATACAGAGAAGAGCAATTACAGAGCTCTCCAAAGATGCAGGTGTTTCCCTCACAAATCTATTTCACAAGGCATTGGTCAAGAGTCTATCTTCTGGACCCTCCCAGCTGGGATGAGTAGGTCTACAGTGACTAATCCACCCCACTATCCCAATCTCCCTAAGCCTTTGGATCCCTTCCTCTACATTAAACCAAGGGAGATCAGGCATTTCCAGCTCACTCACAATGGGCAATCTTTCAATACATATTTTAGCTAACCAAGCACATAAACTATTAGAACCTTTTTTAACTCCCCAAGCTGCAACATTAAATGCTGAGTCCCTACTTTGTGGGCCCAAATCAACAAATTCAGCCTGATCCAACTCTATATTCCTTCCACCATTGTCCCACACCCTTAATATCCATTCCCATGCCTGCTCTCCAGATTTCTCTCTATATAAATTAGAAAACTCAAGCATTTCTTTGCGAGTGTACTGCACCTCCTCATGGGTCACAGTCTCAACCTCACCTCTAAGGCCTGCCAGGACTTTAGTGTAGTTATAGGTCTAGAAACAAACAGGGGTGTTGGTGGTGGCTCCTGAGGAGAATCAACACACTCTTGCTTGGCAACTGCCTCAGGGGAGGTCATCACTGATGCCTCAGGCAGCGCAGGGTTTATCTCCTCAGACAAAGGTGGAAAGGCTAATGGCAGCATGGGTGAGGGAGGGGATGTTGCCACTACTGAGGATGGAGAAGCTGTTCTTTCTGGCAAAAAAGGTTCATCAGAGTTTACAAACTCAGTGTCCCCAGCTTCATCAGGGTCCTCCCACACATCCCCATTCCAAGTTGTGGGGTCCATTTTTTTCCATTAATGCCCTCATTTTAACAGTAGACACCTAGTGAGGCTGTGTATGTGCCTTTCATCACAGGTCAGCTACTCGCATGATAAGAGCTTGTGTCTGTTTTTCCACAATTTCAGCTCTTTCTTTACAGGAGATAAAACTCTCACTCAGGGCAATCTTAGCAGACTTGAGGCTCAGTATCTGCTTCTGAAGCTGGGAGACAGAATCCCTGAATTCATCATTGTCTTTCACCACTTTGTCCACTGAACTTAAGAGCAACCAATCAGCTTCATTATGTTCCTTGATTCCTCATATATGGTCAAAGGTGTTATGTATAGAGTCACTAAACTCCTTGCCTCTCATGAGTGATGAATCAGGAGTGTCAAATGCATGTTTTTGCATACTCTCTAAACAGTTCAAGCCAAGGACTATCAGTGTTCTCCATATTATTAGAAGTAGAGTCCTTAGCATTTTGGGGTCTAATCATATTAAACAGCCAACTCCAAAAACCCCAAAACCAATGAAAGAACTCCATCCTTAATATTCTGTTCCTCTAGAGCCACTCCTGGTACCAAAATGTATATTAGTCAGGGTTCTCTAGATGGACAGCACTAATGGAATATATATACACACACACACATATATAAAGGAGAGTTTATTAAGTATTAAATCACATGATCACAAGGTACCACAATAGGCCTTCTGCAGGCTGAGGAGCAAGAAGAGACAGTCCAACTTCCAAAACTGAAGAACTTGGAGTCTGATATTCGAGGGCAGGAAGCATCCAGCACGGGAAAAAGATGTAGGCTGGGAGGCTAGGCCAGTCTTTCCTCTCACATTTTTCTGCCTGCTTATATTCTTGCCGCACTGGCAGCTGATTAGATTGTGCCCACCCACATTAAGGGTGGGTCTGCCTTTCCCAGCCCACTGACTCAAATGTTAATCTCCTTTGGCAACACCCTCACAGACACACCCAGGACAAATACTTTGTATCCTTCAATCCAATTCAGGCTGACACTCAGTATTAACCATCACAGGGTCTCAAGAGTCCTCCCAACCTAGTCCTGCAGTTCGCTTTGGCAGGATTATGAAAGACAATTCGTGTTCAGGTGAATCTGCTGAATTTATTTATTCAGCTTTAATATGTACCAACTTTGTGCCAGGTCTTGAAACAGCAACGGGAAAGCCAGAGAGTAAAAAATGCAGTTTCTGCATTTAAGAGTCATAGCTTCAAGAAAATGCAGTTGTTTTAGTTTTCAGTGATGTCAAGTCAGGAAGGTGAGAGAAAAACTGGACATGTTAGCTTTGGAGAGTTATAGGCAGATACCAGAGGAAACCAGCATTCAGGATCCAGTCCAAATTATAGGTAGATAACAAAACCTCAAAGACAATGAATAGAACTAGAATCTAATAATAGGTGCACTGTAGTCTTCTGGTGAAACATAATTTTACTATATAGTCACTCCATTTCTACCAAAGATAATCACAATAAGACGAATTTGTTCACAAAATAAGTCTAGTCTCACTAAACTTGGCCTGATTATTTACATAACTGCAGCATGAATAGTAATTGAACATGGAGGCTCTTTTCTGTAACTTCTTTGTTTTCTTATTTTTTTTATGAGATGAGGTCTCACTGTGTTGCCCAGGATAATCTCAAACTCCTGGGCTCAAGTGATCCTCTGGCCTTAGTTTCCCAAGTAGCTAGAATTACAGGCACATGCCACTGGGCCTGGATTATAGGTTCTTTTAAAGTTTGCTTTGCTGGAACTTTTCATGAAAAATCTCAGATTAGACTTTTAAAAGCCTCTCGAGGCTATGAAGACAAGCCAAGGGCTTGCTATCAAGCTTCACTTATAATACTGTCAGAGGCATTCAAACCAGAGCAATTCCTTCTTGAATAGGGGCTGGGTAAAACAAGGGTGAGACCTACTGGGCTGCATTCCCAGGAGGTTAGGCACTCTTAATCACAGGATGACATAGGAGGTCAGCAGGAATGGTATCACAAGATACAGGTCATAAAGACCCTGCTGATAAAACAGCAGTAAAGAAGCCAGCCAAAACCCACCAAAACCAAGATGGTGATGAAAATAACTTCTGGTTCTCTTCACTTCTCATTATGCACTAATTATAATATTTTAGCATATTAAAAGACACTCCAACTAGTGCCATGATCATTTACAAATGCCACAGCAACATCAGGAAGTTACTCTATATGGTCTAAAAAGAGAAAGAGCTCTCAGTTCCGGGAACTACCCACCCTATCCCCAGAAAACTCATGAATAACCCATCCCCGTGTAGCACATAATCAAGAAATAACCATAAAAATAGCCAACTCCCAGCCCTCGGGGCTGCTCTGCCTATGGAGTAGCCATTCTTTTATTCCTTTACTTTCTTAACAAACTCACTTTCACTTTACTCTATGATCTTGCCCCAAATATTTTCCTGTAAGAGATCCAAGAATCTTCTCTTGGAGTCTGGATTGGTACCCCTTTCCAGTAACAATACCTACAGATTTGGATGAATTCTTCTCTTGTTGAGATCCTCAAGATATCCTAGGGTCCAGGGCCTGCTGGGAAGTGACATTCCTTTCTCACCTATAAGGCCTGTAAGCCGGGTATCAGTCCAGTTTTTCCAAAGGTAAAAGAGATTTATTGGCATTATAAAATCTACCTTCGTTTCCTTTTTAAATTTTTATTTTATTTTTTTGAGACAGGGTCTTGCTCTGTCACCAAAGCTGGAGTGCAGTGGTGCCATCTCAGCTCACTACAACCTCCACCTCCCTGCAACCTCTGCCTCCCAGGCTCCAGCCAACCTCCCACCTCAGCCTCCTGAGTAGCTAGGACTACAGGCACGCCTTACCATGCCTGGCTAATTTTTTGTATTTTTTTTTATAGAGACGAGATTTTACCATGTTGCTCAGTTTGGTCTAGAACTTACGAGCTCAAGCAATCCACCTGCTTCAGCCTCCCATAGTGCTGGGATTACATTACAGGCATGAGCCATTGGGCCTCAACCTTAGTTTCTTGAAGCTGCTTGTGATAGAGACAGTAGACAGTGAAGATTCCCCAGTGAAACCCCACCTTCAAGCCTAAAACAGCCTGAAGGCTGAAAGATTGGACTGCTGGTCCCAGATGAAAAACACAACCCAGAGAGAGAAATGCCCGTTTCCCAACCTTTCCTAACTGATTCTTTCTGAATAATGCCCACACATGTGCACTGGAGGAATAGGGTGGAGTGACCAGGAATTTGCACCTTATGGAGGGGGAGGAGTCTGGCTTTTCAGCTCATGTGTGGGGACCTGATATTCAATCCACGAGGTGGGAGGCCATTGGCAGGACACCTCTCACTTTGCTGAAAGTTTTTTTTTTTCCTTTTTGCCCAGTAAATTCCACTGTCCTCACTCTTCAGTATGTCCACATGCCTAATTTTTCCTGATCGTGACACAAGAACCGAGATTTAGCTTAACTAAGGAGCAAAAATTCTGCATCACTCGGTCATATCTGACCTATACACATTCTCAAATATGACATTCCAGCCAAAACCTTGGTTATAAAACCAATGCTTCCAATTATGTTCTGTTACAAAGAGAACAGATTCTTATTGAACCTACATAAATAATTATATTGCCATGAAAGAAGGATAGTCACTAATAGCTTCTGAATTCTGGACAGGTCAAGTAGGGAGAAAAAGTAATTGTACTTTGTTCATAAAGGAGTAATCTACCAAGTTGCTGTAAGCAATAGGTAGTCTGAGAGAAAAGAGAAAATTTTCCTTAAATCTGGAAAACAAAACCAGCAATGATTCAAATAAAATGTCATGAGTTCACTTAGTCTCATGTAACTAATTCTTCTTCTGCTTGATTTTGGGTCTAGCAATTTTATGAACCCAAGAGTTTCCTTATTAGAGTTCTGGAAATCCTTACTCAATACAAGGTATAACGAAGTTACCAGAAACCTGAACCTATCCGTTATTTTCATGAATCTCCTTGAAGATGAAATACTTTCAGACTACACTCACTTGTAAATGTAAGGTTCTTGTATCAGTTCGAATACCATCTCAAAAAAAAAAAAAAAAAAAAAAAAGAACTGCTGAAAACCAGGTAATTTATAAAGGAAAGAGGTTTAATCGACTCACAATTCAGCATGGCTGGGGAGGCCTCAGGAAACTTACAATCATGGCAGAAGGTGAAGGGAAACCAAGGCACCTTCTTCACAAGGCAGCAGGAAGGAGAATTGCCGAGCAAAGGGGGAAAAGCCCCTTATAAAACCATCACATCTTGTGAGAACTCACCCACTATCATGAGAATAGCATGGAGGAACTGCCCCCATTATTCAATTACATCCACCTGGTCTCTCCTTTGGCACGTGGGGATAATGGGGATAATGAGGACTGTCAGGCCTCTGAGCCAAAGCTAAGCCATCATATCCCCTGTGACCTGCAGGTACACATCCAGATGGCTGGTTCCTGCCTTAACTGATGACATTTCACCACAAAAGAAGTGAAAATGGTCTGTTCCTGCCTTAACTGATGACATTTCACCACAAAAGAAGTGAAAATGGTCTGTTCCTGCCTTAACTGATGACATTACCTTGTGAAATTCCTTTTCCTGGCTCATCCTGGCTCCAAAGCTCTCCCACTGAGCACCTTGTGAGCCCCCCCACCCCTGCCCGCCAGAGAACAACCCCCTTTGACTGTAATTTTCCTTTACCTACCCAAAACCTATAAAACGCCCCCCTTCCCCATCTCCCTTTGCTGACTCTCTTTTCAGACTCAGCCCACCTGCACCCAGGTGATATAAACAGCCTTGTTGCTCACACAAAGCCTATTTGGTGGTCTCTTTACATGGATGCGCATGACAGGGATTATGGAGATTTCAATTCAAGATGAGATTTGGGTGGGAATACAAAGCCTAACCATATCATTCTGCCCCTGGCCCCTCCCAAATCTCAGGTCTTTTCTACATTTCAAAACCAATCATGCCTTCCCAATACTCCCCCAAAGTCTTAATTCATTCCAGCACTAACCCAAACGTCCAAGCTCAAAGTCTCTTTGAGACGAGGTAAGTGCCCTCCACCTATACGCTTGTAAAATCAAAAGCTGAACAACTGATTTACAGCCTTGTTGCCACGGGTGAGACCGTCAGCTGGCCCATTACTCAATACAACCATTACAACCAGAAATGCAGACCTCTATACCCTACGCCTCACGTGCTTTGTCCAGCCCAGCCTGTATACCCTATCCCCAATATCAATTCTTGCACTTTGCCTAATAAAAATCCCAACCTTTTCAGAGAGGCAGTGAGGGAATTCTCTTTCTTGTGCTGCCTCCCTTATGCCCATGCATAAGCTCCAGTGAAGTCTCAGGAAAACTCTTTGGGCCTTATGTCAATTTCTATTGCATTGAGAGCCCAAGAACCCATAGTATGTAACAAGCCTAGGCAATGCAGTATGAACTCCCTGGAAAAAATTTAAAGAAAAAGAAAAGGAAGAACTTGGTGTAAGAACCAGGTTGGGAGGAGAGAAGGGTATGTCTTACGTTAAGGAATTCAATTTGGGATTTTAAAGAATAATTCTTTAAGATAGTCCCCAAATCCCTATCTAGATGCCTCTCCTTTGCCTGGTGAAATAAGTTAATGGAGTTTGCTGAAAGATCAGCCACAGGATATGATCAGAAAAGGCAGAGGAGTGAGACAAAGAAAGAGCTAAATGGTTAGTCTACATGATAAAGAATCAAGAGTGAAACTCTGTCTCAAAAAAAACATAAATAAATAAAAAGAATCTGGAGTTTCCTGAAAAAACTTTCAGATAGAAGGATAGGACCTTGCAACCCCATAAACTGGAACCCATGGTGGGAAAGGGGGGTTGGGGAGATGAGAGTGACTGAGGAAATGAGAACAAGGAAGTCTAACTATTGGTGCTCGCTTATCCTCATTACCACTGCCCATGCCCACCTGCCCCTGCCACTGCCTCCAAAGAAGCTTTTTGGTAAAGGAGTGCACTACACAACTACCATATGTTAGTGATAGTTTGTGGGAATTTAAAACAACACCAAAACCAATGCTATATCCCACATTAGTTGGGAAGAGGAGAGGTGGAAACAGGAGGAAGGATAAACTGAGATGGAATTTAGTAGGGGCACAGGAAACAAAAGGCAAAGACCAGGAGAATTCATAGAAATAGAGGAATAAGGGGATGGAGCTCCAAGTACTTTCATTTTAATATAGTGTGACCACCCCCCCACACACACACATACATACATATACATAAGGCGGGTGAGCTGGAGTCATTTGAGAGCCCGAAGCATGATTGTGTTAAATCAAGGTGTCTCTAAACCAGTTGGAACTTCTGAATGGATTCCCTACTGTTAGGGGCTCCTTCCTGTCACCTAAATCCTTTACAGAATACAAGTCCTTTGCCAAGTGTATACTCTGCAAATATCCACTTCAAGTGTGTAGTTTGCCTTTGCTCGCATTATGGTGTCTTTTGAGAAACAGCAGCTTTTATTTTTCTTGTAGCCCAGTTTTTCAATGTATCAATAAAGTATGATGAATACTTTTTTAATGAAGTTTTTGCCAACCCCAAAGTCATAAAGATATTCTCCTATGCTTTCTTCTGAAAGCTTTGTTAGTTTAACCTATTACATTAGGTCTAAAATTCTTCTTGTGGTTTTTGTAAAGAAGAAGGGTTCTGGATACATTTATTTTACTTATAGATATCTGATTGGCACAGCACCATTTATTGGGAAGACCATATGCATTGCACTACAATAACACCTTTATGAAAAAAAAAAATCAGTGGTGGTCTAAGTCTTAGAATCCAGTAGTAATATCTACAGATATTCTTCAAGAACCCCTTTGCAATATGTGGCACATTTGTTTTTACATGTATTTTAGAATCAACTTATTTGTATATAAACCTGCTGGGAGTTTGATTAGGATTAGATTAAATCCATTGATTTGGGGAGAACTAAAATCTTTACAATAGTGAGTCTTCCAAAAATTATCATGATATAACCCTCCATTTACTTACAGCTACTTCAAAAGGTCTTTTACATCTTTGATTAGATTTATTCTAAAGTTTTTAATTTTTTGAAAATAGTATCTTCTTCCTTATTTCTTCTTTTGTTACTTTGTTGCTAATATTAAAAAATTTGATTTTTTGTATGTTGATCTCATTTCACAAAATTGTTAAATGTACTTATAGTTATTCTATATTAATAACTATTTTTCCTTTTTAAATTTCAGTAGCTTTAGGGGTACAAGTGGTTTTTGGTTACATGGATTAATTGTATAGTGGAAAGTCTGAGACTTTAGTGTACCTGTCACCTGAGTAGTGTACACTGTACCCAATATGCAGTTTTTTATCCCTCATCCTCATTTCACCCTTCCCCCTTCTCAGTCTCCAATGTCCATTCTACCACTCTCTATGCCTTTGCATACCCATAGCTTAGCTCCCATTTATAAGTGAGAAAATACAGTATTTGTTCCATTCCTGAGTTACTTCACTTAGAATAATGACCTCCAGCTCCATCCAAGTTGCTGCAAAAGACATCATTTCATTCTTTTTCGTGGCTGAGTAGTTCTCAATGGTGTATATATACGACGTTTTCTTTATCCATTCATCAGCTGATGAACACTTAGGTTGGTTCCATATCTTTGCAATTGTGAATTGTGCTGCAATAAACATATGTGTGCAGGTGTCTTTTTTTGAAATAATGACTTATTTTCCTTTGGGTAGATACCCTGTAGTGGGATTGCTGGATCAAATGGTAGATCTACCTTTTTTTTTTCTTTGAGACAAGGACTCAGTCTGTCACCCAGGCTAGAGTGCAGTGGCATGACAATGGCTCACCGCAGCCTCTACCTCCTGAACTCAAGCAATCATCCCACCTCAGCCTCCTGAGACCACAGCTCATCTCCTAGCTGGGACCACAGCTGGGACACCAGCCTGGCTAATATTTAACTTATTTGTTTGTAGTGACATGGTCTCACCATGTTGCCCAGGCTAGTCTGGAACTCCAGGGATCAAGCAATCCTCTTGCCTTGGCCTCCCAAAATGCTAGGATTACAGTCGTGAGCCACTGCACCTGGACTAGATCTACTTTTAGTTGTTTGAGAAATCTCCATACTCTTTTAAGAGATAGTACTAATTTACATTTCCACCAGGAGTGTATAAGCATTTGTGGCTGGGTGAAGTGGCTCATGACTGTAATCCCAGCACTTTGGGAGGCTGAGGTGGGAGGATTGCTTGAGCCCAGGAGTTCAAGGCCAGCCTGGGCAACATAGTGAGACCCTGTCTCTACAAAAATTTTTTTTTTTAATTAGCCAGGCATGGTGGCACATACCTGTAGTCCCAGCTACTTGGGAGGCTGAGGTAGGAGCATCACTTGAGCCCAGGAGCTTGAGACTGCAGTGAGCCATGTTCATGCCACTGCATTCCAGTCTGGGTGACAGAGTAAGACCCTATCTCAAAAACAAACAAAAACAAAAACAAAACAAAAAAAACAAAAAAAACATCATTCCCCTTTCACCACATCAATGCCAACATCTGTTGTTTTTTGACTTTTCAATAATGACCATTCTGGTGGGGGTAAGATGGTATCTTATTGTAGTTTTAATTTGCATTTTCCTGATGATTAATGATGTTGAACATTTTTTCATGTTTGTTGGTCATTTGTACATCTTCTTTTGAGAAATATCTGTTTATGTCATTTGCCCAATTTTTGATGGGATTATTTATTTTTTTCTTACTGATTTGTTTGAGTTCCTCGTAGATACTGGATATTAATCCTTTTGTTGGCTGCATAGTTTTCAAATATTTTCTCCCATTCTGTGGGTTGTCTGTTTACTCTGATTATTAATTTTGCTATGCAGAAGCTTTTTAGTTTAATTAGGTCTCATTTATTTATTTTTGCTTTTGTTGTATTTGCTTTAGGAGTCTTAGTCAGAAATTCTAGGTTTTCCTAGGTTTTTTTCTAGAATTTTTATGGCTTCGAGTCTTAGATTTAAGACTTCAATCCATCTTGAGTTGATTTTTGTATATGATGAGAGATAGAGATCCAGTTTCTTTCTGCTACATGTGGGCATCCAGTTTGCCCAGCCCCATTTATTGTATAGAGTATCCTTTCCCTAATTTATGTTTTTGTAATGCTTTGTCAAAGATCAGTTGGTTGTAAGTATGTGGCTTTATTTTTGGATTCTCTATTATGTTCCATTGGTCTATGTATTTACTTTTATACAAGTAGCATGCTGTTTTGGTTACTCTAGCCTTATAGTATAATTTGAAGTTCAAGTAATGTGATGACTCTAGATTTGTTCTTTTTGTTTAGGATTGCTTTGGCTATTCAGGCTCTTTTTTGGATTCATATCAATTTTGGGATCATTTTCCTAATTCTGTGGAAAACGATGTTGGTATTTTGATAGGAATTACATTGAATCTGTAGATTGCTTTGGGCAATATGGTCCTTTTCATGATATTGATCTCTTCAATCCATGACTATGGGTTATATTTCCATTTGTTTGTGTCATCTATAATTTCTTTCAGCAATGTTTTGTAGTTATCCTTGTAGAGATCTTTCACCTCTTTGGTTAAGTATCTTCCTATGTATTTTTTTCTTTTGCAGCTATCGTAAAAGGGATTGAGTTCTTGATTTGAGTCTCAGCCTGGTTGGTTTTGGTGTATAGCAGTGCCACTGTTTTGTGTACACTGATTTTGTAATCTGAAACTTTACTGAATTCATGTATTAAATCTAGAAGTCTTTTGGAGGAGTCTTTAGGGTTTTCTAGGTACACAGTCACATCATCGGAAACCAGGGATAGTTTGACTTCCTCTTTTCCAATTTGGATGCCCTTTATTTCTTTTTCTTGCCTGATTGCTCTGGCTAGGACTTCCAATAACTAATTCTAATATTATTTCTGTGGTCTTTTGAATTTTTATAAGTACAACATGTGTTGACTGAAAATTTCTCTTACTCCCACTTCTTTTTACATGTGGTAAATTATGTTGACTTTTTTTCTTTTTTCTTTTCTTTTTTTTCTAATTATACTTTAAGTTCTGGGGTACATGTGCAGAATGTGTAGGTTTGTTACATAGCTATACACGTGCCATGGTAGCTAGCTGCATCCATCAACCTGTCATCCATATTAGGTATTTCTCTTAATGCTATCACTCCCCTAGCCCCTGCCCCTCAAGAGGCCCTGGTGTGTGATGTTCCCCTCCCTGTGTCCATGTGTACTCGTTGCTCAACTCCCACTTATGAGTGAGAACATGCAGTGTTTGGTTTTCTGTTCTTGTGTTAGTTTGCTGAGAATGACAGTTTCCAGCTTCATCCATGTTCCTGTAAAGGTAATGAACTCATCCTTTTTTTTATAGCTGCATAGTATTCTTTGATGAATATGTGCCACATTTTCTTTATGCAGTCTATCATTGATGGGCATTTGGGTTGGTTCCAAGTCTTTGTTATTGTGAATACTGCATATTGTTTATGCAATACACATACGTGTGCATGTGTTTTTATTAGTAGAATGATTTATAATACTTTGAGTATATACCCAGTAATGGGATTGCTGGGTCAAATGATATTTCTAGTTTCAGATCCTTTAGGAATCGCCACACTGTCTTCCACAATGGTTGAACTAATTTATATTCCCACCAACAGTGTAAAAGCGTTCCTATTCCTTGACATCCTCTCCAGCATCTGTTGTTTCTGACTTTTAAATGATCGCCATTCTAACTGGTGTGAGATGGTATTTCATTGTGGTTCTGATTTGCAATTCTCTAATGACTAGTGATGATGAGCTTTTTTTCCCCATGTTTTTTGGCCACATAAATGTCTAATTTTGAGAAGTGCCTGCTCATATCCTTCACCCACTTTTTGACGGAGTTGTTTTTTCCTTGTAAATTTGTTTACATTCTTTGTAGAGTCTAGATATTAGCCCTTTGTCAGATGGATAAAATGCAAAAATTTTCTCCCATTCCATAGGTTGCCTGTTCACTCTGGTGATAGTTTCTTTTGCAGTGCAGAAGTCTTTAGTTTAATTAGATCCCATTTGTCTGTTTTGGCTTTTGTTGCCATTGCTTTTGGTGTTTTAGTCATGAAGTCTTTGCCCACTCCTATGTACTGAATGGTATTACCTAAGTTTTCTTCTAGGGTTTTTATGGTTTTAGGTTTTACATTTAAGTCTTTAATCCATCTTGAGTTAATTTTTGTATTAGGTGTAAGGAAGGGGTCCAGTTTCAGCTTTCTGCATATGGCTAGCCAGTTTTCCCAGCACCATTTATTAAATAGGGAATCATTTCCCCATTGCTTGTTTTTGTCAGGTTTGTCAAAGATCAGATGGTCGTAGATGTGTGGTGTTATTTCTGAGGCCTCTGTTCTGTTCCATTGGTCCACATATCTGTTTTGGTACCAACACTGTGCTGTTTTTTGTAGTATAGTTTGAAGTCAGGTAGCATGATGCCTCCAGCTTTGTTCTTTTTGCTTAGGATTGTCTTGGGTATGGAGGCACTTTTTTGGTTCCATATGAAATTTAAAGCAGATTTTTCTAATTCTGTGAAGAAAGAAAGTCAATGGTAGCTTGATGGGGATAACATTGAATCTATAAATTACTTTGGGCAGCACGGCCATTTTCACGATATTGATTCTTCCTATCCATGAGCATGGAATATTTTTCCATTTATTTGTGTCCTCTCTTATTTCCTTGAGCAGTGGTTTGTGGTTTTCCTTGAAGAGGTCCTTCAAATCCCTTGTAAGTTATATTCCTAGGTATTTTATTCTCTTTGTAGCAATTGTGAATGGGAGTTCACTCATGATTTGGCTCTCTGTCTGTTATTGGTGTGTAGGAATGCTTGTGACTTTTGCACATTGATTTTTTATCCTGAGACTTTGCTGAGGTTATCAGCTTAAGGACGTTTGGGGCTGAGACAATGGTGTTTTCTAAATATACAATCATATCATCTGCAAACAGAGACAATTTGACTTCCTGTTTTCCTAATTGAATACCCTGTATTTCTTCCTCTTGCCTGATCGCCCTGGCCAGAACTTCCAATACTATATTGAATAGGAGTGGTGAGAGAGGGCATCCTTGTCTTGTGCTTGTTTTCAAAGGGAATGCTTCCAGTTTTTGCCCATTCAGTATGATATTGGCTTTGGGTCTGTCATAAATAGCTCTTATTATTTTGAGATATGTTCCATCAATATCTAGTTTATTGAGAATTTTTAGGATGAAGGCTGTTGAATTTTGTCAAAGGCCTTTTCTGCATCTATTGAGATAATCATGTGGTTTTTGTCATTGGTTCTGTTTATGTTATGGATTACGTTTATAGGTTTGCATATGTTGAACCAGCCTTGCATCCCAGGGATGAAGCCAACTTGATCTTGGTGGATAAGCTTTTTGATGTGCTGCTGGATTTGGTTTGCCAGTATTTTATTGAGGATTTTCACTTCGATTTTCATCAAGGATATTCACCTGTAATTTTCTTTTTGTGCTGTGTCTCTGACAGGTTTTGATACCAGGATGATGCTGGCCTCATGAAATGAGTTAGGGAGGAGTCCCTCTTTTTCTATTGTTTAGAATAGTTTCAGAAGGAATGGTACCAGCTCCTCTTTGTACCTCTGGCCCGGGACTTTTTTGGTTGGTAGGCTATTAATTACTGCCTCAATTTCAGAAGTTGTTATTAGTCTATTCAGGGATTCCACTTCTTCCTGGTTTAGACTGGGGAGGGTGTATATGTCCAGGAATTTATCCATTTCTTCTAGATTTTCTAGTTTATTTGCATAGAGGTGTTTATAGTATTGTCTGATGGTAGTTTGTATTTCTGTGGGATCAGTGGCGATATCCCCTGTATCATTTTTTAGTGCATCTATTTTATTCTTCTCTCTTTTCTTCTTTATTACTCTGGCTAGCAATCTATCTATTTGGTTGATGTTTTCAAAAAAACATCTCCTGGATTCACTGATTTTTTGAAGAGTTTTTTTTGTGTGTGTCTCTATCTCCTTCAGTTCAGTTCTGATCTTAGTTATTTCTTGTCTTCTGCTAGCTTTTGAATTTGTTTGCTCTTGCTTCTCTAGTTCTTTTAATTGTGATGTTAGAATGTCAATTTTAGATCTTTCTGCTTTCTCTTGTGGACATTTAGTGCTATAAATTTCCCTCTAACCACTGCTTTAAATGTGTCCCAGAGATTCTGGTAAATTGTGTCTCTGTTCTCATTGGTTTCAAAGCATATCTTCATTTCTGCCTTAATTTCGTTACTTACTCAGTAGTCATTCAGGAGCAGGTTGTTCAGTTTCCATGTAGTTGTGTGATTTTGCGTGAGTTTCTTAATCTGCAGATCTTTATTTGCAGTTCTAATTTTATTTTATTTTATTTATTTATTTTTTTTTTGAGACGGAGTCTGGCTCTGTGGCCCAGGCTGGAGCGCAGTGGCCGGATCTCAGCTCACTGCAAGCTCCGCCTCCCGGGTTCCCGCCATTCTCCTGCCTCAGCCTCCCGAGTATCTGGGACTACAGGCGCCGCCACCTCGCCCGGCTAGTTTTTTTTTTTGTATTTTTAGTAGAGACGGGGTTTCACCGAGTTAGCCAGGATGGTCTCGATCTCCTGACCTCGTGATCCGCCCGTCTCGGCCTCCCAAAGTGCTGGGATTACAGGCGTGAGCCACCGCGCCCGGCCTGCAGTTCTAATTTTATTGCACTATCGTCTGAGAGACCGTTTGTTATGATTTCCGTTCTTTTGCATTTGCTGAAGCATGTTTTACTTCCAATTATGTGGTCAATTTTAGAATAAGTGCAAGGTGGTGCTGAGAATGTATATTCTGTTGATTTGGGGTGGCGAGCTCTGTAGATGTCTATTAGGTCTGCTTGTTCCAGAACTGAGTTCTGAATATCCTTGTTAATTTTTTGTCTCGTTGATCTAACATTGACAATGGGGTGTTAAAGTCTCCCACTATTATTGTGTGGGAGCCTAAGTCTCTTTGTAGGTCTCTAAGAACTTGCTTTATGAATCTGGGTGCTCCTGTATTGGGAGCATATATATTTAGGATAGTTAACTTTTCTTGTTGCATGATCCCTTTACCATTATGTAATGCCCTTCTTTGTCTCTTTTGACCTTTGTTGGTTAAAAGTCTGTTTTATCAGAGACTAGGATTACAACCCCTGCTTTTTTTGTTTTCCATTTGTTTGGTAGATCTTCCTCCATCCCTTTATTTTGAGCCTATGTGTGTCTTTGCACATGAGATGGGTCTCCTGAATACAGCACACCAATGGGTCTCGACCCTTTATCCAATTTGCCAGTCTGTGTCTTTTAATTGGGGCAATTAGTCCACTAACATTTAAGGTTAATATTGTTATATGTGAATTTGATCCTGTCATTATGATGCTAGCTGGATATTTTGCCCATTAGTTGATGCCATTTCTTCATAGTGTTGATGGTCTTTACAGTTTGGTATGTTCTTGCAGTGGCTGGTACTGGTTGTTCCTTTCCATGTTTAGTGCTTCCTTCATGAGCTCTTGTAAGGCAGGCCTGGTGGTGACAACATCTCTCAGCATTTGCTTGTCTGTAAAGGATTTTATTTCTCCTTCACTTATTAAGCTTAGTTTGGCTGGATATGAAATACTGGGTTGAAAATTCTTTTCTTTGAGAATGTTGAATATTGGCCCTCACTCTCTTCTGGCTTGTACGGTTTCTGCCGAGAGATCCGCTGTTAGTCTGATGGGCTTCCCTTTGTGGGTAACCTGATCTTTCTCTCTGGCTGCCCTTAACATTTTTCCCTTCATTTCAACCTTGGTGAATCTGACGATTATGTGTCTTAGGGTTGCTGTTCTTGAGGAGTATCTTTGTGGTGTTCTCTGTATTTCCCGAATTTGAATGTTGGCCTGTCTTGTTAGGTTGGGGAAGTTCTCCTGGATAATATCCTGAAGAGTGTTTTCCAACTTGGTTTCATTCTCCCTGTCACTTTCAGGTACACCAGTCAAATGTAGTTTTGGTCTTTTCACATAGTCCTATATTTTTTGGAGGCTTCGTTCATTCCTTTTCATTCTTTTTTCTCTAATCTTGTCTTCTTGCTTTATTTCATTGAGTTGATCTTCAATCTCTGATATCCTTTCTTCTGCTTGATTGATTCAGCTTTGATACTTGTTTATGTTTCATGAAGTTCTTGTGCTGTGTTTTTCAGCTCCATCAAGTGATTTATGTTCTTCTCTAAACTGGTTATTCTAGGTAGCAATTCATTTAACTTTTTTCAGGGTTCTTAGCTTCCTTGCATTGGGTTAGAGCATGCTCCTTTAGCTTGGAGGAGTTTGTTATTATCCACCTTCTGAAGCCTACTTCTGTCAATTTGTCAAACTCATTCTCCATCCAGTTTTGTTCCCTTCCTGGTGGGAAGTAGTGATCCTTTGGAGGAGGAGAGGCATTCTGGTTTTTGGAATTTTCAGCCTTTTTGCACTGGTTTGTTCCCATCTTCGTGGATTTATCTACCTTTGGTGTTTGATGTTGGTGACCTTTGGATGGGGTCTCTGAGTGGATGTCCTCTTTATTGATGTTGATGCTCTTCCTTTCTGTTTGTTAGTTTTCCTTCTAACAGTCAGGCCCCTTTGCTGCAGGTCTGCTGGAGTTTGCTGGAGGTTCACACCAGGCCCTGTTTTCCTGGGTATCACCAGCAGAGGCTGCAGAATAGCAAAGATTTCTGCCTGTTCCTTCCTCTGTAAGCTTCATCCCAGAGGAGCACCTGCCAGATGCCAGCCAGAGCTCTCCTGTAGGAGGCGTCTGTCGGCCTCTAAGGGAGATGTCTCCCAGTCAGAAAACATGGGGGTCCGTGACCCACTTGAGGAGGCCGTCTGACCCTTAACAGAGCTCAAGCACAGTACTGGAAGATCCACTGTTTTTTTCAGAGGCATCAGGCAGGACATTTAAGTCAGCTGAAGCTGCCACCACAGCTGCCCCTTCCCCCAGGTGCTCTGTCCCAGGGAGATGGGGCTTTTATTGGGATGCTGCCTTTGTTTCAGAGATGCCCTGCCCAGAGAGGAGGAATCTAGTGAGGCAGTCCGGCCACAGTGGCCTTGCTGAGCTGTAGTGGTCTCTGCCCAGTGCGAACTTCCTGGTAGCTTTGTTTACACTGTGAGGGTAAAATCACCTACTCAAGCCTCAGCAATGGTGGATGCCACTCCCTGCACCAAGCTCGAGCATCCCAGGTTGACCTCAGACTGCTGTGCTGGCAGTGAGAATTTCAAGCCAGTGAATCTTACTTCCTGGGCTCTGTGGGTGTGGGACCCGCCGAGCCAGACCACTTGGCTCCCTGGCTTCAACCCCTTTTCCAGGGCAGTGAATGGTTCTGTCTTGGTGGTGTTTCAGGTGCCACTGGGGTATGAAAAAAAAAAAAATTCCTGCAGCTAGCTCGGTGTCTGCCCAAATGGCCACCCAGTTTTGTGCTTGAAACCCAGGGTCCTGGTGGTGTAGGCACTGGGGGGAGTCTCCTGGTCTGCAGGTTGCAAAGACCATGGGGACAGTGCAGTATCTAGGCTGGAGCGCACTGTTCACAGTCCCTCCCAGCTATCCTTGGCTAGGGCAGGGAATTCCCCAACCCCTTGTGCTTCCCAGGTGAGGCAACACCCCACTCTGCTTCGGCTCACCCTCTGTGGGCTGCACCCACTGTCCAACCAGTACCAGTGAGATGAACCGGGTACCTCAGTTGGAAATGCAGAAATCATGCATCTTCTGCGTCGATCTCACTGGGAGCTCTGGACTGGAACTGTTCCTGTTTGGCCATCTTGTCAGCAATCATGTTGACAGATTTTTAAGTGGGAAACTAACATTGCATTATTGAAATTAACCCTTACTTGTTGTAATGTACTAGTCTCTCTTATTTGGTAATTTTTAAAAGCATTTTCTTCTAAAAATTAGTCTATAATTTTCCTTTCTTATATGTTTTAGAATTAAGATCATATTGGCCTTACAAAAAAGTAGAGAAGTGTTTCCTTTTTCTCTTCTCTAAAAGAATTTATGTAAGATTGTTGTTATTTCTTCATTTAATGTTTAAAAGAAATCACTGGTGAAACCATTGAATCTGGAGTTTCACTTGTGTGAACGTTTTTAATTATAGGTTAGGTTTTTTAAATAGAGATATGAATTTTTGTTTCTCTTTGTGTCCATTTTGGTAAGCTATGTTTTTCTAGGGATTTCTCAGTTTCACCACAATTTTAAATGACATAATTATTGATTATATTCCTTATTATCTATTCAATATCTATATAACTTGAGGAATGTTTCATTTTTCCTCCTAATGTTGAAAATTTGTCTTTGCTTCTGTTTATGATGTCATGCTGAAGGACCTATCAATTTTATTGTTATTTTCAAATAATACAATTTGGGTTTTGTTTATTTTCTCTAGTGAACATCTGTTTTATATTTTTCTGCTCCTATATTCATTCTACATTTTAATCCCATAAGACATTAAATTATTGATACATATGGTGAATATTTACTTACATTTACCCTCATATTATCTCTTTTCATTTTTCTTTATTATTTTCTCATGTTTCCATGCTTCTGTGTGGGACCATTTTTCTTTTGTCTGCAGAATTCCTTTTAGTATTTCTTTTAGTTCGCATCTGCTAGTGATGAATATTTTTACTCTTGTTTAACTAGAAATGTCTTCAGTTTCCCTTCAGTTTTGAATAGCATTTTTGCTTGGTATAGAGTTCTAGATTGGCAATTATTTTCTTTCAGCACCTTTTGCTTTTCTTATTTTTACTTTTATTTAAGACATTTTTATTTTAGAATTCCCCAGGCTGGTCTGGTCTGAAACTCCTGGCTCAAGTGATACTCCTGCCTCATCCTTCCAAGTAGCTGAGATTACAGATGTGAGCTACCATACCCAACTCTTTCAGCACTTTTTAAATGTTATTTCATTGTCTTCCATCTTCCATCATCTCAGTTGAGGAGTGAATTTAAGTCTTTTGTTGCTTTTACAACTACTGTGCCTTTTAAAAATCCAACTGCCTGAACGATTTTCACTTGTCTTTGGTTTTAACAGTTTGGCTATAATGTGCTAAGGTTGTATTCTTAAATTCATCTTACTTTGGGTTTGTAGGCTTGAATCTGAGACTTGTCTTTCATTAATTTCAGAGAATTTTACAGCCATTGTTTATTAAAATATTGCTTCTGACTTGATATGGTTTGGCTCTGTGTCCTCACTGAGATCTCATCTTGAATTTTAATCTGAATTGTAATCCCCACATGTTCAGAAAGAGACTTCATGGAAGGTAACTGAATTATGGGGGCAGTTTCTGTTCTCGTGATAGTGAATGAGTTCTCGTGATAGTGAATGAGTTCTCACAAGTTCTGCTGGTTTTGTGAGGGGCTTCCCCTACCCCTTTGTTCTGCACTTCTCTCATTCTTCTTCTTCCTGCCACCACGTGAAGAAGGACATGTTTCCATCTTCTTCCACCATGATTGTAAGTTTCCTGAGGCTTCCCCAGCCATTTGTGAGTCAATTAAACCTCTTTCCTTTAAAAATTATCCAGTCTTAGGCAGTTCTTTACAGCAGCATGAGAACAAACTGATACATGACCCATTATTATATTTTTCTCTTTTGGAGACTTTAATTTCAAAAGTACACAGTACTCTTTTTCTATATTACCCACCCTTTTTACACATTATGCTTCAGTTTGCATATTTTCTATTCACTTTTCTTCTAGTTCACTACTATTTTGGTCTTGTATAGCTAATGTGCTGTTAAACTCTTTCATTGAGTACTTAATTTCAGTTTTTGAATTTTTCAGTTCTAGTATTTCTATTTTATGGATTCAAATTTTCTAGTAAAACTCTATTTTTCTCTATTATCTTGACATATTAATCATAGCTATCTTATTTTTCTAATAATTCTAATACTTGGTTTTCCTTGAAACTGTTTTTATTGTGTTTTTTCTATTGTTATTTTTCAGTCATAAGGTGTGCCATGCCTAGTAACTTTTTATTAAATGTGGCACATTGTGTACGAAAATTTTTAGGGGTTGTGGATGATTTTATCTTATCTTCCTTCAGGGATTACTATTTCCTCTGCTAGCAGATCAAGTAGGCGATTAATGCTTTGTTCCCATTCAAAACTGAAATGACTATAGGTTCAGTGTACTTCTAGATCAACCCTGACTCTTCGGTCATAGCATCTAGGTGTTTCACCTGAGGACTTATGGAGGCCTGACATCTAATACCTCCCTTTTCAGCAATAAGTGATTACCAAAATCTGTGCAGTACTTATCAGAGGTTTTCATCTGGCCTCTAATCTCCATCCCAGCACAGCCTGAGAATTCAGCAGATGTCTTCAAGCAAGTCCAACAAAGTATCGGGGTCAGTTTCTCACTTCTCTTTCCTTATAAAAATCAAGCCTCTATGACTTGTTGTCTTTCTAGTGTGAGATGGTGAAAGGCTTCACTGGTTTCTCTGCCTCTTAGTAGCAATCCTCTCCCTGATCCCTTTGCTTGAATTCTTCATTTCTTTTATTGCTCTATACTTAGAATTTTAAAATGTCCTGAGGAAAACAGTGACTGCATAATGTCAGCTCAATTCTCTATATGGTTCTCCCTTCTCCAAGATTTTGTCCCATTAATTCCTATTTTCCTCTGTAACTCTTTGATTACTTCAAACATATATTTAAAATACATATTTAACTTCTCTAGCTGATCTTAGAAGAAGCATTATTCTATCTGAACTATTCCATCACACCTGCAAGTAAGTGGGGTTTTGTTTGTTTGTTTGCTTTTTGAGATGGAGTCTCACTCTGTTGCCCAGGCTAGAGTGCAATGGTGCGACCTTTGTTCACTGCAACCTCTGGCACCCGGGTTCAAGCAATTCTCCCACCTCAGCCTCCCAAGCAGCTGGGATTGCAGGCACCCACCATCATGCCCAGCTAATGTTTTTCATGTTTTTGTAGAGAGGGGGTTTAACCATGTTGGTCAGGCTGGTCTTGAACTCCTGACCTCTGGTGATCCACCTGCCTCAGCCTCCCAAAGTGCTGGGATTACAGGTGTCAGCCACTGCGCCTGGTCCAGTTTTCTTTTTTGAACAAAAATTTTATAACATTCTACTCAGCTTGAGGTATTTTTTGCCTACAGAATGAAATCCAAACTTCTTACCAGGTCAGAGAAGTTCCTTTTAACCACCTAGTGTTAGTATATCTTTCTAGCTTCATCTCCTGCTACTCCCTTTCATTCACCCTATAACTCAGTCAAATTGACCTGCTCATGAATCCTCAAATATACCATGCTCCTCCACCATTTTAAGCCTTTGCACAAGCCATATCTTTTGCTAAAAATTCCCTTTCCCTTTTCTCTCTTCCCAAGCTACTACTGATCATTAAGGCTCATCTTAAATGCCACTTCCTCTATGAAGCATTGCCTGTGTGCCAAGAAAAAAGTTAGATACTCCTTCTTTTAAATATCTATGTTGATACTACTATTTTAACACTTTCTTTGTTATTATGTATGTTAATCTGTTTATCTTCTCCAGTGGACTCTGAGATACTTGAAGGTAAGAATATGACATTATGAGTACTTGTATCTTCAATGTCCAGAATAGTACTTGGCATATATTAAGCTCAAGTTTAGGAGTCCTCATTGTATATCGTTCTCACTAAAAGCCCTTGGAATTCTTTTCTACCTGCCATCCTAATTGTAGAAGACTACGTGCTCGCAAACGAGACTGAGATGTTCCCGATAAGTCCTGCTCTTGCAAACGAAGCAGGGCATTCCTTCCCTGCAAACAAGGAGGACAAAGGAGCCAGCTGCTAACAGCAGACCCTGGGGGCTTGTTTATTTGTAAACATCTTGAAAATCCAGAAAGTCAGGGAAAGGTCAGAAAAACAACAATGTGTCTTGTGACTTGGCAACATTCCACAAACAACTGTATAAAATAAAGCAGAGCGCGCCATTTGAGGCGGCCGCCATGTTTGTCTTGTCTTGTGTTGTCTTGTGTGTTCATTCCTTTGTTTAGGAAATATGCGGACCCCAACACTAATCAATCTACTTTTCTTCCTTTCCTTCATAGTCAAACTTGCCACAAATGATCTAAAACTCTGCCTTAATTATCTCAGTTTCCGTAATATCAAATATTTATTTTACTGAAATTTGGCAATTGTCCTATAACTTTACAGAAACAACACTCTTGAAATTGCCCAACATTTCCTTCTCACTGTACACCTAGTTTTTTATTAATTGATCCTATGAACTTCAGAATTGATGTACACCTTGTTTTAAAATCATTTCTATATAATTTATCTGACAAACTATTAAAAATTATAGTAGAATTTTTTTGCGTATTAATACCACAAAAAGTCTTAAACTTAGTAAGTCAGATAAAGAATGAAGGCCGTCTTCAAAGATCTTACTACAGTTCTATCCTTCTATGTCTCCTTTGTATCAGCTGAGACTGCTTACTATCTTCTTCAAATCTCTTTCCGAAAGAGACAATACCCGCATCTAGCTCTATACTACTTCTACTACTTTTATGTGTTAAATCATGTGGGAATGAAAGAGAATTCAAAGGGTAAACAGCACAAATGTGATTGGATTTAGCCAGAAGAGGAAGTAGTAATCAGGGTAGGACCAGCTGCATGATGAAAAATGCCACTATCATTTTGACCATGAGATAGCATCAGGGATTTCACCATAATCAAAAAGATTTGTGATGGTCACAGGCAGTTTCAACCTTTCTGGTATTCAGAATCATGATATAGGGACTGAGGATATGAGTATCTCAAAATACTGAGTAAAGATCCATGTTGTCCATTTGGCTGAGAGTGATAACAGGTAGAACCCAAACTGCTTAGAGAAAAGAAAACAAGCAAAAGAATAAGGGAAAGTTGCACTAGATGACTGGCTAAAAAGGTATACTGCTCTTTAATATGAGTTGAACTAGTCACAAGGATCAAGAGTAAATCAGGAGGGAGTAGAAAGAATTGCTTGATCTCATAGTGGCTAAGCATGAAATTGCCACTGGAGTTCCTAGTCCTACCCAGTTTATTCCCACTCCAGAATGAGGATAGAGTTTGGCACGATGTAAACTTTTCTAGCTTCTCTTTTTCTTCCCATTCCAGCTGTGGCCATTCTCCCATATTCTCTATTTTTATCCGTCTTCCTTCTGTTGCTTCTCTTCAGAGTCTCATTTTGCTTACCTTATTTCAATCATTATCTCTTTTCAGATGTCTCTGTTTTGCTGCCTTCTGGAGTGTAGGCAATCATCAAATCTATAGATCTCTAGCCTTATCCTGTGTAGTAAGACCCACATATTTTAAATTTCCTACTAAACATGACCATCTCATAAAATTCCTCAGTAAAATACTAGCAAACTGACTTGAATAACACATCAAAAATATTATACACCATGACCAAGTGAGATTTGTCCCTGAGATGCAAGATGAGTTCAACATATACAAATCAATCAATGTCATATGCTACAAAACAGAATGAAAGATAAAAACCATATGATCATCTCAATAGATGCAGAAAAGCATTTGACAAAGTTCAACATCCATTTATGATAAACACTCAACAAAATAGGGACAGAAATTCCTTCAACGTATCAGGTCATTTATGAAAAGCTTACAGTTAACATCATAATTCATGGAGAAAAACTGAAAGTTTTTCCTCTAAGATCCAATACAAAGCAAGAATGCCCATCATCACTACTTCTATTCAACCTAGTACTTCTTGTATTTCCTTGATGATTAGTGATGTTGAATACCTTTTCATATCTCTGTTGGCCATTGGTATGTCTTCCTTAGAAAAATGTCTGTTGCAAGTCCTTTGCCCAATCAGCAAGAGCAATCAGACACAAAAAAGAAATAAAAAGTGTCCCCTTGGAAAGAAGAGGTAAAATTATCCCTATTTGCAGATGGCATGATTCTATATGTAGAAAATACTAAAGGCTCCAGAAAAGAAAAAACACACCACGATTCGACTAATAAACAAATTCATTAAAGTTGTAGAATACAAAATCAGGATACAAAAATCAGTAGCATTTATATACACCAATAACAAACTGTCTGAAAGAGAATCAAGAAAGTAACCCTATTTATGATAGCATCAAAAAGAATAAAATACTTAGGAATTAATTTAACCAAAGAAGTGAAAGATTTGAAAACTGAAAACTATAAAACACTGATTAAAAAAATTGAAGAAGACACAAATAAATGGAAAGATACTCTATGTTCACAGATTGGAAAACATTAATATTATCAAAATGTCCATACTACTAAAAGTAACCTACAGACTGAATGTAATTTCTCTGAAAATTTCAGACATTTTTCACAAAAATAGAAAAACCTATTCTAGAATTTGTATGAAACCACAAAAGACCATGAGTAGCAAAAGCAGTCTTGAGAAAGGAAAATAAAGTTGGAGGAATTGCATTTCCTGATTTCAAATTATATTACAAATTTATAGTATCTAAATAGTATGATATTAGCATAAAACCACATGCATAGACCAATGGATCAGAATAGGGAGCCCAGAAATAAACCCACACATTTATCATCAACTGACCTTCAACAAGGAAACCAATAAGACACAATAGGAAAATGATAGTCTATTCCACAAATGGTGCTGGGAAAACTGGATATCCACATACAAAGGAATGAAATTGACCCCCACCCTGGCCTTTTTTTAACACCATATACAAAAATCAGCTCAAAATGGATTAAAAGTTTAAATGTGACCTTAAACTGTAGAACTTCTAGAAATAAGTTAGGAGAAAAGCTTTTTAATCTTGGCTTTGGCAATTATTTTTTAACATAACATAAAAAATTCAGGCAACAGAAGCAAAAATAAACAAGTGGGACTATATTAAACTAAAAAGCTTCTGCACAGCAAAGGGAACAATCAACAAAATGAAAAGGCAATCTATGAATTGGGAGAAAATATTTACAAACCACGTATCTGGTAACGGGTTAATATCCACAATATATAAGAAACTCACACAACTCAATAACAAAAAACAACCTGATTTAAAAATGGGCAAAGGACTTGCAACAGACATTTTTCTGAGGAAGACATACCAATGGCCAACAGATATATGAAAAGGTATTCAACGTCACTAATCATCAAGGA
Source organism: Macaca thibetana thibetana (assembly GCF_024542745.1). Lineage (NCBI taxonomy): Eukaryota > Metazoa > Chordata > Mammalia > Primates > Cercopithecidae > Macaca > Macaca thibetana. Next base: position 2,171,037 of record NC_065581.1, on the reverse strand, counting down.
AATACAAATTAAAACTACTGAGATATCACCTTACACCTGTTAGGATGGCTGTTATCAAAAACACAAGCAATAAGTGTTGGTGAGGGTATGGAGAAAAGGGAACCATGTACACTATTTGTGGGAATGTAGATTGGTACAGCCCCATTTATAAAAAATAGCACAGGCCGGGCGCGGTGGCTCAAGCCTGTAATCCCAGCACTTTGGGAGGCCGAGACGGGTGGATCACGAGGTCAGGAAATCGAGACCATCCTGGCTAACACGGTGAAACCCCGTCTCTACTAAAAAATACAAAAAACTAGCCGGGCGAGGTGGCGGGCGCCTGTAGTCCCAGCTACTCGGGAGGCTGAGGCAGGAGAATGGCGTGAACCCGGGAGGCGGAGCTTGCAGTGAGCTGAGATCCGGCCACTGCACTCCAGCCCGGGCGACAGAGCCAGACTCCGTTTCAAAACAACAACAACAACAACAACAACACAGCACAGAGGTTCCTCAAAAAATTAAAAATAGAATTGCCACATTATCTAGCTCTTCCACTTCTGGGTATATATCCAAAGACAATGAAATCAGTACCTCAAAAAGATCATCTGAACTCCCATGTTCACTGCAGCATAATTTATAACAGCTAAGATACAGAAACAACCTGTGTCTGTTGATGGATGAACGGATAGAGAAAATGTGATGTATGTGTGTATATACACACTTACATACACACACCCAGTGGAATATTAGGCAGCCTTAAAAAAGGAGATCCTGTCATTTACAACAACATGGATGAAGCTGGAGGACGTTATGCTAAGTGAAATAAGCCGTGCATGGAAAGAAAACCAGTTCATGATCTCACTTACACGTGGAATTTAAAAAAGTCATACACTGAAACAGAGAGTAGAACAGAGCTTCCCAGCGGCAGAGATTGGGGAAACAGGAAGACGTTGCTTTAAAGGGTACAAAGTTGCAGTTCTGTAGGATAAAGGAGTTTAGAGATCTAATGTACAGCATGGTGACCATAATTAATAATACTGTGCTGTATACTGGAAATTTTCTGAGAGACTTCAAGTGCTCTCACTCTAAAACAAAACAAAAAAAATGGGGTGACTATGTGAAGAGATAAATGTATTAATTTGCATGACTTTAGCAATCATTTCACTATGTATGTGTTTCAAAATATCATGTTAGGCTGGGCATGGTGGCTCATGCTTGTAATTCCAGCACTTTGGGAGGCTGAGGCGAGTGGGTTGCCTGAGGTCAGGAGTTCAAGAACAGCCTGGCCAACATGGTGAAACCCCATCTCTACTAAAAATACAAAAATTAGCCAGACGTAGTGGTGGGCACCTGTAGTACCAGCCAGTCAGGAGGCTGAGGCAGGAAAATCGCTTGAACCCAGGCAATGGAGGTTGTAATGAGCTGAGATTGCGCCATTGTACTGCAGCCTAGGCAACAGAGTGAGACTCTGTCTAAATATATATATATATATCTCAGCACTTTGGGAGGCCAAGGTGGACAGATCACAAGGTCAGGAGATCGAGACCATCCTGGCTAACATGGTGAAACCCGGTTTCTACTAAAAGTACAGAAAATTAGCTGGGCATGGTGGTAGGTGCCTATAGTCCCAGCTACTCGGGAGGCTGAGGCAGGAGAATGGCTTGAACCCGGGAGGCAGAGCTTGCAATGAGCCGAGATCGTGCCACTACACTCCAGCCTGGGCAACAGTGTGAGACTCCATCTAAAAATAAATAAATAAATAATAAAAATAAATAAAACAAAACGTGTTTCACACCTGAAATACATGAAATTTTAAAATTATTTAAATTTCCTTCTTTCATATCAAAATCAGACTTATCATTTCCCCCTCAAACCTTTTCTGACTTCCCTATTTCTTTTACTATTTAACCAGCCTGGCTATTATAGGTTGTGAGGCTGAGTCTGTGTAAGGAATCATTCATCTAGCAGTGATGACTATGCAATAGAATCACCTGGGGGAGCTTTCAAAACATACCAATGCCAAAAAAGAAAAAAAAAAAAAAATGCCTGCACTGAACTCTGGACAAATGGAATCAGAATCACCGAGGGGAGAGTGTGAAGTCTGTTCCAGTCCCAGTCTGGGCTTTTGTTTCTCATCTACAAAATGGATACAATATTATTTTCCATATGGAATTGTTGTGAAGATGAAAAATAAACTATGTAATACACCTACCGCAATACCTGGTACATAACTGGGGGCTCAGTGAATGGTTTCTATTAATAAGAATAATACCTTTATTTTCCTGTTATTCTAATCACTGAAGTTCATGGTAATTCCTAGTTCTCTGGGTCCTCATTCCCTACATTCAGTTATGCCAAGCTTTATCAATTCAAATTGTAAAATACCACTGGATTCATTCTCTGCTTCAAACTCTTTTTCTCTCCTACAGTTTAGTATGAAAAATTTTAAATATGTATCAAAGTTGAAAGAATTGTATAGCAAATGTGCATAGACTCACCACCTAGGTTCTTCCATGAATATGTTAGCTACACTTGCTTTATCACATAACTCTTCATCTTAGTTTCTGATACATTTCAAAGTAGATTACAGACATCAGTGCACTTCCCTCTAAATGTAATCATTAACTAGAGATCCATGTTTACAGTTTTTTTTTCTGTGACAAAACTTACATATAACGTAGTACACAAATCTTACGTGTACATTTACTGACTCATTTTACAAATGAATATGCCCTTTGAACTGAAATTCCTAACAAGATATAGAATATTACCATTACCCCAAAAAGTTTTCTCATGCTTTCCCCATCAGTGGCCACCTTTCCTCCCCAATCAACTTCTGTTCCAATTTTTTCCAACACAGAGGAATTTTGTCAGGCCCTTATTAATTCACACCAACCTAGACTATGAAGTAGTCTTCAAACTGGTTTTCCTGCCTCAACTAGAATCACTCTTTACCTTGAATTAACCTTTCATCCAGATGCTACAATAATCTCCTAAGCCACCACTTTGTCAGGTCACCACTCCACCCTGTACCATTTCATAAGCTCCCATTGCCTGTAAAGGCCAAGCTGGCCCCAGCCTGGTTTTGGCTTCATCCCTACCACTCCTGAAGTAGAAAACTTCGAACTTCTTTCAAGGCACTACACACTTCCCTGGGTTTAGTTAGTTGTAGAAAACTGGACGTAAGCATCTTGAAAACTGAAGTGGTATCCTAAGTATCTTTTTATCTGCTGCGGCACGTGACACTTCCTTGCGCATAATCAGCAGCCAATAGATAAGCATGGAATAAACTAACGGTTAAATTTTAAGGAGGAAATGAATGAGTCTTTAACTCTGACATTGCCCTGGCATTAACTTGGATTGGTTTTATTTACTGTTTCTAGCTCATAAGAATGTGGTGAGGTCACTGTGTAACAGTTCCTCAAGGAACCCTATAAGATTCAGGGATCAAAAAGAGAGGGGGATGGAAGGGGAATCCACTGAAAATTTCTGATTGGAACTCTACAGTGTGACCTTATGCTACAAAAAGATTGAAACTTTGATTTTTTTAAAGTTAGTTCTTGTCTTGTTAATTCAACAAGAAGTTGAATTAACTAACTCTCCAGTTTCAAGTGTACAGCTTAGAGCAGGGATCTCAACCGTGGCTGCATATTAGAAGCATCTGGGGAGCTTTTAAAACTTACTGGTGCCCACACTCCACCCCCAGCCATTTTGATTCCATGTGTCTGGGGTTCAGCCCTGGCGCTGGTATGTTTTGAAAGCTCCCAAGGCGATTCTAATGTGCAGTCACTACTGCTAGATGAATCGTTCCTCACACAGACTCAGCCTCACAACCTGTGATAAATACACAAGCAAATTTACTGCCACCTCCTCTCCCTCCAGAGACCCAGTGTGAAAGGAAAGAGAAAATTTCTAGTCAAAGAGGATAATTTGTTTTGTACCACTCCTGGCAGAGTACAGCATGTGTGTGTGTGCACACCACAGAGCAGAGGTGTGGGTCTTTGCAGCAGCTACAGGTTCTTAAAGAGCGGGGCCCTTCCTCTTCGTTGCAGGAAGGCTAGGTCAGTAGTTGCCAGGCAGGAAAGGCAGTCACATAAGGTTCATGTGAATCCTGTTGCTTCAGACTGTCCCAGTGAGAGGCCATCATGCTTCTTAATCACATGGGAAATGACTAGGAGGGTAGGGGGAGGAGGTTCTCAGCAAAAATAACCATCAAACCTTTTAGAACAGAGATGCTGAAGATAGCCACATACTACTTGTATTTCAAACATAAAGTTGGGGCCTGTCACATGGAAGGGTAGACACGAGTAGATGTGTCAGTCAAGTTTCTATGCAATAACCAAAGTACACCAGGGCTCCCCAGCCTTTTATTTTCAGGACAGTAATGGAAAATAGTACAGTTTTCCATATGTTGGGTAAACTAAAGGCAATGGTGAGAGGGCATCTGTGTTGAACTTAGTGAAAAAAAAAATCATTTCTTTATATTATATGATTAAAAGAAAACTAAAATGCTAAGTATACAGGAAAGTATTAAACGCTGAGTTTGTTTAAAATTTCCAAATAAAATCTGATCAAAATTTTAATGAGAAAATGAACTTGTCTTTTTAGAATAATTCCTTTTCCTCTGAACCCCAGTGGGTTTTTATACCCTTCAGTTGTATCGTTGGTCCCTGCTGGACTGATGGTTCCCTTATCCCACTCTCATTATCACTGCCCTGCCCCTCCCAAAGGGCAGCCACTCTATTCTGTTTCATCTGTATTTTTTATTTGTCTGTGCTCTTATAAAATGTGCATTGTTGCTTTGTAGGAGGTACTTTTAATTTGTGTAGATAGCATTGTGATCTAGACCTCATTTTATTCCTTTGCTTTGTTTTCAACAAGCGCTGTTTTTTCAGCACAATCCAAAGTGTTCTGTGTATTTTCATCCTCTGCTTCCCATTGCTGCACGGCGCTCCACAGAGTCCACGCACATGGTTCACCTACCCACACGCGGGGCGCTTTCAATACTTTGTCACCACGAAAAACATTCATTTTCTGCAACGGAAGGAAACCACTTTCCTGTCCTCAACTGGAATCCAGATCATTTGCTCCTTTAAGTTATACTTCTTTAAGTCTAACAGCTAGCTATTCCTACTGTGGAATGCAAATGGTAAATCATAATGCAAATGGTTTACAGTTCAATTAAACTTTTTCTTTGTTTTTAGAGACAGGGTCCTGCTATGCTGCCCAGGCTGGAGTGCAGTGGCCATTCACAGGCATGATCATGGCATAATACAGCCTTGAACTCCTGGGCTCAAGCAATCCTCCAGCCTCAGCCTCCTGAGTAGCTGGGACTACAGGTGTGAGTCACTGCACCTGGCTAAAGCTGAACTTTTTTATATCAAGTATTCAAAAATAATAATTTTTTCCTCAAACATACTCACCATTATACTTGTAACTCCATTGTTTTGAATAATTCCATTCAAAGATTCAAATCGTAACCCCAGTAAGTATCTCCAGTGAACTTTGTTATGCCCCATTTTCCCAGGTTCAGGTTTTGCTGTGATTCCTTAAATTTTGTCAGTACACAATAACACATTTTCACACAGCTCTTATAATTTTCCTGTCCCAAGTAAAAGTTACCACTATAAACATGTTTTGCAGTTGTCATGTGTTGCTTACCTATCTCTTCTGTCTGGTAACAGACTTGACCTTATTGCAGGTGGGGAGTCTGCCGCTGAGAACAGCAAGAGGTAGCTGGTTTCTTCTCCCTTTTTGCAGTCTGGCTGCTACCCTTCCTCCCGTCCCCCCGGAGATGGTTTCTGACCCTTCTCTGGGATGAGAAATTAGGAGTGAGGAAAGGAGAGGCACAACATTTTTGCCGCTGCCAGAGTTGTATTGCTCTCTTTGGATGTAGCAAAAGTTTAAAACTGGGGTTTTCTCATCTGAGGTATCCTTGTAGGTAATACACTCTCCTCCTACTCAAAATTAAGATCTCAGCCCCTGGAGAACTGGCAGTTCATTTGCAGATTCTTTTCACTGATAGCCTTTTGTCCCTCTGGGCAGTCTTTGGGTGGACCTAAGTCACTCCCTGGTTCGTTCTTGCACAAGATCTGCACCTGGTCCTTGGGTTCCGTCCATGCATATTTTTAGGCCCCTCCCAGCACAGCAGAAACCTCTCCTTGACCAGCTCTGAAGAGCAGCTGACCAGCGCAACTCCCATCTCTCCCCATCCCTGGTCAAGAGGCAGAGGTGAGTCCTCTGTGAGTCCTCTGTGTCTCCCATACCGTAACAGAACACACATCCCATCACACATTACCATTAAAACTCCATTCCCGGGACTTCCCGAGAGTTTAGACAGTTTCATCCTCCAGCATTTCCACGCACACAGAGAGTGAGGTTCACAAAACATCAGCAGTTCTCTCCAAAAGCACCCTCCAAGTCTCCTTCGGTCTCCACTGACACAGGTGAGGGGTGGGACATCATCTCATTGGCTCTCTGCCCCTCCTTTCTGCACATCCTGCACAGCTGTGGTCCTCACACTTCACTCTGGCATTGCGTGGCCAGGGTCTTAGGGTCTCCGCTGAAAGTTTCTTGGAACATTCTGTTGCATGCACATTATGATGCCCTGGCTGAGGCAGGTTGATGGCTTTTGATGAAAACAACAGAAGTTGACAGGAAAACAAGAGCATGCACACTGTGTAAAAACGTGTGGTCCAGCTCGACTATGATTCCGCAGCTAGCACGGTCCCTTCCTGCAAAGTATACCTGCTCTCTTTGAAACCGACATTAAAAATCAGGAAAATCCCAGCTTCTCTTAGTAGCCATGTGCAGCAGTTTCTTCTCAAATTAATGCATTCTTTTTGAGGCCTATTTTTTTTTTTTTTTTTTGAGTTTGTCAGAAGGAAGAAAGAGCCAGGGCAGGGGTTTGTTACTGGAAAAAGGGTCTTGTCCCAGACACCAAGAGTGGGTTCTTGGATCTCTCACGGGAAAGAATTCAGGGTCTTTATTTAGTTAGCCTCACTAACTTATTCCCTCAACCTTAAATATCTTGTGAGCAGGACTGCCCAATCCCCTGGGAATAGAACCCAGCAGGTTTGGCTTTATCCAGCCTCTATTCAGGATGGGGGCACTCTGGTTAGGATGACTCTGACAGGTTCACTGCAGCACCAGTCGAGCGCTCCTCCAGAGCTAAGAGCAGGAGAGGCAAGGCCACTCCAAAACACAGGAACCGCCAGACTTGAAGGGTCAACAGCAAGATTCCAGCAGGAACTATGAGATCTGAAACGGCCAGTTATTAGGGGGTGTTACCACAGGAAGGCGCTAAAGTCAGCCTATGACACAAAGCAGAGGACTTGCAACCAAGGGCTTAAAATTTCTTAAAAACAAAGAATAAGAGTTGTTTGTATACTTGTTGGCAATTTTTGAAACTTTTTATTCATGCTAAGTATCTGGACATTAAAAATATTATAAAGAAATTAACCTTGGTACATTTTCACATATTTTGATCAGTTTCTGAGTTGTACCTGTGTATAATACTGGTTAATGGCATTTCTCTAAAGACTTTTCATTTGGTGAGTAAACCAAGATTAAAATTGTAAGCCCCCCAACTGACTGAATGGACCCCCCTAGTCAAGAGGATTCCAAAGAAACCTGAAAAACCAGTTCCTGCCACGGTGAGAAGTGGGGTCAGACATGCCTCATTACACCCACTGCCTTTTGGAGTTTAGCACAACTGACCAGCGTTCACATTAAAACAGAGATCCTAAGACTCACTGAACAGACTCTTTGTAGCAACCAGACACCAATGTCAACCTGACTCAGCTACAACATCATGACACATAACAGACCCTAAAGGAAATCAAACTATTTTACCCCCAAAATAGGTTTCTTTGATATATTCTGAAATGGCCTTGAAAAGCTGTCTCTTGTAGGGGAAATTTACATTTTGTAGAGAATCTCCTTCCCTTTCCAGGTCTTTTCCTGATTCAGGAGCAAGTTAACTGAGTCTGACACGTTTTAAGGTATGATAAGAGATATTTACCATCTGTTCTCTCTGACGCCTTCTCCCTGAACCTTAACTTCCACAACTCCTCCACCCCCACTGCCACCCCAACGCTTACTTTAATTCAAGCTGATGTCAACTCTCCAGGTATAGCTTAACTCTTTCAATCAACTGCCAACCAGGAAAGCTTTGAATCCACCTGTGACCTGGAAGCCCCTTCCCACCTGCTTCAAGATGTCCCGCCCTTTTTAGCTGAACCAATGTATATCTTAAATGTATTAATCTATGTCACTGCCTGTCACTACTGTCTCCCTAAAATGTATAAAATCAAGCTAATAACCCAGTCACCTTGGGCACATGCTCTCAGGACCTCCTGAAGCTGTATAACTGGCCATGGCCCTCAACTTTGGCAAAATAAACCTCTAAATCCGTTTAGACCTGTCTCATACTTTTTGGTTTACAGGTATCATTATCATTAATTTTCTTTCACAAAATTGCCAGCAATATTATTCAAAGTGGCATTTTGCAGTTACTACCTTTGAGAGCTTTTTGACTCCTTCATTTGACCTTCTCTGTAGATCATGTTATTTCAAATTGAGAAAGTTCTCCCTTTATGGGCCCTGAGGTACCTGGAGAGCACCAAGCAAATTCTATAAATGATGGGTATTTTCAATTCTACTTTCTTTGGTATTAAATGTGTAAATATTTCAGTCCCAATATCCTCCCAGTTACTGCCTTTTGCCCCTGCCCTCATCTCTCAGGCTTGTCCTTGCTGTGAGCTTCAGAGCAGGTGGACTGATCTCACCATGCCCTTCGCATGTTGCTGTGACACGGCTCAGGGCCCAGGCCTCCCCGGACTCTGACCTGCATGCTTCCCCACACATCCTTTATCTGACTTTATTTCTCCCTCTTCCAAGCTCTGGAAACCTTTCCCAAGTACCATTGAGAATAGAGTTGTCCATAGGAAAGAGAATGACAGTCATATATATAATTTCAAATTATCCAGTGACCATATTTAAAAAGCAAAAAGAAACAGATAAAATTGCCTTAAATATATTTTAATTCAATATATTAAGAAATTATTATTTCAATATACAACCTGGCTGGGTACAGTGGCTCACACCTATAACGCCAGCACTTTAGGAGACTGAGGCAGGAGGATTACTTGAGCCCAAGAGTTCAATACCAGCCTGGGCAACAAAGTTAGATCTCATCTCCACAAAAAATAAAAAAATTAGCCGGGAGTGGTGGCACACACCTGTGGTCCTAGCTACTTGGGAGGCTGAGGCAGGAGGATCCCTTGAGCCCAGGAATTCGAGGTTGCAGTGAGCCATGATTGCACCACTGCACTCCAGCCAGCCTGTGCAACAGAGTGAGACGCTGTCTCGATAACAATAATAATAATTTCTATGGATAGACTGAATGTTTATATCACCCCAAATTCATAAGATCAAATCCTAACCCCCAATGTGATGGTCTACAGAGGTGGGGCCTTTGGGAGATTAGGTCCTGAGAGTAGAACCCTCATGAATGGGATTAATGCCTTTGTGAACGGGACCCTAGAGAATTCTCTGGCAGTCGTTCCACCATGTGAGGATACACCTGGAAATCAGCAGTCTACAACTTGGAAGAGGCTTCCTATCAGATCCCATGATGCTGACACCTTGAAACTGGACTTCCAGCCTCCAAAACGGTGAGGAAAAAAATGTGTTGTTTAAGCCACCCAGTCTATGGCAATTTGTTATAGCAGCCTAAACTAAGTTGAGTGCAGTGGCTGAGTGCGGTGGCACGATCATACCTCACTGCAGCCTCAATTTCCTGAGTTCAAGTGATCCTCCTGCCTCAGCCTCCTGAGTAGTGGGACCATAGGTATGCACCACCATGGCCAGCTAATTTTTTTGATTTTTAGTAGAGATGGGGTATTGCTGTGTTGCTCAGGCTGGTCTCAAACTCCAGAGCTCAAGTGATCCTTCCACCTTGGCCTCCCAAAGTGCTGGGATTACAGGCCTGAGACACCATACTCAGCCAAGAAATTATTAATGAGACATTTTATATTCTTTTATTGTCCTGAAAATCCAGTGTGTATTTTATACTTTTGGCACATCCCATTTCAAATGAGCCACATTTTCAGTGCTCAGTAGCTGTATGTACTGGTAGTTGCCACATGGGACCTCGGTGCTTTGAGTGTGGTCCAAAGACCAGCAGCAGCATCACCTGTGACCCTGTTAGAAATGCAGAAACACTACATCTCAGAACTTAAGGTAAAATAATAATAATAATAATAATAATAATAAAGAAACGCAGAGACCCAGGCTCCACTCAAGACCTGCTGAATCAGGATGTGTATTTTAACAAGACTCCCCAGGCGACATGGCTGCACATTAAAGTTTGAGACACTCTGGTCTGGAAGACACAGTCAGTCCTCAGTAGAATCCCCCATATCCTCCACTTTTTCCTGAACATCCCCATCACCTGCCTGGTCTTGCTGAAACCTGCTCTGACCTGGGGTACTCCTGCCCCTGCAGGTCTCTCCAGTGGTGCCTGTTTCCCTCTTCTTTCCCTCTCCCAAGGCCCTCCTGGCTCTGTGTCCCATGCCAGCAGGTCATACCACCACTTGCTCTTGTGGTTGCTATCCTTGACTGACCCTAGTAGCTGCTTGGCACTTCTGGTTCCTTGTCACTCCAACACGACTTAGTGATTTCAGCATCTGGTGATCCATTCAGTGTCCTGGACCCTCAGTTCTCTCCTCACCTCCAAAAAGCTTGACTTCCATGATTATACCTTAGATCTTCCCATTACGGAAAACACACACACACACACACACACACACACACACACACACACACACACACCCCTTCTGCATCCTTGCTATAAGCTCAGTTTCAAGTAACCACTCTCCAGCCGCTATTTCCCATTTTCCTCCTCACTCCCTCAAGCACTTCGATGGTATTTCTACCACTGCAGGACCCATAACACATTGATTCATCCTCCACCTCACTGTCCCTCACCCCTCATCTCCTCATTTCTCTCCTTGCCACTGTTACTCCACGCTTCATCCTTACAAGCAATCTCTTCCATACACCACGCTCCTCTCTCTTTCGGTCATACATCCTCAACAGTCACAGTCTTGGTTAGATCCAACTCTCTGCCTTCACCATGCAGTTGTACACAACCCAAGAAAAACGCGTAACTATTACTTTAAGCACAAGATGATTAACCAAGTTATCCTTGAGTGTTGCCAGGCATTTCCCTAGTCTGTTCTCTCTTCTGCTCTCCTAGATGACTGTCCCATTCCCCTTCCTCAAACTCTGAACACCCCTCCCCCATCCTCACTCTTGGAACCAATGTAGTGATTCATGTTAGGTGTTCACCTGATGGGGCTTAGGTCGGGGTTTCACCATGTTGACCAGGCTGGTGTCGAACTTCTGACCTTAAATGATCCACCCACCTTGGCCTCCTAAAGTTTTTTATCTTGAAATTTGTGATGAGCATGGAGTTAGAGTGAGAGAGGTAAGGGCCACTTTGAGTTTTACCTAGTTCCATTTCCTATTTTCCTGTTGCTTCTCGACGAGACAGAGTGGTCGCACATCTTATCAATGATCTGTAGTGGTTCATATTATACACTTCTTTAGTAGCTCACTCTAGCAGCTCACCCAGCATTAACAAGTAGTTATCACAGTGCTTGGTGTGCAGTGGACAGTAATAAATATTTGCCAAGTGAAGACTGAATAAATAAAACGTTCAATCAAAATGTAAATCTGTCTCTTTTGTCTTCCTTGAACTTTAGCGAAAAGGAAACTGCTCAGCATTTTTCTCAAAGCCCTTGATTAGACTTGAAGAGAACATTAAAGAAGGTTTTTCTCTTGACAAAATGACTTCTTAAAACTTTTAATAGGAGCACTTGTTTTTGTTTTTCATTTTTATAGGAATTCTGGTACTAGTCTGTATTTTATGCAAGGAGGAATGCTGAATACAATAAGCTGTAAAAGGCTTCCAGGAATACAGAGCGAGGAAGAAGGAATAACATTCCTGACCTTGAATGTCATCATCTAAATTGATTAATTTTTAAGCTACCCCCATAAAATAGAACTAATAGAAGAACAGAATTATCTGTTTCTCATCAAGATTCAATTCAGTAGGCATTTGCTGAATATCTTTGCAATGTGTTCTGGGTGCATTCAAATAAGTAAAATGTACAGCTGGTAACTTCGGAGATGCTCTGTTTTTTCAACAGTGTGAATTAAGATGTCTTTTTTGATTTGGCATAACCCAAGAAGGCTTTTTAAAGGAAACACTAATTTCTAGTGTTTACTTGCCTTAGAACTTTGAATCAAGAAGCAGAGAAAGGCAGTTAGGGAGGTGTGAAATGTTTTAACTGACCAAGAATTTCCTTTCTCTTTGAATGCTCTCTTTCCATTTTGCCATTTCACATTTTAAAATTTTTTATAAATACTATCAAAGGTTTATGCTGGATTCCAAAGAAGTTAATAGAAACTTTGCATATATAAATGGAATTCCCAGAATAGTTGAATGGAATGTATACTATTGTGAGTAAATGTTTTTTATAATTTTTTCCTTTTACTTATTCTCATTGCCATTATATTATTCAATTTTGTGACGTTTTATAAATTCACCATTTATGTGATATTTTTGGGCAGGAATTTTTAAAAAGATAGGCAGCAGCTTTTTATAAGTTGCAAAAACCATTCTTAGATGCCACATTTAACCAGGAACACTTAAAAAATAAAAGCATTTTTATTTATTTTTTATTTTTTGAGATGGAGTCTCACTCTGTCGCCCAGGCTGGAGTGCAGTGGCCGGATCTCAGCTCACTGCAAGCTCCGCCTCCCGGATTTACACCATTCTCCTGCCTCAGCCTCCCGAAAAAGCATTTTTAAAATATCCATTTTTAATATTTTAGATGAGATTTATTTTTAGTTAATTTTAGTTAACTCAGCAATATTGTTTATTTGGAATCCTGTTACTTAAATGTACAAGCTCTTGCCCAGAGATGAGGTTTATGTATTTTCTCAGGACTGACTTGGAAGATCTATAATAAGTATTAAGGGAAAGTTTCAGTAACATTCTTAGTTAAGGATATCAATGAAAAGTGGTAATAATGTTTGGTCCAATTTATGCCTTGATTGATTTAAATTCCTGATAATTAAAATGAGAAGGGAAACTTGGCTTAATTAGGAGGTATACCGCATTTTTTAAAATGATCATATATTTCACTATTAGAAGGGAACAAAAACGATAATTTTCTCCTGCACCCTAAGACCTTGCTCCCTGGGGGTCAGGGCTGTGTCTTAGTCTCTAGAGTTTGCTAAGTTTCTGGAATGTGTGCTCAGGAAACAGAGGGAGAGAGGGGAGGCCTATCTGCCCCCATTTAATTGTGAAGCAATGGAGGTCAAAGAAGTTTCCTGAGATGACATAACCACCAAGAATTACAGTCCCAGATTTTCTGCATCCTCTTGTGTGACATGACAAGAATATATATATCTGGCCTCTGCTCCTGATTCCTGACACAGAGTTCCAAAAATCTTTGTAACTGCCTGAATGATAGGAATGCTAGGAACATCTTTTTGTTATAATATTTGGTCTTAGTACCCAGTTTCTAAAACAAGAACTTCTAAGACCCTTGGAATCTCCAGAGTGATGACTGTCCTTCGCTAATGAAATGACTCAGTATTGGGGGCCCCAGCTAGCTTCAGGATGGGGTTTGGGGAATGAAGACCAAGGCATGATCCGAGGGATGGACTTCCAGCCTCCCCGACCTTTGGGGAGGGCAGCGGGGCTGGAGATGAGTTAATCACCAATGGCTCATGATTTAAAAACTCATGCCCAAATAATAAAGTCTGAATGAAAACCATTAAATTTCTTATTCCTCTGCCCCTGGCACCTCATCGTCTTACCACTACTATGCACATCCCTTTGCCATCCTGAGATTCTTTTCCTTCTGGTTTCTAAGCCTAGCTAAAGTGACCTCTGACAGCATGGGATACTGAAAGAGAAAGATTAGGACTTTTACTATCCTACTGTAGGCTGTGTCTTGTACTGTCTTGTGGGAAGGAAATTGGCTTAAAGCAGGATGAGTCAGAAATCGGGGACTGTTTCCTAACACTAAGTAGTCCCTATGCCTTCCCCTTCTCAGATGTGGTTTTGTTCACCATTAGGTTGGTCCACATTGAGTGTTCAGGAAATACTTAGTTCCATCGGTCCTAGTTTCCATTCATGGGGATGGGTGACTCCTGAACATTCATTCATACGATGGTCCTACCTAGGCTCTACCCATGTTCATACAGGTGTAAGAGTCAGACCCCAGTAGTAGATGAAAACTCTATGATGTGTATCTCTTATGTACTGATCTCATGCATGAATGGAGGTGCTGGCCACTTGGGCTCTACCCACCCACATGATTTCTAGAATCTAAGCCTACCCATCTGAAGGTACTCATACCCTTCCACAGCCTTCATGTCTCCCCAAGGCACATTGTTTCCTTAATCACTAATGGGAATCTGTCCCTTTGTTCTGCCTGCATATAGTCAGCTTGTCACAAGAGTACTAGAATGGCGGAGATTTCCACCCTATGGGCCTCTGTACATGTAGACTGGCATGCTCCATTTACCACCGTGATAGTCAAAAAAGCTCTCTGTCTAAAAACGGCCTTAATATGCTAAGTCTTTGCCTAACATTAGCATTCAAGGCCTAATGGGGTTTGTCTTAATCTACTTGGGCTGCTATGACTATATACCACAGGCTGGATGTCTTGAATAACAGAATTTATTTTCTCACAGTTCTGGAGGCAAGAGGTCCAAGATTAAGGTGTTGGAAAATTTGGTTTCTGGTGAGGCCTTACTTCCTGGCTTGCAGATGATTGCCTTCTCCTTGTGTCCTCACATGGGGTCTCTCTTCCCTCCCCTTCAGCCTGCCTGTGACTGTGCAACTGCCTTGACTAATAGAGTACAGCTGAAGGCAATACAACATCTACCCAGCTCTCTCTCAGGATACTTGGCCTTGGGAACCAGCCATCGTGCTGTGAGAATGCCTAGCCCTGGGCTGTGGCTGAGCTCCCACACAGAGGCAGTGAGTACCGACTTGCCAACTGTGTGTTAGCCAGCCTGGAGGTGGACCTTCCAGCCACTGAATGTCCCTGTGAGGCAGAGATGAGCCTTCCCTGCAGAGCCCTGCCCAGACTGCAATTCACAGGCAACATAAATGACCATTGTTGTTTAAATCACCAAGTTTTGGGGTGGTTTACTAAGCAATATAATAGGCACCAGGAACAACTGGGGATGAACCTTTTCTCTTGTTGCTTCCTTGTAATATAATTTTTAACTCCTCAGAACATAAAAGAGATTTCTCCAGACTTTTAGAAATATAACTGGGGCAAAAGGAATGACTGAATATATGCATCTACATCTTTTTTATTCCAATATCCTAATGAAATTATATGAAATTTCATATAAAAAATCCAGCAAACTAAATCTGAAATGTATAAAATGAAATATATGCCATGATCCACAGGGATTTATCCCACATACATAAGGCTGGCTCAACATTCAAAAATCAATTAATGTAGTCCATCACATCAACAGGCTAAAAAAGGAAATCACATGATCTCATCAATATATGCAGAAAAGACATTTGACAAAATCCAATGCCTGTTCATGATAAAAACACTCAGCCTACTAAGAATAGTGAGGAGCTTCCTAAACCTTATAAATAATGTATAAATAATGTATATATTTAAAGTCCTACAGTTAATACCATGCCTAATAGTGAGAAATTAGAAGTTTTCTGGCTAAGATTAGGAACAAGACAAGGGTGACCCCTCTTGCCACTCTTTTTCAACATCTTACTGGCAGTCCTAGCTAGTGCAGTTGGACAAAAAAAGGAAATAAAATGTATACTGATTGGGAAGAAAGAAATAAAACTGTCTTTGTTCACAGATGACACAATCATCTACATAGACAATTGAGAAGAGTCTCCAAAAATCTCCCGGCCCTTATAAATAATTATGGTAAGGATGCAGGATGTAAGGTCAATTTATAAAAATCTATCTCTTTCATAAAAATGAACAATAAACAAATAGATAAAATTACAAATACAATACCATTTACATTAGCACCCCAAAAGTTATATACTTAGGTATAAATCTAACAAAATATGTACATGATATACATAAGAAAATCTATAAAACTGTGATAATAGAAATCAAAGAAGAACTAAATAAAATGGAGAGATATTTTATTTTCATGGGTGGGAAGACAATATTGTCAAGATGTCAATTCTTCCCAACTTGATCTCATTTTGGGGTGGTTTATTAAACACTATATAATAGGGACTCAATAGGGACTCAATGCAATCTCAATCAAAATTCCAGCAAGTTATTTTGTGGATACTTACAAACTGATTATTGAATTTATATAGAGAGATGAAAGACCTAGAACAGCCAAATCTATATTGAAAGAGAAAAACAGGGTTGTGGACTGACACTACAAGACTTCAAGACTTCAAGACTTCAAGCAATAAAGCTTCAGTAATCAAGATTGTATGATATTAGCAAAAGAATGGACAAGTAGATTAGTGGGACAGAATAGAGAGCCCAGGAATAGAACCACATAACAACTGACCTTTGAAAAAGAAGCAAAGAAAACTCAATGGAGAAAAGACAGTCTTTTCCTCAAATGTGCTGGAACAACTGGCCATCCATATGCAAAAACAAACAAGCAAGCAAACAAACAAACAAAAAAACTGAATCGAGACACAGAGATTACATCTTTCACAACAGTTAACTCAAATGGATCATAGACCTAAATATTAAGTGCAAAATTATAAAACTCCCAGAAGATAACATAAGAGAAAATCTAGATGTCCTTGGGTATGATGATTGTTTTTAAACTACAGTAACAAAGATAAAATTGATACGCAAAGCTTCATTAAAATTAAAAATTGCTCTATGAAAGGACTCTCAAGAGAATGTAAAGACAAGTCACAGACTGGAAGGAAATATTTGCAAAACACATATCTGATAAAGGATTGTTATCCAAAATATGCAAAGAACTCTTAAAACTCAACAATAAGGAAAGGAATAACTCAATTTAAAAAATGGGCAAAAGACCTGAATAAATATCTCACCAAATAAAGTATATAGATGGCAAATAAGCACATGAAAAGATGCTCAACATTGCATGTCATTAGAGAATTGTAAATTAAAATGACACTACACATCTATTAGAATGTACACATCAACTACACATCTATTAGAATGGCCAAAATCCAGAACGCCTGATGAAACCACGTGCTGACAAAGATGTGCAACAGCAGGAATTTTCATTCATTGATGGTGGGGATGCAAAATGGTCCAGACACTCTGGAAGATAGTTTGGCAGTTTCTTACAAAACTAAACATACTCTTACCACATAATCCAGCAATCACATACCTTACTATTTACAAAACAAAGTTTTGTGGTAAAAACTTTGTCCACAAAAAAACTTGTGCAAAGATGTTTGTAACATCATTATTACTAATTGCCCACACTTGGAAGCTACCAAGACATCCTTCAGTGGGTGAACGACTAAACAAACTCTGGTAGATTCAGACAATGGAACATTGTTCAGTGATAAAAAGAAATAATCTATCATGCCAAGAAAAGATATAGAGGAATCTTAAATGCATATTACTAAGTAAAAGAAACCAATGTGAAAAGGCCATATACAGTATGATTCCAACAACATGACCTTTGAAAAAGGTAAAACTATGAAGACAGTAAAAAGATCAGTGGTTGTCGGCTGGGCGCGGTGGCTCACGCCTGTAATCCCAGCACTTTGGGAGGCCGAGAGGAGTGGATCACGAGGTCAGGAGATCGAGACCATCCTGGCAAACACGGTAAAACCCGGTCTTACTAAAAAAATACAAAAAATTAGCTGGGCGTGGTGGCGGGCGCCTGTGGTCCCAGCTACTTGGGAGGCTGAGGCAGGAGAATGGCGTAAACCCGGGAGGCGAAGCTTGCAGTGAGCCTAGATTGTGCCACTGCACTCCAGCCTGGGCAACTGAGAGAAACTCTGTCTCAAAGAGAAATAAAAAAAAAGATCTGTGGTTGTCAGGGGTTGTAAGGAGAGAGGGATGAATAGGCAGAGCACAGAGGGCAGTGGAACTATCCTGTATGCTACTATCATATAATGGTAAATACATGCCATTATACATTCGTCCATACCCATAGGATGTACAACACTTGTTGAACCCTATGTAAACTGTGGAGTTTGGGTAATAATATTGTGTCAGTGCAGGTTCATTGATTATAACAAATGTACTACTTTGGTGGGAGATGCTGATAGTGAAGAAGGTTGTGGGTGTGTGACAAGAGGGGGATATGGGAACTCTCTGCACCTTCTGTTCAATTTTGCTATAAATCTAAAACTGCTATAAAACATAAAGTCACTTTAAAAAATATATAATCTTTATATAATTAAATATATATAATGTTTAATGTCCATAAAAGCACTAGAAAGCCAGGAGAGCTAGAACTAGCTTATCAGAAACGAGAGGACTTTCAGGAAGACATAAAGAATTGATTATGGTAAATCCAGTAGTGTGGGAAAAAAGATCAAGATGCAGAAATAATGGATTCTATATTTTGGTTTCTTATTTTTTCAACAATAACAATAAAAGGAAATATCAGGAAAAATAGATTCCCACTCACAATTGCAACATAAATTATAAAACCTTGGTTGAAATGTAATAAGAAAAACGTAAGAGCTAAGTGACAAAACTTTAAAACTTTAAGTCGTAAATAAATTGGTAGAAAATAATTCTACACATATTAATATAAAATATAAGTATTTTATATTAATCTGTAAATATAATATTAGTCCCCCTGCAAAGAAAAAATCCTAGTGGAAAGAATTAGATAATTCTGATATTTTCTAGGAAGAGAAAATGTGTAAGAATAGAACATAGCTGGGTGTGGTGGCTTACACCTGTAATCCCCGCACTTTGGAAGGCCAAGATGGGTGGACCACTTGAGGTCAGGAGTTTGAAAACAGCCTGGCCAATGTGGTGAAACCCCGTCTCTACTAAAAATACAAAAAAAATTAGCCGGGTGTGGTGGCATGTGCCTGTAATCACAGCTACTTGGGAGGCTGAGACAGGAGAACTGCTTGAACCTGGGAGGTGGAAGTTGCAGTGAGCTGAGATTACGCCACTGCAATCCAGCCTGGGTGACAGAGCAAGATTTTGTCAAAAGAAAAAAAAAAAAGAATAGAATATAAATTTAAAAAATGAAGAATCGGCCGGGCGCCGTGGCTCACGCCTGTAATCCCAGCACTTTGGGAGGCCGAGGCGGGCGGATCATGAGGTCAGGAGATCGAGACCACGGTGAAACCCCGTTTCTACTAAAAATACAAAAAAAATTAGCCGGGCGCGGTGGCGGGCGCCTGTAGTCCCAGCTACTCGGGAGGCTGAGGCAGGAGAATGGAGTGAACCCGGGAGGCGGAGCTTACAGTGAGCCGAGATTGCGCCACTGCACTCCAGCCTGGGCGACAGAGCGAGACTCTGTCTCAAAAAAAAAAAAAAAAAAAAAAAAAAAAAAAAGAAGAATCATAAAGGGGAAATGATTAAGCTATCATATTGAAAAAGTTTGACACTGAAAGGTTAGAAAATTAATCCAGTTAAACAAATGAGCTTCTAGTAGAATACCTATTTGTAAATTCCAATTCAAGATACAATCAAGACAAAATATCAAATTAGTGGGGGGAGGATGGACTAATCAACAGATAGCTTTGAGATCATTGATCAATGACTGTCCAGTTGAGAAAAAACATTACATTTTATATAAAAATACATGTACAGTGGTGACTACTGGCTTACACCTATAATCCAACACTTTGGGAGGCCAAGAGGCAGGAGGATCGCTTGAGGTCAGGAGTTTGAGACAAACCTGGGCAAAACAGTGGCAAAAAAAATCTCTACAAAAATAAATAAATAAATAAAAATTAGCCAGGCATGGTGGTACGTGCCAGTAGTCCCAGCTACTCGGGAGGCTGAGGTGGGAGGGTCCCCCGCATGAGCACAGAAGTTGTAGGCTGTAGTGAGCTAGGATCACACCTCTGAAGCCTGGGGCAGAGTGGGACCCCATCTCTTCAAACAGACAAACCAACCAACCATATACAGAAGAAAATAGAAGGACAGTGTTATCATCTTGCTGTGGGGAATATCTTTCTAAGTAAGTTCCTAGAAACAAAGCAAAACGAAAAGCAACTTAATGGGAGGATGTATTTGTAACATACAAAATGACACAGTGTTGATCTCATATATAAAAAACTTCAACAGATCTATATGATAAACAACCCCACAGAAAATGCGCAAAATATATGACAAGACAATTTAGAGAAAAGGAAATAGAAATGGTTAAGATAAGCATTTGAAGAGACGTTCAACTTCACTAATAATCAAAAACATGCACATTAAAACAAGATACCACTTTTTAAACATCTAGTTTTAAACAATTCCGGGTTGAATATTCAGTGCTGGGAACGGTCTGTGTAATCAGGCACTTTCCTACAGTGTAAGTGGAAATGTAAACTGTGATCACCTTTGTCCAAGGCAGTTTGGCAGCATATACCCCGACCCACCCCTGGGTCCTGTACCTGGCAGATATTACATACGGGGTAATTATTTATTGACTTAGTGCAGGATTACTTTCACGAACGGAAAGAGTTTGCTCTGAGACAGAGAGGGCTTTCATTCCTGGCTTTGCCATTTATTTACTAAATAACCTTTAAGCAATTGACTGTAACTTCCCTATGTTCCAACTTCCTTATCTAAAAAAAGTGGAGATATTCCTACCTTGTAGGCTGTGAGGAATACTGAAACAATACATGAAATGTTTCACCTAAAGGCTACCAGCTTACAAGTGCTGAATGAAGAAAAGACTTTATTCTCCCCATATGATTTTCCTGACAACCCAAGAGAAATCCATTTCCTCAGAAAACTTTACCAGCTTCTTTTTACATTCTCCTTCCTCCTCAATCAACCTTCTCGACCTGCCCTTAGGCTCTTGTCTTTTGCCAACACAGTTTATTAGACTCTTCCCACTGAGGGTGATGTTCATTACTACATCAGTCCTTTGATAGACTTGACTGCTGTGGGTTGAATTGAGTTCCCCAAAGAGATGTTTGGGTCCTGACCTCTGGTATGTATAAATGTGACCTTATTTGGAAATAGGGTCTTTACAGATGTTATCAAGGTAAGATGAAGTTAGAGCGGCGTAGGGTGGCCCCTGACCCAATTCAACTGTCGTCCTTATTAAAAGAGGGAAATTTTTAACACAGACACACACAGGGAGAATGTCATGTAACTACAGAGGCAAAGAGGGAAGCAACGTGTCTATAAGCCAAGGAAGGCCAAGGAATGCCGGCAACCACCAGAAGCTAGGAAGAGGCAGACACGATCCTTCCCTAGAGCCTGCAGAGAGGATGTGGGCCTGCGGACACCTTAATTTCAGATTTCTAGCCTCCAGAGTGTGAGAGAATACATTTGTTTTAAGTCATCAAGTTTGTAGTATTTTGTTACAGCAGTCCTAGGAGACTAATACCCTCCTGCACAAAAGGTCAACTGACTAATTCTCAGTTTGGTAATAACCAGTGGAACAGATGGAGATGATACAAGGTTTTGGGTAAGTACGGATAAATCCCCTAAAATATAAACTTGTTTTTCCGCATTAAGCTAGGGTTAGAAAAGAGAAGAATTATTATCAATCTTTTTTTTTAGTGTGTGTGTGTGTGTGTGTGTGCACGCGTACTGCTATAACAGAATACCACACACTAGGAAATGTTAAAGAACAGAAACTTATTTCTCACAGTTCTGGACGCTGGGAAGCCCAGGATTAAGCTGCCAGCATATTTAGTCTCTGGTTCCAAGACGGTGCCTCACTGCTGCATCCTCCAGCGGGGGGAACACTGTCCTCACACGGCAGAAGACTGGGAGAGAGGGCGCGAGAGAGAAAGCCCATTTCCACAAGCCCTTTTCATACCAGCATTAATCCATTCATGAGGGCAAAGCCCTCATGACTTAAAGATCTCCCATTAGGCCCTACCTCCCAGTTCTGTTACATTGGGGATTAAGTTTCCAGCACATGAATTTTGGAGGCATCACTTTCAAACCATAGCAATGTTTAAGGGTCAGATGGGTGTAAAAAAAAAATTTATAAGAAACAAAACATAAGCTTGTCTCTCAGTCCACTCGGACTAAGGGAGGAAAATTAAGGGTGTGGTTTTCCAAGCATGAAGCTCCAAAGGCCCCAAATTTTCCTGGCAGGGTGCCAGATGATTGTATGTTCTTAGTGGCCATTAAAGTTCTCCTACTGTGGCTCCAGGCTCCTTTCTTCTTCACTATTTGGTGGTCTAGAGAGATGTAACAATAAAAATAAATTGATCAAAATTAGTTTAGATGAGTTGGCTAAAACAAAAAATGTATTGAGTTGCAAGGAACAGAAAATCCAGTTAAGGTGGTTTAAAAAAATAAGGAATGTACTGTCTCACATAGAAGTCTAAAGGTAAGAAGTTTCAGGGTTGGTTACTATTGCAGCTCAATTATGTCGGGATTCTGAGTTGCTTTTGTACAATATTTGACTTTCCTTTCATAGTCACAGGATATCCAGTAGAACTCCAAGCATCATACCTACAGAACAACCCCCACGACCAGAAAGCTAAGTTTGTCTTTGCCCATCTCTTTTCAGGAAGGGAAACCCTTTCCAGCCCAGCACACTTGGTTGTGATGAACTCTGAGCTATCAGAGATAATGGACAATGCATGCCCATGGCATGGTATATACTTTCTTGTTTTATTTTATTTTTTTTTTTGAGATGGAGTTTCACTCTTGTTGCCCAGGCTGGAGGGCAATGGCATGATCTTGGCTCACTCGCAACCTCCACCTCCTGGGTTCAAGCCATTATCCTGCCTCAGCCTCCCGAGTAGCTGGGATTACAGGCACGCGCCACCACACCTGGCTAATCTTGTATTTTTAGTAGAGACGGGGTTTTTCCATGTTGGTCAGGGTGGTCTTGAACTCCCAACCTCAGGTGATCCACCTGCCTCAGCCTCCCAAAGTGCTGGGATTATAGGCATGAGCCACTGTACCCAGCCTAGGTACATACTTTCATTGTGACCATGTGACTATGCATGTTTGATGCCTGGCTTTATTAAATAATGCACCAACATGGCATTAGTTTCTCAGTCAAAATCTGTGACATGGAATCTGAATATAAATCTCGGTGATGTTCTTGTGGGAAGTAGTTTTAGAAACCATATAATTACGTTGCTTTTCCAAGTTGCTATATTTAATAGTCTCCACAAATAGCTCCCCCAATAAGCTGTACCTCCTATGATTCACACCCTAGGGGAGTCCCCACCCCTTGAATCTGGGCTGGCCTTGTAACTTGCTTTTGATTAACAGAATGTGACAGAAATCGCACTGCATGACTGCTGAGCCCACACCACCCAAAGCCTTGTAGCTTCCTCCTAGGACTGTTGCAATGTTTACTTTTGTGAAGTGAACTACCATGTGTAAGTCCCACCACTCAGACTCCCACACTGTGAGAAAGCCCAGGCCAGCCACATGGAGAGGGCTTCATGGAGAGAAAGAAATGCTTAGCCAGGCCCTTGCATTGTCATCCCAACCCAGGCAAGAAACATGTGTGTGAAGAAGCCATTTTGAACTTCTAACCCAATCAAACCTTCAGAGGATCCCTGCTCCAGATGCCATCTGACTGCAACCAGAATCAAAATCCCAAGTAACAACTTCCCATCTGAAGCTCAGCCAACACATAGAACCACAAGAGATAATAACATTTTTTTCTTTAATTAAACCATCAAATTTGGGGCCTCCAAAAAGGGAATGTGATGGACAGGTCCTAGGGTCAATTATTTTCACCTCTTGCTGTTTATGTCTTCTTAACATTCCCCTCCCCTTGAATGAGGGTGAGACTTATGTTATACAAGGCTCTGTCTTAGCATACTGGACTCGGAGATTCTTTTTGCTGGCTTCATGCAGTAAGTAGCCATGTTGAGAAAACCCACATTGTAAGGAGCCACAGGTGGTATCTAGGACCCAAGACTGGCCTCTTCTGACAGCTCGCAAAAAGCCAGGGTCCTCAGTCATACATCCACAATGGAGTGAATTCTACCACCAACCTAATGAACTTGGAAGTACACTCTTCCCCTGTCAAGCCTCCAGATGAGAATATAGCTCATCTGACACCTTGACTGCAGTCACATGAGACCCTGAGCAGAGGACCTAGCTGAGTCATGCCCAGGCTCCTGCCCCACAGAAACTAATATAATAAATGTGTATTATTTAAGGCTGCTACGTTTGTAGTAATTTGTTACACAGCATAGAAAACAAATGCAAGAGGTGAGTGTATTTTGCATAAGAGCTATGAATTGAGGTGACCCAATGATGGCCTGAGATAGTTTTCAAAGAGGGCCACAATCAACTCCTTTCCTCTCTGCATATTCATGCTGCTCCTCACATTGAGATGCGGAATCTAATTCCTTCCTATTGAGTTTGGACTGGTCTTAGTGTCTTACTTTAACCAGTAGAATGTGAGAAGAAGTGATGTTCTGAGAGTTCAAGGCTAAGTCATAAGGAGTCTTGCAGTTTTTTTCCTCAGTCTTTTAGAACCCTATACCTGGTAGGACTGACTCACCATGTGAGCTGTCTCCCACACTGAAGGCACCATGTGGAGAGGCCACAGAGAGGCCAGGGAGAGAGGGCCTGGCCACTTAGATTCCATCTGAGCCCTGTTTTCCAGACTTCCCTGTCAAGGCACGAGACTGTGAGGGAAGACTTTATGAACTCTCCAGCCACCATCTGAATACCACTGAGTGACTCCAGTTAATGTCACAAGGAGCAGAATAACTGCCCAGCAGAGCCCTATCCTAATTACCCATAGAATGATGTGCTGCCATCAGGCAGGATCTGGAAGGACCTCAGACAGGAAAGGCTGAATGCCTTCAACACTAACCTGAGGTTATCTCCTATAGGAGGTGGGCAGGAGGGACTTAATAGCAGAATAATTCCACCTATTTCAACTCAGGGGCTAGGGTTGCATAACATGGCTATGCCTAAGTCCTTCATTGACAAGGGGAATGGAACTAATATGATGGCTGTAGACAAATCAGGATTAACTCCCTAGCGTTTTCACTGAACACTTTACTTGGCTGAACACTTCTTGCGTTGGGAGCCAAGCCATAGTGTCTGTCATGATTATTTGAAGCCATGGTCATTTTGCCAGGATCGCAGCTGATACTGATTTTGCCACAACTATCTCTACTGCTCACTGGCTGCTGAAGGTCCCATCTTCAATAGCGCTTACTGCTTTTTTGGTCAGGTTCCCAGAGGAGCAGTTTGCTTTTTCAAGACTTACAGTTTGCTTGAGAATATGGAACAAATTATCCCAGAGTTGCATGTGAGGATTACTTAGTGATCCTATCCAATGTCAAGTCAAAAGTGGGTCTTCTCACTAACAATTAGGACACAATCCAGGACAGAACCCAGATACTCTTCAGCACTCTTCTATCCTAGGGCGAGTTTCCCAAGGCATGCCTCCTGGAGGTTGATGAAAGATCTCTTAGTGGGAATGAGGGGGCCATGTAAAAAAATTCATTAGGATCAAAGTTCTCTTTCCCAGAAGGTCTAGCAAATTCTCTATTGCATAGGATTCGTGATGCTTGCCTTTACAGTCTTAGCATTCCCATTAGCTATGCAGATTAGGACCTTAGCCAACCCTTTACCAGTCATCAAAAATGACTGGAAGCCATTACTAGTTGAAGTGGACTCAGCCATGAGGAGCCTGAGATTTATGACAGCATCTTGAACATGTTAAACATATTAGTACAAAATGGTAAGGTTTCTCTGGCATTACAGTGCTTAGAATTAGCAATAAGACCAATATCTTAACCTTGAGGCAATTTTGACACATTATAAGAATCAGACTAGTAACCAGGAACTGGAAAGTTTCCATAGCAGTCAATGGTGTTTTATTACCTCATCTATTTTAAAGAACAATGTATTACTTCATCTCTAGTGTTTTATGTT
Organism: Macaca thibetana thibetana; assembly: GCF_024542745.1. NCBI lineage: Eukaryota > Metazoa > Chordata > Mammalia > Primates > Cercopithecidae > Macaca > Macaca thibetana. The sequence continues at coordinate 2,144,977 of NC_065581.1, read as the reverse complement.
ATTAGAGATTCACTTTTATTGAGCAAGGCTTTAAGAAATGTTACAAAGGGAGGAGTGGGCATATGCATGTTCTCAAATCCCGAGGGGAAAATAAGGGCCATGGAAGACTTAAACCTTCACATGCTTTTCCTCTCTGGGTTTGATGCTGCTAACAGAAAAGCAATGCTGTGTTCCTTGAGAGGAGGTTCTAATTAGACAGTATAGCAATGATTCCAAGGCTCTGCTCCCTGGGTTTTAGCACATTGAGAAATTGAGATTATTAGAGTGGAAAACCTTCCCAATAAAATGTCCCCAATGAAGTTTTCTAGCTTGAAGACTATTGGTCAAAAGAAAAAAAAAAAAAAAGGAAAAAAGAAAAATTAAAAAACAGAGGAGCAGGCCAGGTGCGGTGGCTGATGCCTGTAACCCCAGCACTTTGGGAGGCCAAGGTGGGCGGATCACTTGAAGTCAGGAGTTCAAGACCAGCCTGGTGAACCCTATCTCTGCCAAAAATGCAAAAATTAGCTGGGCGTGGTGGCACATGCTTGTAATCCCAGCTACTCAGGAGGCTGAGGTGGGAGAATTGCTTGAACCTGGGAGGTGGGGGTTGCAGTGAACTGAGATCATACCCCTGCACCCCAGGCTGGGTGACAGAGCGAGACTCCATCTCAACAAAACAACAACAACAACAACAACAACAACAACAACACAACAACAAAAACCCAGAGGAGCTAGAGACAAAGTGACTCAGGCTTACATACAGAGCCTGCTATAGATAGGTATACACATGGCCCAGAACTCATACTTGTAATACTCATTTGCCTGAAGACAGCTATCTGATGGGAAATTATATGAGTGAGGATATAAGAGAAAACAAATAAATGTGCTCAATTATTTTGAATACCTTTTTTTCCCTTTTCTAAATGCATCATTCAAAAAATTTGTTATAGTCTGATTTCATTTGTAGGATGGTATATTCCAAAGTTGAGGTGGCAGATTTCAGGACCTTCCTAGAAGTTTTAGAGCTATTGGCCAGGTGTGGTAGCTCACACCTGTAATCCCAGCACTTTGGGAAGCCGAGGTGGGTGGACCACCTGAGGTCAGGAGTTTGAGACCAGCTTGACCAACATGGAGAAACCCTGTATCTACTAAAAATACAAAAAATTAGCCAGGCGTGGTGGCACATGCCTGTAATCCCAGCTACTCAGGAGGCTGAGGCAGGAGAATCACTTGAACCCAGGAGGCAGAGGTTGCGGTGAGCCGAGATCACACCATTGCACTCCAGACTGGGCAACAAGAGCGAAACCCGTCTCAAAAAAATAGAAAGAAATTTTAGAGTTATCTCGTTGCCTTTTAACTCTGTTTCTAAAACCCTGCTGCCTCTGCTATGCATTCTAAGAAAGAAGATTTATGTGATCTAATTTATTCCAGTGGAAAAGCAGGGATCTAAGTTGTCTCATGTCCAACAAAGTTGGATTGTATAAGATTTTATTAAAAAATCCAGTGCTTCTACTCTGTTTATTACCTGAACTGGAAATCTGGTGTAAATCTTGGAGTTCAGGGAAGGTCAAAAAAAAAAAAAAAAAAAAAAAAGGAAATGGTCTCTACTTCTCCACTGGATGCTTTCTGTTGCCCCGACCTTTCTCTCTCTGTCATTTTCATGCACTCAGGAGGTCATCTCTTTGGTCTTCCAGTCTTGGTTAAGAGCGCTGGGTCTGAAGTTTGAGCCATGTCAGCCAAGGGTTAGAGCTGGACACAGAAGCCACTACAGGCATCTCAAGTAGAAAGGGATTTAATACAGGAAATTCTATGTTTACAAAATCCTTGCGAGAAAAAAATTTGGCAGGTAAAAACAAACAAACAAACAAACAGACAATTAAACATGCAATGATCACAGGACCCAGCAATTTCACTCTTGGGCAAAGTGAAAATGTATGTTCACACAAAAACCTGTGTGTGAATGTTCACAGTGGCTTTGTTTGTAGTGTTCCCAAACTGGAAACAGCTGAGATATCCTTCAGTAAGTGAACAGTTAAACCAGCGATTGTACTGCCATACTATGGAACGCTACTCAACAATAAAAATTAATGAGGCTGGAGGCAGTGGCTTACCCCTGTAATCCCAGCACTTTGGGAGGCAGAGGTGGGCAGATCACTTGAGGTCAGGAGTTCGAGACCAGCCTGGCCAAAATGGTGAAACGTTGTCTCTACTAAAATATGAAAATTAGCTGGGTATGGTGGAGGGTGCCCACAATCCCAGGTACTTGGGAGGCTGAAGCAGGACAATTGCTTGAACCTGGGAGGCAGAGGTTGCAGCAAGCCAAGATCGCACCACTGCACTCCAAGCCTGGGCGACAGAGCAAGACTCCCTCTCAAAAATAACTAACTAACTAAATAAACAAACTATTCATACACACAATATCTTGGATGATGAATCTCCAGGAAACTTGAATGACAAAAGCACATTTCAAAAGATTATTCATTTATAATACTTAAAAAAAATTAAGACACGGTCTTGCTCTGTCACTCAGGCTGGAGTGCAGTGGTGCGATCATGGCTCATTGTAGCCTCAATCCCCTGGGATCAAATGAGGCCCCAGCCTCCCCAGTAGCTGGGACCAGAGGCATGTGCCACCATGTCTGGCTAGTTTTTATTTTTTGTTGAGCTGGGGTCTCGCGATATTGCTCAGGCTGGTCTCAAACTCCTGGGTTCAAGCAATTCTCCCGACTTTGTCTGCCAAAATGCTGGGATTACAGGCGTGAACCACTCCACTTGGCCTATAGTACATTTTGAAATGACAAAATTTTAAAAATAGAGGACAGGTTCATGTTTTCAAGAGGTTAGGGATGGGTGTGGGAGGGAGGTGGTGCAGTTATAAAGGGGTAACATGAGGTATCCTGGTGGTTTTGGAATCTTGAGGGCGGTGGTGGATGAATGAATATATACTTGCAATAAAACTGTATGGAAGTAGACCAGACATGGTGGCTCATGCCTGTAACCCCAGCCCTGTGGGAGGCCAAGGCAGGAGGATTACTCGAGCTCAAGAGTTCAAGACCAGTCTGGGCAACAAAGTGAGACTTCTATCTCTACTCAAAATAAATAAATAAATAAATAAATAAAATAGTTGGGCATGGTGGGTGGCCAAGGAGGGAGGATCAATGGAGCCCAGGAGCTGAAGACCAGCCTTGGCAAAAGCGAGACCTCGTTTCTACTAAAAATAAGCAAATTAGCTGGACATGGTGGTGTGTACTTGTGGTCTCAGCTACATAGGAGGCTGAGACAGGAGGACGACTTGAGCCCAGGAGGTTGAGGTTACAGGTGAGCCTGGATGACAGAGTGAGACCTTGTCTCAGACAAAACAAACCAAACCAAACTGTATACAAGTAAATATACATACTCTTGCACAAATAAGTACAAAAACTGAGGAAATCTGAATGAGATTGGTGAATTCTATTGATGCCAATATGCTGCTTGTGCTATTGCTCTACAGTATTTGAAGACATGACCATGTCACTCACTGCATTATTTCTTAAAAATACATTTGAATCTACAATTATCAGTTGAAAAAATATTCATGAGACAGAGGAAGAGAACTTGGAGGGCCATCAGTTGTTGTTGAAGTCAGGACATTACCGCCATAGCTGAAGGCCAGAATTCAGAAAACCACTCCTGCTGCTCCCCCAACCCAAGTGGCTCTCATGCCCGTGAAAACGGTGACTAGAAACAAACTTGGACTCTAGCTGCCATTAATCCTCATGTCAGTTGGACCAGAAAGCGGAAAGATGGCTTCTGTTTCACTTCCACCTGCCAGATTGATCAGGAACACATCTAACTGACAAAGCTCAATTTGCTTCCTATATGTGAGATGCAAAATGGTCTGGGACATGTGGCTGTTAGCACTCCAATTTTTCCACAGAGAATATGGAATGGGAGTTGAATGAGTATAATATCTACCATAACCAGCCACTAGCTATGTGGCCTTGGGCAAGTTTATTAATGTTTCCAATTCTTAGTTTCTGACTCTATGAAATAAAGACCATTATCATACTGAGTGTGGAAAAACTCAAATTGTTTTTCCCCTGCTCTAATACAACAATCAACAGAGAAGACTTCTGTGACCAAGTATGCAAGGGATTTCTTCCCACCAACAAGCAGGCAATCAGTTCTACAGGCGACACCAGCAGGGTGCCCTTCGACTCCATTCAATTCTGACACTGTCTCCTTGGAGATGGCATCAGATCCCACAGGTCAAGGGTTGAGTCTCCAATACTGTGCCCCCGCCAACTTCTGATGCCAGTTGCAAGCCCCAGCTTATTTTACCTGTGCTTCTGACTGGCTAAAAATTGGGGTTCACATGACCCCCTTCTTAGGTTTATTAATCTGATAGAGTGGCTCGCAGAACTCAGGGAACCCCTTACTCAGGATTACCAGTTACTATAAAGGATATGTCAAAGGATGCAGATGAAGAGATGTACAGGGCAAGGTACAGGAGAATGAGCTTGGAGCTTTGGTGCCCACCCTGAAGCGTCACCCTCCATGAACCTCCACGTGTTCAACGATCTAGAACTCTCCACACACAGTCCTTTTGGGTTTTTATGGAGGCTTCATTACGTAGGCATGATTGATTAAATCATTGGCCATTGGTGATCAAGTTAGCCATCAGCTTCTCTCTCCTCCCTGGAGGTTAGGGGATTGGGCTGAAAGTCGTAGCCCTCTAATCCTGCCTTGGTCTTCACAATGACCAGTTTCCACCCTGAAGCCACCTAAGGGCTGCCACTCAACAGCGAACTCATTAGCATACAAAATACATCATTTTGGTGATTCTAAGCATTTTAGAAATTGTATGCCAGGAAAACGGAAATGAAGACCAAATATATATTTTACCACAGCAAATACACTTACCTCCTAGAGTTGGCTGAGACGTAGCACACTGCCTGGCACATCTCATACGCTCCCTCCATCCTTGCTGGCCATTATCATGGTTTGTGCAGTCTGAGAAAGAAAATCAGCAAATGTTCCAGGTGAAAAGCAAAGGAAATAAATATTTAAAAACAGAGAGAAGAGAGAATTTTAAAGGGAAAGCAGGAGAATCATTCTTGAATAACTGGCATGTACTCAGCGGCAAGAGATGGGAAAGAAAGACGTGAAAAATGTTATTCCACATATTTAGTCTTGTATAGAATGATTGACTTATATCCAATTAGAGAACTTGGAGTTGGAGGCCTCACTCTTCTCCCCATATTTTGTATCATGTTAAAACAAATATGAAAATGTTATGAAAGTCATAAAATGATTCAATATCATATCCCCTTTAGATTATAGCCCCTTGAAGATTATTTCTCCTCTACTGCTATACCCTCAGCAGCTAGTATGTTTTTGGAGATTAGCCAAGTTTGTGAGTAAAGGTGTCAGCATCAACAACTAGCTACTAAATGTATTTGCTTCTTTTCTGACATACCATGAAGTCACTATATAGTATAACCAGAGTGTCTGTCAGTTCAACCACCCGCTTGTTAACATCTTTCACTGGCCTTTTATCGCCTCCTGGAGAAGGGTTTCTGGGCCTCAGCACTATTGACATTTTGGGCTAGAAAAATCTTTGTTGTGGGGGCGACCTGTGCACTGCAGATGGTGAGCGAAATACTAAACTTCTACTCATTAGATACCTATAGCACAGCTCCGTTTGTGACAATCAAGAATGCCTCCAGGCGTTGTCAAATGTCTCCTGGGGACAAAATCACCCAGGGATGAGAACCACTGTGTTAGAGGAAAACACAACTGAGCCATCACCCTTAGAGCTTTCCATTACAGCTGGTAGCTTTACTTCTAGTTCATGTAATCTTCTTATGCTGCCCCAGACCCTGTGCTGACTTTGTTCAAGTTGCCCTAATGCTACTGGGAAAATGACAACAACCTCCACTACCAACCTCCTCCCTCTGCGCCCAAAAACAGTTAAAAAAAGAACCTCTTTTTCCCTCTAGCTGTCAATTATGGGTTGAATTTCGTCCCTCTCCCAATTAATATATTGATGTCATAACCCTTAGTAGCTCAAAATGTGACTGTATTTGTAAATAAGGTCATTAAGGTGGGCCCTCATCAAATGTAACTGGTGTTCTTATAAGAATAGGAAGTTTAGACACAGACAGATATATAGAGAGAACACCATGTGAACATGAAGACAGCCAGCTACAAGAAAAGGAGAGAAGCCTCAGAAGAAATCAGCCCTTGATCCTAAACTTCCAGTCTCCGGAACTGTGAGGAAATAAATTTCTATCATTTGTCACCCTATGGATGGTATGTTGCTGTAGCAGACCTACCACCTGTCTTCAGCAAAGTTTTCTAGAGAAATAGCCTTTATTCTTCAAGCTCCCTCTGACCTACCATTTCCCATCATTTTGTAAATATTTTCAGGCCCTAATAATGTTGATTTAATTTCCATTATTTCTTCTACTGTCACACACTTCTTAATAGGGCAGGTATTTGGGGGTGTGACCGGAAATTGACTGGTATCAACTTCCAGTGTTTGTGTGATAGGAGGTCTCAAACTACAGGATAAATGTGTCATATCTCCCATAAGTATCCGTTTTGCTCAGTGATTTTTTTTTTTTTTTTTTTTTTTTTTGAGATGGAGTTTTGCTCTTCTTGCCCAGGCTGGAGTGCAATGGCAAGATCTCAGGCTCACTGTAACCTCCCCCTCCCAGGTTCAAGCAATTCTTCTGCCTCAGTCTCCCGAGTAGCTGGGATTACAGGCGCCCACCATCACGCCTGGCTAATTTTTTGTATTTTTGTAGAGACGGGTTTTCACCATGTTGGCCAGGCTGGTCTCGAACTCCTGACCTCAGGGTGATCTACCTGCCGCAGCTTCCCAAAGTGCCGGGATTACAGGCATGAGCCACCGCGCCCGGCTTGCTCAGTGATTTTTGTTTTTTGTTTTTGTTTTTTTTTTTTGAGATGGAGTCTCACTCTGTCACCCAGGCTGGAGTGCAGTAGCGACTCACTGCAGCCTCTGCCTCCCTGGTTCAAACGATTCTCCTGCCTCAGCCTCCTGAGTAACTGGGAATACAGGCACGCATCACCAGGCCCAGCTAATTTTTGTATTTTTAGTAGGGACGGGGTTTCATTATGTTAGTCAGGCTGGTCTCGAACTCCTCATCTCGTGATCCACCCGCCTCGGCCTCCCAAAATGCTGGGATTACAGGTGTGAGCCACCGCGCCCGGCCGCTCAGTGATTTTTTCAGGAAAATGTTAAATAATTTGTTCATGCATTAATTTAAAGCCTATTTACATGAAAACGAATATAGTTGTAGCATATTGCTGTATATTTCAGACATTTCTAGCTTATAGCATGTTCCTCTCAATGGAAGCGTTCCCTTTCCTCAGCTTCAGGGTCCCTTCATCACTCAGAGGCAGCATCCTACTGGCGCACCAGATGTTCGTTCAGCCATTCTCCTCATAGAACGCAGAGAGGCCGGGTGTGAAACCAGACCGTCTATCTACAAAGCTAAGAAATATTCCTAACGGACTTCGCGGAGCGGGAGAGGGAGGTTTTAAATTAATCCTAAGCTTTTCTGATTTTGGGGTTCCAGGTCTGCTATACATACTCTTGCATGTTATAATGGGCACAGCCCTAGTAACTCTGATTTGAAACGATGATCTGAGGTTATCGATTAGGGGGAGGAGTAAGGACAGAGAAGCAGAGCAACGGAGACCGGGAAGTTTCCGGCTGTGCCCTGGATTGCAGCCAACTGCTTAGGCACACACACCTGCTGTCCTCCAGGCTCTGAGTCACCTCCTCGTCTCTCCCTGTCCAACGAGCAGCTGCCAAATGGCAGCCAAATCCAATAGATATAAGCCAGGACCCCACCTGTGTTTGAATTACTTTCTTTGAAATTTGCCACGTCCAGGTTTATTGACCCGGGCAGTCTTTTCAACATTTCCTTATGCTGCATACGGGTGGGGCCAGCGACTTGCTTGTGCACTGCCAGTTCCCAGAACAGAACACGTTGAATTCAGCTATTTGGAACCTCGTTCCTGGTTCCGACCTCAGGGAACGCCAGAAGAGCAAGAGCCAGCCTCGTTAGTCACCCCCACAACTGCAACCCCCGTTTCGGGGCCTTGTAACGCCAGCGCCCTTCAGGTACCATAAACCAGGCTTCCCAAAGGCGCTGCGACAGGTTTCCAGGAGTCATCAAAGTCGATGATCCTGGCCCTGGGACCCCAGGGTTTGCAAATTCAGACCTTTAGCCCAATGGAGAGGTCGGCTCAGCGTTCCTCCCAGCATCCTCGGGTGACATTAGGATTCCTGGGAGATTCGAGAGGCCGCCGGGGAGGACAAGGGAACCGCGTCCAGGCCGCCCACGGCCAGCCAGGCGAGAGGCGGGACGCGAAGCCGCTGCCTTCTTCCTCTTCCCTCAGGCGGCGGCGGCGGCAGGCCCCGCCCCGCGCGGCGGCCGTCAGCGGAGGGGCGGGGCCTGCCCCAGCGTCGCCGGTTGACGCGAATGACGCGGCGCCAGTCAGGCCGCAGCCCCGCTGCTTGGCCGTCGGGCCCGCCTCGGCCGGCTCGGCCCGCCCCCGGCCCTCCCCGCGCGGCCTCCCGTGCGCCCCTGTCAGACTGTGGCGGCCGGTCGCGCGGTGCGCTCTCCCTCCCCGCCCGCAGCCTGGAGAGGCGCTTCGCGCCGCACACACCCGCGTTCCTGCCGGCGCCGCGCCTGCCCTCTGCCGCGCTCCGCCCTGCCGCCGACCGCACGCCCGCCGCGGGACATGGCACACGCACCGGCACGCTGCTCCAGCGCCCGGGGCTCCGGGGACGGCGAGATGGGCAAGCCCAGGAACGTGGCGCTCATCACCGGCATCACGGGCCAGGTGAGTGTGGGGGCGGGGGCGCGCCGGCCGAGGCCGCCTGGGCACGCGTGCTCTCCCTGCGCGCCGCTCCTCGCGGGCTGCGGCGTCTCCAGGAACAGCCGTCTCGGCGTCCCGGAAGGGGTCTGCTGCCGGGAGGTGGGACGGAAGGTGCGGTGCCGTTAGTGTGTCGTGTGTGGGGTGTGCTGGATGCATCGAGTGCCTCTGGTCTTCCTCTGGGGGCTGTGAGCGTGTGTGCCGCGCGGGATGTCGCCCTCACACCCGGGCGGGACCGCCCGCTCGCACCTGCCCCTCAGGTGACCGCAGCGTCTCTTCCTCCAAGCCCATTTCGTGCTTCGCAGCTGCTGGTGCCGGGAGGGGAAAAGAACTGGTGATCAGTGAACTTGCGGGTGAGGTCCTCTTGATGTATCTCGGCTCACGGGGCGCTTACCTGCTAATGTTTGGGAAGCAGGAAAAAGGGTGCTTTGCTGGTTTCGTCCCCTATCACCGGCTTTCCAGATAGAAAAGAGAACATGAAAGAAAGTGATGCTGTGGAGTCACCCACTAGGACATGTTTAGGAAAAAGAACTTGAAAAACTTTTAAAAATCACACCAACTTCTGGGATTCAGGTTCACACGTTTGGACGTGTATGTGAGACACACTGGTCCAAAAGTGAGGCTAGGTTCCATTTCCAGAGGAATAAGTTCCTCGAGTAAGGTCATCAGGAGGAGGTCTTCGGAATGTCTCAGGCTAGGCATGGCTGGTTTGTGAGAGTCGTCTCAGAGGTGTTGCAATAGGTAGGATCCGACCACTGTGCTTTATTAAAAGCTGTGCTGTTTGAGATTCAGTGGTCATGAAGTAGTCATGCCCACATATTGCTGTAGAAAGAATGTGATATATGTGCTCCTGGGTATCTCTGGGTGGTGGCCATATAACACAAATAAAGATGAAAATGGCTAATACATATTGTGTCTATTATGTTCCAGTCGCTTGACTAATACTAACTCATTTAGTTCTCATAACAAACTCTTTGAGGAGGTACTTTTATTATCTCTCTGTGGAAACGGAGGCATGGGAGTTTGATTGGCCTGAGGTTAAATCGCTGGGAAGTGTCCAGTTGGTATTGAAACCACTCTGAAAGTTCTCTAGTGTTAGAAAAGGCTAAGTGGGCAGGAGGCAGCGGTTCATAACTGAAATCTCAGCACTTCGGTAGGCAGAGGCGGGAGGATTGCTTGAGGTGAGGCCAGGAGTTTGAGACCAGCCTGGGCAACATATTGAGACCTTATCGCTACAAAAAAAAAAAAAAAAATTAGGCAGGCATGCTGGTGCTCATTTGTAGTGCTTGCTACTGGGAGGCCGAAGCAGGAGGATCACTTGAGTCCAGGAGTTTGAGGCTGCAGTGAGCAGTGATGGCACCACTGTACTCCAGTCTGGGGCAAGAGAGTGAGATCCTGCCTCAAAAAAAGAAACAAAAAATTAGAGAGAAGGAGAAGTTGAAATTGGCCAGATGCACAGTCACAGAATATTACACAATTTCAACTATTGAATACCTGATTTACTGCTGGTTATTCATGCATCTTGCTTTGCTTAAGGTAATCATAATAGACAAGAGTTTGAAAACTAGTAAGAGGTGGATCTGAGTTTGAGGAAGAGGGCAAGGATCTGAGGTTGAGAAATTGAATACTTGAATTGAGGCAGTAAGAAAGGTCAGGGCCTACATACTGTCCTCCCCCTTCTCTTTGTTTTCTAATGCTGGGACCTTTCTGCAGATGAATCCCTTTTTATTCCGTTTTGTCAGACTGGACCTGAAGCTCAAATGTTTACCAAGTTTATATAATCTCTGGAAAGTAGAGATTTGATTTCAGTATTGTCAGGAAATTAGTTAAGATGTTAATGTGCTGTGTTGGTGTGGCCTATACCAATTTACGTGACCAGCAGTATGAATCAGTGCAGATTAGAAATGGAACCTGATTTTGACTTTTAAGAGCAGTCATTTGGATGGAACTGAGTGGCCAGGAAGGTGTGGAGGTGGACCCCCACTCTAGTTTGTCCTGCAGCCTGTCATGTGAGTCTACCTGAAGCACCACACTCAGCAGACCACTCCCTGACCAGAATTTTTTGGTTCCTCATTTCATTTCCAACTTAAAACACCTGCGTGGCTTTCAGGCTGGTTTGAATCTCTGCCCCAGTGTTTTTTTCTTCCCTACAGCATTTGCCCTCTGCATTGTCACCTCATTTGGTGTTGCACTGGCGTATGTACCCCTAGCATAGTGCTGAATTCTGTAGCTACCACATAAACACTTGCAGAGGGAATGGACTGCTCTTCTATGTTTTTTGTTTGTATTCCAGGACAGTGACTCCCAACTTGAGTATCAAGGATCTCTGGAGCACTGTGGTGTTAATGCAAGGGGTCTGAAAATCCATACCTTATTGTACGTTTTCTTAATAATACTGACTGAGAACTTACTGGGCTATTCACTCTGCTAAGCATTTTGTATATCCCTACCTAAGGGGCAGGTATAATAATTATTCCCATTTTATTCCTGGCTAAGTAAGGTTAAGTATGTTCCCTGAGGTCGTACATCTAATGAGTGTCAGAACTGAGATCTGAACCCAGATCTCAGCAGTTGCTCTAAGTCATTTTGCTGTATAGACTGTGGTAAGCCTTATGAGACAGAGAGAAATAAATAGTCTTACTCTAAGAAGAGGTTTCAGATTCAAGTGCCGCTGCTCTGGCACTCAGGGCTATCATGGCATTTGTGCCAAGATGGGCTCTTAAATGAGTTGTCCCAAATTCCCGCTTGAGAATGGTGCGGACAGCCAGGGTGTCCTGTCTGCTGTGTATCTCTAGTATGTATTGTCAGGCTTCTTATTCTAGCCTTCCCCTCCCATCTATTCTTGACACACTCCTTCCCAAAGTGGGAACCTTACTAAATAGGCTTTAAAGAAGCTCAGGCGCTGGCTTTGCATTGCTGTCTCCAGGCCCTCTGCCAGCCACTCTTAAAAGCTCACCCCCATTGGCTAATGATGCTGTTCTTTACTGCACTCTTGGAGATGTTCTTGCTATTCTTTGAATACTGTTGCTTTGTACCTCTTTGGAGTAATTATTTGTGGCTGAATGGCCTCACAATTCTTACTCCTTTTAACTTGAGCCTCAGTGTTCTCAGCCTAATCCTGACAAATGCAACCATTCCAGGAACTTCCTTTGTATTTACATGTATGCAGTCCCTGTTGATTGTATAAGTAATTTACATATCTTTGGTCTTGAGATTATAAACTACTTTAAGATAGAAATCTCATTTGCAGCCTATTGCCTCTCACATGCCTTCGTCTAGTAGGGTTTCAAAAATGTTGACTGACTTTTTCCGTTAGCAGAACATATCTTCACTGCATGTCTGCTGTGTCCAAGGCTTGTTACAGAGGCTGCTACAGATACAAAGATATGAAAGTTGTCTTCATCCGTTTGTGTTGCTATAAAGGAATACCTGAGGCTGGGTAATTTATAAAGAAAAGAGGTTTATTTGGCTCATGGTTCTGAAGGCTGTACAAGAAGCATGGCACCAGCATCTGCTTCTGCTGAAAGATTTAGGCTTCCACTCATGGAGCTGGTGTATGCAGAGATTACATGGTGAGAGAGGAAGCAAGAGGTGGGGTGGGCTGTGGCGTGCCAGGCTCTTTTTAGCAACCAGCTCTAGTGGGAACTAGTAGAGTGAGGAGTCACTCATTACTGTGAGGATGGCACCAAGGCTTCATGAGGGATCTGCTTCCATGAAAAAAACACCTCCTATTAGTCCCCACCTCCAACATTGGGGATTAAATTTCAGCATGAGATTTGGAGGGGTCAGACATCCAAACCATGGCATTGCACCCCTGACCACCCAGCTCTCATCCTTCTCACATGCAAAAGACAATCATTCTTCTCACATGCAAAATACAATTCCAGTAGTCCCTAAAATTCTTAACTTGTTCCAGCATCAACTTCGAGGTTCAAAGTCTGAGAATCAAAGCAAGTTCCTTCGAGCTATGAGCCTGTAAAACCGAAAACGAATTTTTTTTTCCAAGATACAATGGTTGTACAGTCATTAGGTAGACATTCTGTGACTGCAGCAGCTGGGTGTTGGAGCAGCATGCAGGACGTTCCAGGACTCCTTGAGGTGTTCCAGGCCAGCTGTGCCCTGGGCCTGTCTCCCCAAACCATGCTGTCCTCCTAGGTCTCTGGGCCTCTGATGGGAGAGGCAGCCTCAATTATGTCTGAGATGCCTTCAGGGTCTTTTCCCATTGTTCTGACTATTAGCACCTGGCTCCCTTTTATCCATGCTAACCTCTTTAGCAAGTGATTGCTCTCCAGCACCACTGGATTTCTTTCCTGAAAAATGTCACTACCACATGTCCAGGTTGTAGATTTGAGAAATTTTTCTGATCTGTTTCCCTCTTCTCTACCAGTTCTACAAGTAATTACAAGTAATGCACTTTGACCAGCACATGCAGCAGACTGAATTACCACCTTCCTCAACGACATCGATAGTCTAGTGGTATGATGACGGTGATAGTTAATAATTAAGGTAGATTAAAATAATTAACGTGTATTGAGCATTTAGTTTGTGACAGGTACTGTTCGAAGTGCATTAAATTTTGTTCAAAGTATATTTGTGGAAGCAACAGGGAGCTTCTATGAGGTGGTTTCCTTTTTTTTTTTTTTTTTTGAGACGGAGTCTCGCTCTGTGTCCCAGGCTGGAGTGCAGTGGCGCGATCTCGGCTCACTGCAAGCTCCTCCTCCAGGGTTCACGCCATTCTCCTGCCTCAGCCTCCTGAGTAGCTGGGACTACAGGCGCCCGCCACCTCGCCTGGCTAATTTTTGGTATTTTTTAGTAGAGACGGGGTTTCACCATGTTAGCCAGGATGCTCTCGATCTCTTGATCTCGTGATCCGCCCGCCTCGGCCTCCCAAAGTGCTGGGATTATATGAGCCACTGTGCCTGGCCTTTTTTTGTTTTTTTGTTTTTTTTGGAGACAGAGTCTTACTCTGTTGTCCAGGTTGGAGCACAGTGGTGCAATCTCTGTTTACTGCATCCTCTACCTTCCAGGTTCAAGTGATTCTCGTGCCTTAGCCTCCCGAGTAGCTGGGATAACAGGTGTTTGAATTACTGCTTAGCCCTTTCTGAACTGCAGTGGCTTTGGGTAAGTCACTTATCTTTTCTGCCAGGTTGGAAGAGTAATTCTTATCAAATAGGAAGTAAATCTGCACATAGTAGTGGCCTTTGCCTCGTTACTGGAATAGACCTTCGCTCCACAGTGTTAACAGAATAATGAAACATTTCTTGACTTTCAGGAAAAAGTGGGAGGTATTACTATTTAGCCTTGCTTTGCATGGGGAATCTATTATCTACAAGCAGAAAGTTCTGTAGTATTTGGAATCAACCACAAGGCTATAAGGTACTGGGAGGCCAACAGATTTAATGTTTAGTGAGTCTTTCAAGACTGTGCAAAGCAGATCTGGGAGCTGGTCTTATCTTCTCATATAAGAGGATTGTAGGCAGTGACTTCCACTCTGAATCTTCCTTGCTGGGATTTGCAGTCCTGGGATAAAAGGTTTGGCATTATTGGGCTGGGCGTGGTGGCTCACGCCTGTGGTGCCAGCACTTTGGGAGGCCGAGGCGGGCCTCCCAAATCTCCCGATCACGAGGTCAGGAGATCGAGACCATCCTGGCTAACACGGTGAAACCCCGTCTCTACTAAAAGTACAAAAAATTAGCCAGGCGTGGGGGCGGGTGCCTGTAGTCCCATCTACTTGGGAGGCTGAGGCAGGAGAATGGCGTGAACCCGGGAGGCAGAGCTTGCAGTGAGCTGAGATCCTGCCACTGCACTCCAGCCTGGGCGACAGAGCAAGACTATCTCAAAAAAAAAAAAAAAAAAAAAAATAGTCTGGCATTATTGGAGGTGAGAGAGTTGTCTTGAGTACTGCCCTGCTTAATCAAAGACTGTTACATGTGATTAATTGAAAGAGCTCTGGACTGGGAATCAGAGGTTGGGTTTTGATACCAATTAATTGTATAGCCTTACATTTTTAGAGGTTTTTCTTAACTTGTCAAGTGAAAGGGTTACCTGGTTATTCTCAGGGATCTAAGGTCTGTTCCTAGTCTACAGTAGTGTCTTGTTTGGATTACATGCTGACTTATGATTGATTATGTGTACTATAGAGAAATTATACAACTATCTTTATATTTAAGCAGTGCAGTAATTTAATTGCAGTTTTAGACATAAAACCATCTGGATTTTTTTTTTTTTTTTTTTTTTTTTTTTTTTTTTTTTTTTGAGACAGAGTCTTACTCTGTTGCCTAGGCTGGAGTGCAATGGTGGTACGATCTCACTCACTGCAACCTCCATGTGCCGGGTTCAAGTGATTCTTGTGCCTCAGCGTCCCGGGTAGCTGGGATTACAGGCGTGCGCTACCATGCCCAGCTAATTTTTATATTTTTAGTAGAGTTGGGTTTTCACCATGTTGACCAGGCTGGTCTTGAACTCTTGGCCTCAAGTCATCCACCCACCTCGGCCTCCCAAAATGCTGGGATTATAGGCGTGAACCACCATGCCTGGCCAGGATAATTTTTTAAAAATGAAACCAGTGAACTCTTAATTTTACTGAATTTGAAATTAAGTTTGTAAACTAAGAAGAAATTCATATGAGTTGTATGTTGTCAGAATTTGTAAGGATAGAGTGAAAAATCAGAGCTGTCCATCTTTGTAGGACATATCAAATGAATGAAGTGACTTTTTGGTGAGGAACGATTTTTTTTTTTAACTGGTACATAATAATTGTACATATTTGCGGGGTATGTGTGATATTTTGGTACATGCATGTAATGCGTAATGATCAAAGCAGGGAAATTAGGATAGAGGAAGGAGTTTTAAATTCTTGGGTTTTTCTTGGGTAGAAAAATGGGGTTAATTATGCCCACATCACAAATTTATGTGTGGATTAAAAATGATGATCATATTATAATAAGGCCTAGCACTGTTCCTGGCATATATTGTTTATGAAGTGATAATTCTTATTTAGTGTGTATAAGTTCTCACAATGGAAGGAATGAGGGAAGGATGGAGAAGTGCTTGGGAATGCAGTTAGGGGTATGTAGGATGAATGAGAATAGTAAAAGGATGGAAGCAGAAGTACCAGCTCCTGTAATATAAGGATAATGAGATCAAGGATGCAAACATATTTTGGCGACAGGTTGGATGGTAATACTATGGCCAGAAATGCAGTCACTGGGCAGGAAAATCAGTTTTCTTGGGGAAGACAGTGAATTATTTTGTTCCTCTGGAGTTCGAAGTGCAGTGGTGCAATCATAGCTCACTGCAGCCCTAAACTCCTGGACTCAGGTGATCCTCCCGCCTCAGCCTCCCTGGTAGCTGGGACTACAGGCTTGTGCCACCAAGCCTGGCTAATTTTTTACTAATTTTTTTTTTTTTTTTTTGTAGAGACAGGATCTCACCAGCTGACCAGGCTAGTCTTGAACTCCTGGCCCCAAGCGATCATCTGGCCTTGGTCTCCCAAGTGCTGATGATACAGGTGTGAGCCACTGCACCTGGCTTCTTTGTCTTAAAAATGACTTGGGCAATGTGGTCAGAGGTGGCTGCTGTGGAGTGGGCACGTCCTAAAGGTGGCCATGCTGCTGTGCTGTACCTTTAGCCAGTCTTCTTCCCTGTCTCCCAGAACTTTCTGTAGCTCTCATTTACAAGGCAAGAAAACGAACACTTTCCCTTCAGTTTACCAGGCTATTCTTAGTATACTTCAGTTTTCTCCTTTCTTTCTCCTTTATTTATTTGTTGATTGTTTGCATTTCCTAATGCCAAAACCTTGTTAAAGATACTATCAGGTGGGGCGCGGTGGCTCATGCTTGTAATCCCAACACTTTGGGAGGCCGAGGTGGGCGGATCACCTGAGGCCGGGAGTTCAAGACCACCTTGGCCAATGTGGAGAAACCCCATCTCTACTAAAAATACAAAAATTAGCCGGGCATGGTGGTGGGGTGCCTGAAATCTCAGGTACTCGGGATGCTGAGGTGGGAGAATCTCTTGAACCTGGGAGGCAGAGCTTGCAGTGAGCCGAGATTGTACCACTGTACTCCAGCCTGGGTGACAGAGCTAGACTTTGTCTCAAAAAAAAAAAAACCAAAAAAAGAGATACTTCCAGTTTACAATTTCTCATGCTTTTCTTCCTTTCTTGAGGAATTTTGGGAATCCCGCACTTCCAGAAGTAAGGTGCTCAGTTGCACTAACCATTCCTATATAAGCTTAATACATAGGAAATGAATGAGTAAAACATGTCTGAAAGGTAATCCTATAGGATAGAAGGCTGATTATCAGTAATGTTCTTGGCAGTGGGGCACCAGTGTGCCAAACCTAGTCTTTGGCAAGCCAATAAGCAATTTTCCTGCCAAAATCTTGTGACTTACCATAAGTGGTAACCCAATTGTTTATATAAATTTACTCATTGAAATGACTCAGCTTTCCAGGATATTATTTTGGCATTTACTTATGTAAAACTGAGTGACATAGACTTGAGGTTAGATGATTTTATATGCAGTGATGTTCTTGGCTGAAGGGTATTTACCTCATTTGTTTCAGACTCTTCATGCTGTGCCTTTTAAACAATTTACCACATGTGATTTTAGGGGAATCCTTTCTCAGATCTTCATGCTAAGTTCTTTTAAATTTAAGAGTGAAAAAATAAAGGTATTTGCTAGGGATTTATAGAAAGTATTTCTTTATACCGACTAATTACACTTGGGAAAATGAACCACCAAAGCTTGGTTGTATTATATATATGTTATGCTTGAGCACTGGGTTTGATTATAATGTGAAATGAATTGCTTGATCATGTTTAACAGAAATGTGTTCCTTAATGCTGAGTGAAAAAGCCTCTAATTGGCACTTTTAGAAATCTTTTAAAATCAAAACATGATTTTTCTATGTTTCTTAGAAGGGTGCTGTATTTCTATACCTTTTCACAAAAGAAGTTAGATTTTTAATGTTGCTTTATTCAAACTATATTTTTACATCTGTAAAAATGATGAATTGGAATTTTGCAGGTATGTGCAGACTAGTAGTATTTTTTGGTGATCAATATTGATAAACATATTTATTGTAGTTTAGAGTGGAATCCTTCAAAATGGAAGCTTTGTTGCAAGAGACCTGCAGGTCAAAATGCAAGTGTGGCATATACGCCTGTTGGAGTAAACCCAGTTAAGGAGAAAGACAGTGGAAACCCTGTTTGTCAAGAGTTGTGGGAGGCCTGAGATTTTACCTTACTTGCAGGCTAACAAATTAGCTTCCTAAAATTCCATGGATGATGGCAGAAGACACAGCACTCCTGGGTCAGCAGGCAGTATGAACTTCGTGTTTGTGACAGCTCTGTTTTTATAGTATTTTCTTGCCCCCCAAAGACCATGTGGGCAACACGGTGGCTGGGTGGGTCTAGGTGGATGTTGTCCATGCAGTGGGTATGTACCACGGTTGAGGAAATCTGAGACTGGGAAACCCCAATTTTTTATAAGGGAACTAATAAACCTACCCAACTTTTGCTTTGAGGGAGACATTATTTTTATTATTCTCCATAGCAAACAAATCTTCCTTCTGCTCCAGAGAGAAACACTATTGCTATCTTAAAATACTATCTACAGATGTCCTGTACAGGAAAGATAGTAGCCAATAAAAGCTGTCAGTGCAACCTGCTCATAAGACATGCAGAAAGTGGAAAGACCCATGGAGAACTGGCTCCCAACACTGTTTGTTTGTCTTGTTCCTGAAACTTACCAGATTGACAACACAGACCAGTTTTCCTCTTTTTTTCTTTGAGACAGGGTCTTGCCCAGGCTGGAGTGCAGAGGTGCAAACACAGATCACTGGAGCCTCAACCTCGTGTGCTCAAGTGATCTTTTGGCCTCAGCCTCCTGAGAAGCTGGGATAACAGATGGGCACCACTACACCTGGCTAATTTTTGTGTGTGTGTTTTTTTATTGTTGTTAAGGCGGGGTCTTGCCGTGCTGCTCAGGCTGGTTTCAAACTCCTAGGCTCAAGCAATTCTACCATCTCAGCCTCTCCAAGTGCTAGTATTACAGGTTTGAGCCACTGTGCCTGGCCCCAGTTTTCCTCTTATTTCTCCATGCAGTCTATGGGGAGCTCCAGCTTTGCATTTGTTTTCTTTTTGCTTGAAGAACAGAATGATAAGACCTGAATTTGGGTGCTTAGTATGGAATGAATGGGCATTGTCCCTGGGGGAGGCATTTTATATTTCCCTGTATGTATAGGCCTGGGAAGTACAGTAGGTTTGGCTTTGTTGAAACTTTTAGTAAATTTAATCTGATAGATTAGTCTCAGTTGGCCTGAAGAACTCTAGCTCAGAAGGACATTTTTCCAGCCCTGAAGAAGAATATGGCTGCTTCCTCATCACCTCTAAGGGGATGATTCTAACTCCATTGGCTGAAACCTTCCCTTCCTTATCTGGTCCCTTTGTATAGTACACATATCAGCACCTTTTTTTTTTTGAGACGGAGTTTCGCTCTTGTTGCCCAGGCTGGAGTGCAATGGTGCGATCTCGGCTCACAGCAACCTCCGCCTCCCGGGTTCAAGCGATTCTCCTGCCTCAGCCTCCAGAGTAGCTGGGATTACAGGCATGCGCCACCACGCCAGGCTAATTTTGTATTTTTGGTAGAGACGGGGTTTCTCCATGTTGGTCAGGCCGGTCTGGAACTCCAGACCTCAGGTGATCTGTCTGCCTTGGCTTCCCAAAGTGCTGGGATTACAGGTCATCACTTGTTTTTAATTTACTCACTGAGTGACTGTAAACTTCTTGCATTAGTTTCAGTGCTTTCTCTTTTTTTGCTTTATAATTGTACCTGATGTAAACTCTCATACCTTCATTTAGAGATTACTTCTATCATTTTTGAGTATGTTTCTCTAGTGTCTACCATATGCTAATAGGGCCTGCCCTCGAGATCAGGAAATGTATGTCGTTTCAAATCTTCTTACAAGTTTGCTAGGATCTTTTCTTTTTCTTTCTTTTTTTTTTTTTTGATATGGAGTTTCGCTCTTGCCCAGGCTGGAGTGCAGTGGTGTGATCTCAGCTCACTGCAGCCTCTGCCTACCGGGTTCAAGTGATTCTCCTGCTTTAGCCTCCTGAGTAGCTGGGATTACAGGCGCCCGCTACTATGCCCAGGTAATTTTTTGTAGTTTTAGTAGAGACGGGGTTTCACCATGTTGGCCAGGCTGGTCTCGAACTCCTGGTCTCAGGTGATCCGCCCGCCTCAGCCTCCCAGTAGGATCTTGTTTTGATTTTCATGAGTTTTGATGTTATCATTGAAATATCTAGAAATCTGCATATTTTATTTAAGAGAGTCTGCTTTTTGTACACAAGGAATGCTTGTTCTTGGTGAAGCCTCATATATGATGGATAGGAAGGAATAAGAAAGCTGTGAGAGGAGAATAAAAGGACTTAGCTACTGATTGGATTGTTGGATTGGGGAAGTCAGGAGAAGTAAGGGTTTTTGTTTTGTTTGTTGTGTTTATTTTTATGGTTGGTCCCATTGACATTCAGTTTGTGTAAATCCATGAAGACAAGACTGTATTTTACTGCTGTATCCCTAGTGCAGTGTCTGGAATATGGTGGGCTCTCAATAGATATTTGTTGAATGACATCTGGAGTTCATACCTCCTCAGAAATCCTTTAGGAAATCTACTGCATATAAGAAGTAATGGGAATGTAGATGTGCAGTGTATCATACTTTAGAGCAGTATCGACAAACTTTCCCCTGGATCAAGTCCACCTGCCTCCTGTTTTTGTTTTTGTTTTTCGAGACGGAGTCTCCGTCTGTTGCCCAGGTTGGAGTGCAGTGGTGCGATCTCTGCCCACTGTAACTTCTGCCTTGCCCCGGGTTCACGAGATTCTCATCCCTCAGCCTCCTGGTTAGCTGGGACTATAGGCGCCTGCCACCACGCCTGGCTAATTTTTGTATTTTTAGTAGAATTGGGGTTTCTCCATGTTGGCCATGCTGGTCTAGAACTCCTGACCTCAAGTGATCTGCCTGATCTGCCCACCTTGGCCTCTCAAAGTGTTGGGATTACAGGCGTGAGCTACCACAGCTGGCCCTGTTTTTGTAAATAAAGGTTTGTTAGAGCACAGAACATCTGTTTACTTATTGTTTCTGGCTGCTTCCACATAGAGTTAAATAGCTGCAACAGAGACTGTGTGGCTTTGAAAGCCTGAAATGTTTACTATCTGGCTCTTCACTGAAGGAGTTTTCGAAGATTTGCTGTAGAGCTCTCTTCCTTAGGGTGGATAGTGGAATTGCTACTGGTCATAGGTGATATCTCCAAATGAGAGAATATGGAGACAGAAAGATGAGAGTGAGAAGGAGGAAAATGTTTGCATTTCAGGTTTGGAAGAGAAGGAAGCTAGGGAGGGAGGGGAGAGGAGAGAACAAAAGTACTGAGTAATGTCGTGGAATCTGAGGGAGGCCAGAGACGTTTTTGTTGTTTTGGTGGTAACACATAACATACAATTTATCATTACTGACATTTAGTAGATTTACAAGGTTGTGCCGTCTTTACCGCTATCGTTCCCGAATACTTTTTCATCACTCCCTTTAAAAAGGAAAGCCCATTCCCATGATCAGTCACTCCCCATCCCCTCCTTTCCCAGCCCCTGGCAGCACAAATTTACATTCTGTCTTGCATGTTTTTCCCTTTTGCTTAGATCTGGGAAAGGTTTTTTTTCATGATGGAGGGAAATGGGCTTCTGTGCAGTCAGAGGAGAAGCCGATGGAGGAAAGGAGTAGTGTGGTTATGGAAGAAGCTGAAGGGGAGAAGGTCTCGGGCATCTGGAGGCCTGAGACGGGCATGAGCATCCAGTCCTGCACTGGCACTGGCGCTGGTGCTGCAGCTGCAGCAGTGCCGTCTCTGTCACTGCAGTTCTGTTCTCCGGGAGCTGTCCCGCAGTGTGATTTTGGGTGCTGTTCCTCGTTATGAAGCCTCTCAGTCATCTTCTTCAGTCTGCACTGTAGCTTTCATAGATTTCTGATGCAATTAGCTGCAGATTGGTTTCTGTGGCTTCCCACCTGAACAGTGATAGAAAGTGATGATGTGTATGATGGTGGACAGAGAGATGAGAAACCAGTTTTGAAGTCCTCTAAGAAACATGGAAGTGGATGTGAGTGGTTGATCACACCAGTGAGGTGGTGATTTTGATTAGAGTGTAAGTAAATTTCATGGGCGGTAAGTGCTGAGAAACAAAGATTGTTACGGTTTGACGTTTCAAAAGTGGCATCAGGAATTGAGGGTAAGGTGTTTCCTGTTGTACCCCGTTTTAGGGTCTAGGAGAATGAATGAGTAAAAATCCTGAATGTCAGTAGCTCATGGAGTTTTGGATTTTACATAGACTGGTAAAAACTTGAGATTGTTATATGGTGGCTAGGTTATTTTGAAAGTAAAAATCTTAGGAATAACAAATTGCTATCTGCTGTCACAGTAATTAAAAAAAAAAGTTTTACACACCAAAATGTAAGAAGAACATGCTCCCAGAATAAAGAACACTCACCAAATTACATACTTTTGGCTATGTGAACTACTTTTTCTCATTTCTGTTTTTTTCATTTTGCTGAAGAACGGGTTAAAAATGTGTCATGGATTGGCATTAGTCCATAGAGTACATTTGGGAACCACCTATTGAATACTATTAAACAAATTTCATTTGTCCAATTTCATTTGTTCAGATTCTGAGATGAAAAACCATTTCATTTATCTGATTTCATTTGCTCAGAACCGAAATATGAACTTCTTGGGGATAGGGATCATGTCTTCAAACTGTGGTGACCATTTTTTTTTTCTTGACTCCAAGGTAGGACACACATTATCTCATATATAAATGATCTAGAGTGCAACTAAATGTTGGAAACCAGGGCTGTCTGAAAGAATTTGGAGTTACTTTATAGTACTTCATCCTTCCTGGTACCCATTTGATGTTGAGCACCATAAAAGGTGCTTGGTAAGCATTCGTTTGTTGGTTGTTTCAGATTTCATTTTTAACCGCTTCCTTTGGCATGCTGGGCAAATTCCTTAGGCTTTTTTTTTTTTTTTTTTGAGAAAAGGTCTGGCTCTTTTGCCCAGGCTGAAAAGCAGTGGAGCCATCTCAGCTCACTGCAGCCTCCGCCTCCTGGGCTCAAGCCATCCTCGCACCTCAGCCCCGTGAGTTCCTGGGACTTTGGGTGGGCTCTACCATATCTGGCTACTTTTTCTATTTTTCTTTTTGTAGAGATGGGGTTTTGCCGTGTTGCCCAGGCTGGTCTCAAACTTGTGAGCTCAAGCCATCTGCCGACCTCGGGCCTCCTAAACTGCTGAGATAACAGGTGTGAGCCACTGTTCCTGGCCCTTAGGCACTTTTCATACCTCACCAAAGAATATACTAGCAGAACCTAGGCGTCAAGATCCCTACGGAATCCTTACAGCTCTGTTTCTGCAGCTCTTCCTAGTCTCTGAGTGTGCTTGGAAGGAATATTCAAATCATTATTGTGTTGTTTCAGGTTTAACTTGGGAACTTGAAACTGAAATCAAGTTTTGGGGAGCTTCTGGGTGGTGACAGATCTTCTTGTTTTGACCAGGCACTCTTTCTTGTCCCCCTGTCCTTATAATGTTGACTTAGGCATCCTGCTGGCTTTGTGAGTTGGTCAACCCTGGGTATTAGGGGGAGGTACAGGGGGAAGAGAATGCTAAATGCATTAAGTGAAGGTTTTGGGGGTTGTTTTTGAGGGGAAGTAATAATACATAGATTTTTGTAAAGTTTTGCATTTCTACATTTCAGTATAAACCTTGAAAAGGAGAAATAGGAAGAGTTGACCAAGTATTGAAGTCCCTCTTTTTTTCCTTTCAGCTTTTTTGTGGACAACAGTGGTTTTTTATTTTATCCCTTATCAATTTTGCTATTTTGACTAATTTAGCAAGTTCAAATTATTTAAATTTATATAGTATTTTCTTTCCATTGAGTTGTCTTTTAATATTTACTGATGTTTGAACATACAGTTTTTAACCTATTTAAGCGTTACCAAAAGTTTATACTATTGCCAGATTGTTACTATGGGAAATTTGATTTTAGTTGCTAAAAACAAGGAAGTATTTTATATAGACCAGGGAAATAATTGGGAGCACAACTAGAAATCTTAGCAGATTCTCTATATGGGACATCGCTGTTAGTGGAGGACTTAGGGATGGGTCCAGGAAACCTGAGATTACTGCTTAGATCTTTGAAGGATGGAGATCACTTAACCTTTATGGACTGTGGTTTTTCTTCTCTTTAAATGTACATTTCAGAAAATAGATGTAAATATACGTAGATAATAAAAGCGTCTAGATTTTTAGTTTTCCTAAGTCAAAATTTATGTAGATAATGCTTAACATTTGGATTTGGGAAAGATTCCAGGAATTAATCCTGTGGCAGGACTCTGAGGAGGAAGTCAACTGTGGACTCTGGAGAGGGGTCTTCAGAGGAGTCTCGAAATGCCAGTAGTGGAAGAGGCAGCATTGGCTGGGCGGGGTGGCTCACGCCTGTAATCCCAGCACTTTGGGAGGCCGAGACGGGCAGATCATGAGGTCAGGAGATCGAGACCATCCTGGCTAACACGGTGAAACCCCGTCTCTACTAAAAAATACAAAAAAACTAGCCGGGCGAGGTGGCGGCGCCTGTAGTGCCAGCTACTCGGGAGGCTGAGGCAGGAGAATGGCGTAAACCCGGGAGGCAGAGCTTGCAGTGAGCCGAGATCCGGCCACTGCACTCCAGCCTGGGCGACAGAGCGAGACTCTGTTTCAAAAAAAAAAAAAAAAAAAAAAAAAAAAAAAAGAGGCAGCATTGTTGTTTCCCTAGCAGCTTGGAATGTGGAGGCAGAAGCTGCTTCCCTGGGGCTCTAGGCAGGAATAAGCCTTCGAGGTTTACAAAGTAGAGGCTCATGCTGGATGACTGGGTTACAATTTAGTATTCTTCAGGTAGAGCAACCAAATAATGCTTTGAAAGATTAATTTATCTTATAGCTCAACAGGTTTTGTTTTCTCTTCAGTTGTAATAAGATTATGTTAATAGGCAAACATTTTTGTCAGGAATGATCTGGGCAAAGTACCCATTTCTGGTACTTGAATTCTGGCCTTGGAATTAAGATAAATCTGTAAAGGGAGAGGAGAGAAAGATGAACATGAGTTTGATTCCTGACCTCAATACTCACTGGGCGTCACAAGGAAATTTACTTTTTTTTTGTCTTCCTCTCACCCAGGCTGGAGTGCAGTGGCATGATCTTTGCTTAACGCAGCCTGGACATGCTGGGCTCAACTAATCTTCCCACCCCAGCCTTCTGAGTAGCTGGGATCACAGGTGTGCGCCACCACACCTGACTCATTTTTGTATTTTTTTTTTTTAGAGACAGGATCTCTCTGTGTTGCCCAGACTGGTCTTGAACTCCTGGGCTCAAGTGATTCTCCTATCTTGGCCTCCCAAAGTGCTGGGATTACAGGCATGAATCACCATGCACAGCCCATGGGCAAACTTCTGAGTCTTTCTGAACCACGCTTATCTGTACTAGGATGAAAGAAGGTGCCTTGCATAATGATGTTCTGGAAATGGGAACATTGTTATCCTGGAGGATCACTTTGGTTTTTCTTGTGTACCAGACTGGATGCAGGCAGTGTCCTACCTCTGGACACCCCGTCTGCGCTGAAGCACTGGGGAAAAGTGGAGCACAGGAGAACCCCATCACTAAAAGTTTGCTTCAGGGACTCTTGCTTTTCCTGTCTTCTTCCCCTTCCCTTTCCCCACTTTATCACATCAGTCGTAGTTTTGCCTCCAGGAGCCAGCCTCTGTTGTGGTTGCTGCCCAGAGCCTGGCTGCCTGGCCACTTGTATTTTGCCCCATTGTCTATTGGAGCCTTATTTTACTCGCTTCTCAGATGTCATACCTGGACTCCACTTGTTGAAACTGTCAACAGGGGATATTGGGGCTAATTCCAGGGGAAAAAAGGGAACTTTACAACACTACACAGTTGAACTGAGAAAGCCATTCCATGCAGCTAATGCGTTATTCAGGGTGACTTTTAACACTGCACATTATGGTTCAAGAACTAAATTTGTGTTCAAGTCAATGCCCTTCCTACAGAGAAAAGGGCTCCAAGTTTAAATAGCTGATTTCCAAGTTTTCTTTGGAAGGATTTGTTAAAGCACACCCTTTGGATCAGTTCGTACCACCAGTTCCAGAGCTCACCAAGCTTAGGTGGAGGAGGCGTGACTGCCCTGCGGATGGGGAAGGGCTGCTTTCTTCATTGTACTCTGCGTGGCAGAAATGTTTCTTTCTCTTAAAAGCAGTTTTACCTGTTTTAAAAAATGGGCTCAGCTCAAGGCAGATCACTTAAGGTGGGATGAGAGGGTTTGGAGTGTACACTGAAGAAAAGGGGAGCACTTATAAAGGTGGGGGAGGAAAAGGAGGATGTGAAGGCCCAGAAGTGCTGAGAAGCACAGAAGGGTGGTGAGAAGCACAGAAGGTGGTGAGAAGCACAGAGGGTGGTGAGAAGCACAGAAGGTGGTGAGAAGCACAGAGGGTGGTGAGAAGCACAGAGGGTGGTGAGAAGCACAGAGGGTGGTGAGAAGCACAGAGGGTGGTGAGAAGCACAGAAGGGTGGTGAGAAGCACAGAGGGTGGTGAGAAGCACAGAGGGTGGTGAGAAGCACAGAGGGTGGTGAGAAGCACAGAGGGTGGTGAGAAGCACAGAGGGTGGTGTTGGTGTTGGCTTTTCAGTCTTCATTTTCCTCTGTGAATGGATCCTTTTAGATCAGTGGTGGGATGTCATAAACATTTAATCCTGAGTGACCCAGAAGTTGACACAGGCTTGCACTTTATATCGAAGAGGAACCAAGCACACTCAGACAGGTGTCTGCCATTTTTGTTTCTCAAGGAAAAGTTCCTAAAGGTGTTAAGAGGGGTACATTTTGTCCAGGTTCAGCACTGAGAGGGAGGTGTAAGAAGCTGCTTGCCTTCCTTTTCCCTCGTACTTCACTGTGTAGACCCCGCACAGGCCTGGGCCACGTTCTGAGAAAGGGCCGCACAGCCACAGGTTGGCTCTCATTGAGCATGGTTGTGTGTTAACTACCCATGTTCCCTGGAAATGCTGCAGAACTGAAGATGGAAGCAGGTAGGAGAGCCTGTGTGTGGACAGCAAGGGGAGTGCTGGGCAGCTGCACTTTTATCGACCTTGGGCAGCTGGCCCTGTCGTTGCCTTGCTCTCATGGCCACTGAGATTCAGCTGCCATTCGGACCCCTGTGTGTCACAGCCTCTGTTCTGGAATCCCAGGGAAACCAGCTCTGGCCTTTCCGCTCCGTCCTATAGTTTCAGCCACAGCTGGCACCTCTCCCTGCGTCCAGTGCAGTCTCAGGTGTCTCCTGCTGTGCTTGCCTTTCCACAGTCACTCTCTAGGAATTACTGAAATTCTCACTAGAATCAACTGTTTCTCTAGATTTGGAGCTTGTTCCAAAAGAATACTTTGCTTTTTTGTTGATATTCTGACCTTTGATTCAGTCCTCTCCAAAGATAAGAAAGTTGCCATTTGTAGTTGAAGCATCCATAAAGCATAGTTCTGATGGTGATGGTGCAATAGAATTACTTGGGCACGTTGAATAATTCTTGGCTCTTCTCTGCATTTCAGTGGGCTTAGGGCAGGACTTGGATCTGATTGTTTTTAAAAACATTCTGAGGTGTTTGAAAAGTGAGATTGGGGTTGAGAACCACTCGTTTATGGTGACTGTGGTAGTGACTTGAAACATTTTATATGTATATATGACATATATATGGAAATATATATTTCATAAACTTTTTTCCTTAACAGTTATTCAGAATAGTAAAAATAATGTTCAGTACTGTACAGTAAAAATAATGTTCAGTACGGAAGTATGGGAGGATATAAAGTTTCAGGGGGAAAAAAAAACTAACACCTGTAATCACATCACTCAGAAGTAATTACTGCCTGCATTATCTTTTCTTCATTGTTTTGACTAACTTGTTACTGATTGACTTCACTGCTTTTCAGCAAATGTTACTCGTCTAGAATTGGGTATGGAACTTAAACTGGATCTGGAATAATTCCTGGATGATTCTTTTGGAGTACAAGGAACTACAGGAATGAATGCATCTGGGGTTCTAGGGTGAGGAAAAATCCTAGCCTCAAGAGATATTGTTAGTTAACCAGCTTAGCACCTCCTATTATGATTGTCATAGACATTTGCATGTATATTTTAGTTCACATGTTAGGTGTTTTTAGTAGTTTCATATTATTTTGAGTGATATAATTTAAGAGAGTGAGTGCTGGTAGAATCAGAGTTCATTAGTTTTTGACATGGTATATGCAAACACTTAAAAAAATTCCTGTGATGTTTACTGAAGTTTGCA
Organism: Macaca thibetana thibetana; assembly: GCF_024542745.1. Classification (NCBI taxonomy): domain Eukaryota; kingdom Metazoa; phylum Chordata; class Mammalia; order Primates; family Cercopithecidae; genus Macaca; species Macaca thibetana. Next base: position 2,116,699 of record NC_065581.1, on the reverse strand, counting down.
TTTCCAGATATTCATATTCCATTTCTGCATATTCTGATAGGAGGGTTGTGATATCTTTTTTGTTGGGACTATTGCTCTGGTTTATTTATCGATTAACTTTTGTTAATGATATACTCTGTGAAAACACTTTATTAACTGGATTAAAAAATTGTAGCACACAGTAATGCGAAAATTTAGTTGGAATGTTACCCTCATGGACAGTTACCACAGGCAGAATCTAACTCTTAGATGCAAACAGCAATCGTGATCTCACAGGTCTCCTACAGCTCCGACAAATTTTTTCAAAATTAGTGAACTGCATTCTGGGTCTTTACTATAGAAAAGGCTCTAACTTAACGGGTTTCGTGTTATTTTTACCCAGGAATCAGGATGCCTCACCCAAGGGCAGTTCTGACAAAAATAAAGTATGTTGTTGGTGAGTGTCCAGAAGAGGGTGAAAACTGGGATGGCCTGGCTCAGTGTTGGTCTATCGGAACCTACCCCTAGCATAATTATTTGTTTCCTTTCTCCCTCCTCTTTGTTTTCTCCCTCTCCTTCGTTTCTTTCTTTTCACAGTTTTTTCTTTTCTATTCCCCTCTTTTTTTTTTTTTTCTCGTCTTAGGTTAGGCTTTCAGGGGTTGGAATGGGAGCAGAGTTCACCTGCCAGGAAGTGAGAATGGCAGTCCTTGGCTCTCCTGTGGCCAAGGTCTGATTACCTGCTAGGTAGTCATTGTGTCCCAGGAGATTTCAGAGAACAAACAGTGGAATCTTATTTAAAGAGTTCTGATAGGAGCATTAATGGTGTTTGTAGATCGTGGTCCAGATGGAAGCTGGCACTTTTCTGACAAACCCCTTGAAACATTTCCTTATTCTACTGTATGTTAGGATTTTACAATCGTTCTTTTCTGAACCCTAGCTTACTGGATAGTCACAAGTGCTTTTTACTTCCTTTGTGCTGTAATATTGATCATCCGTGTTGGTTGTTTTACAGCAAATACACTGATCCGGATGCAAGCCGGAAAATGTAAGAGTTGGCAAATGACTCGTCATTTGCATAGAACAGCCGAGGACCTGTCAGAATGAACTTGTGGAAGAGAGCTGTGGCATAGGAGCAGGAGAAAGTGTAAGTTAGGGGCTGTTTGGTTTTGCACTTCATCTTTAGTTCAGCTTTGTTGCAGGGATCAAGACAGCACGTTAAAGTACAAGTTAGGGGGCACCTCTGTCTTTAATAAGATCATAGGCTAAAAGCTTATTTATTTGTTTGCTTATTTATTGAGACAGGGTCTTTCTTGGTTACTCAGGATAGAGTGTGATGGTGCAGTCTTGGCTCACAGCAGCCTTGACTTCCCCAGCTCAGGCAGTCCTTCCACCTCAGCCTTCCAAGTAGCTGGGACCACAGTTGTGCACTACCATGCCCAGCTAATTTTTTTTGCATTTTTTATAGAAACGAGGTTTGGCCATGTTGCCCAGGCTGCTCTTGAACTCCTGGGCCCAAGCAATCCACCCACCTTAGCTTCCCAAAGTGATGAGATTACAGGCGTGAGCCACCATGCCTGGCCAAGGCTTACTGTTAATCTCAGGTAGTGTCTGAAATTGTGCGGATGCACGTGCATTCAAATCTCCTCTCTGCTAGTTCTCAGTTCTGTGACTTTCAAGTAATTATTCAACCTCTCTGTGCCTCAGTTTTCTCTTTTGTAAAGTGAGGATGATGATACTAGCCATAGGTAGAGGTTAAAGGACACAGTGTCTGGCACATAATATTGATAAATATTCATTAATATTTTACTCTTGGCTGTCCTGAACATTAGTCTGCTTTGGCCTAGAATTCCTTTCCTGAAGACATGCTATAATTTCGGTAAGAGTAAACAACTAACTCTTATTTGCAAGTTCAAATAAACATGTTTTATGAAGGTACTTGGTGTTCATTAACAAATGCTATACTTACGATTTTTTTTCTCTGTCTGAGACATAATACCAAACTTGTACACAAAATATTTCTGATCACTGATCTTTGCTCCTATAACTATAAAATTATATGTAAAATAGTTAAAAACTACTCAGTGCACTCTTTGGAATAAATGTATTCCTCCTATGAGAAGCATCATTGAGATCTTTTATTTGGGAAGCAATTAGGTTGCAAATTGTAAACAGTTTCCAACATCATCACCCAACTGAAAATGCCAAGTTGTCTGAGTCTAATGTCTAGAAGTCACTGTGGCCCTGTGGTCAGTGTTCTGCATTAGGGATCCCTGCAACAGGGCTGAATTAAAGATGAAGTGCAGTAACCTAACACCTGTGTTAATAAGTGTGGACAATTTCTTGGGTTCCACAACAGGCGACAGTATCCTTCTCATTATTCCCCTAGCCTTTGTTTCACAACCCAGTGGCTTCAGTCACTGTGTCCATTTTCTTATCTCTTAGGGACTGTTCAACTCATTATATTTGGTTACTTTTCCCATCATACCCTAAATCGTTGTTATGTAAGATCATCTAAATTATCTTTCATGGCTAAACTCTGTAACTTCAGTCCTTGACTTACTTGCTTTGTTGGCATGTGTTATCACTGTTACTTTTCCTCTTGATTTTCCCTCCTCTGCTGGTCTTCCTTGTACCTCTCTGTCAGTGCTTTGTTCCGCCCACCCTTGCCGGTTAGTGTGTCTTAACATACCATTCCTGGCTCTCTTCTACTTTGTTCACTTGCTATGTCCGTAGCTGCAGCCACTCTGCCCTTGTGATTCCCAAAGCATTGGCTCCAGTCCAGATTTGTTTCCTGTGTTCCAGACCCTGAATTCCAAATGCCTCAACATTTCCATGTAGGTATTTCATAGACATCTCCTACTCCACATGCCCCTCCCTTCTATCATCTCTGTGTTTTTCCCCATCCTAGTTCAAAGCAGGACCACAATCCATTTGGGAGCCAAAGTCAGAAATCTTGGAGTCATCCTATCTTCCTCCTTCCCCCTCACTCCTCCACCAGCAGGTCCTGTTGATTTTATCCTACTGACATAACTTTGGTAGCGGTGTCATCTCTGGTTCTTTCCCTGCCCACATCAGTTACCTCGTCCTGCCTGGGCTGTTGTAGTAACCTCGTACCTGATCTTCTGCTTCCAGTCTCTCTCTCTTCCATTCGTTTGCTGCTGGTGAGTTTTAGCTGGAGTGGCCATCTGATCCTGTCAGATGATCTCGCCTCAGTTCAAACTGTTGGTGGCTGTCTCTTGCCCTGGGGTGAGTGTAACTTCCCCAGTGTCTCAGTGCCTTTGTGACTAGCACTTTCCTGCCTTTGCACCACATGCACCCCAGCTTGTGTATATGTGTTTTATAAAACTGATAGTTTCTTGAATTCACCATATCCACATTAGTCATGGTTCTCTGGAGTAACAGAACCATTGGAGTATATATATATGGAGAGAGAGATAGTGATTGATTGATTGATTTTGAAGGAATTGGTTCATGTGATTGTGGGGGCTGGCAAGTCTGAGATTTGCAGGGTGGGCTGGCAAGCTAGAGACACGGGAAAGAGTTGGTATTTCAGCTCCAGTCCAACATCTAGGCTGCCTGGAGGCAGAATTAGTTGTTCCTTCTGGGTAATGTCTTTGAGTGGATGAAGACCACTCACGTTATAGGGAGTTATCTGCTTTGCTCAGTGTACTGATTTAACTGTTAATCACATCTAAAAAATAACCGTCAGAGCAACATCTAGGCAGGTGTTTGACCAAGTCTGGTTGGCATATCCTAGTTAACACACAGAATTAACCGCCTCACTGCCTTTCTCAATTTTGCTCGTGTTTGTATCTGTCCATATTTCCCCCACACCTACTGTGGTGCCTACTGACCACCTGGAGACCCACTGCTCATCTTGTGCTCCCCTCTCAGCCAGCCCTGACCTTCTCAAGCAGCACAGCATTTGGTAGTACAGCGTTTCCTTTTCTGTTCCTAATTGGCTGGTAACTACTTCGATTACAGTATTCCCCCTGGCTGTGAGTATTCTTAAATTGCCTGTCTTCCCTAACAGAATCAGTATGCCTCCAGGACCAGGCTTCTATTGTTTACATTCACCAGTGCTTCAGCACCTGATGAGTACCCAATAACTGTGTAATGAGGCACTGAATGAATGGAGACCTTTGGGCCAAAGGGTCTGAGATCAGCAGGGAGAATGGAAGCAGTTGAGGGAGAGAGCAGGAGTTTCGGAGCCATTTTGAATTGGAGGAATCCCATTCGCTGCACCAGGGCGTGGTCTGTAATCCCCAGGAGAGCATCTTAGACGCCTAGGGAAAGCAGCTCTGCAGTAAGGTTAAAGACAGGGTCGGAGTAAACCTCTGAGAAGCTCCAAAAGTCAATCCCAGATCTTCCTTCTTACAGTGAGTGCTGGTCTAATGATTTCCATAGAATTTGCATCGTAATTTGGTGACCGTGTGCAAAAGCTGTCACTTCTCAGACTTCAGCATACTGGACGCTTCCAGCTAATCACCTCCATGCAAGGGAGCCTGGACTGAAACATTGTCTGTTGCTTTTCGTTATCTTGGAGAATAATTTAGGTAGAATTACTGTTTAATTTTCGTATTTCCTGTTTAAGAAAACCTGTTTCTTTACGGCCCTTTGACTTTCATTTTCTCTTTTTCTTCCCACTGACCTGGCTGCTTCTTAGAGGGGCAGCACCAAGTTTCCTGTTGTCCCCATGGGCAGTGGCCACAGACTGACTTCTTTTTATTCTTTTATACTCCATGGCACACTCTGAAAGTATTTTCTTTTTTGTTGTTGTTGTTTGTTTTGTTTTTGTTTGGGACTGCTATAAGCTGAATACGACATTCTCATTAATTCTTTTACTCATGTTGCAAAATTCACTAAGATCCCTTTGTTAACAGAACGTTTTAGATGACACTACTTTAAATAATGTAATGTTGTGTTTAAGGGAGGCTGATTAAAATAATAAAATGCAATTGAATTCAAAACAGATGGATAAATCATGACATTACAAGTGAGAACTAGAATTCTACGTGAAGCCAGGAATAAAGCCTAGAGGTAATCTTTGAGCCACAATTTTGTGTTTTTTTGTTTGTTTGAGATTGGGTCTTTCTTACTCTGTTGCCTAGGCTGGAGTAGAGTGGCTCACTGTGACCTGAAACTGTTAGGTTCAAGTGATCTTCCCACCTGAGTCTCCTGAGTAGCTGGGACTATAGGTGTACACTACCACGTCTGGCTAATTAAAAAAATTTCTGTATAGGTGGGGTCTCACTATATTCCCCAAGCTGGTTGTGAACTCCTAATCTCAAGTGATCTTCCCACATTGACCTCCCCCAAATGCTTGGATTCCAGGTGTGAGCCACTGTGCCTGGGCTTGTACATCCTTTCTTAGAAGGTCACAGCTTTATTACCTTTATCAAACAGGACATGCAAGTACAGGTTGAATATCCCTTATCTGAAGTGTTTGGGAGCGTAAGTGTTTCAGATTTTTTTTTTTTCCAGATTTTGAAATATTTTCATATATGTAGAAAAATGTGTATACAAATCTTGGGGGTGGGACCCAAGTTTAAACATGAAATTTATTTGTTTTCACATATACCTTAAACACATAGCCTGAAGGTAATTTTATACAATACGTTAAGTAATTTTGTGTGTGTAGCAAAGTTTGTGTACGTCGAACTGTCAGAAAGCGAAGGTGACTCTATCGGAGCCACCCATGTGGACAGTCTGTAGTTGTCTGGCATCCCCATCCTTCCTGAGGCTGAATTTATATGCTGCATATAAGCAATTATTGTCTTACACCTATTCACATGAAAGCACGTAACAGTAAAAAATACGACATACCATTATTACAGCGAGAAAACAAGTGTCAGGGTGAATAAGCAGCACAGGAGCATCACCAGACACCTGTACCAGCTGGTAAATCACAGCAGCAGCAAACAGCGTCAGGCTTTCAGTCTCCATCTGTGATGCCTTGTTTTGATTAAAAGATTACTGTATCTTATTTTTGGGGGGTTAAAAGAAACCTCAGAAGCATTGAAGGACCGGGAAACTGAGTCCTCTAGGGATAAGGAGGCGTTCTGCTGGATGGCTTTTAAAGATGTTTCCTCCAGAGTCATCTGCCTCATTAGCCACGATGTTTGTCTTACGAGTCTTTGATTTTATAAACTGACATGATTTCATGTTTTATTATGAATGCACACTGCCCTAGCCCTTCAATAAGCCCTTCACACATTTTCAGCATGTTGTCTGTAGGTCCTTTTTCTCAGTGTTGATGTCACCTTCATTGTCACCATTGTATGTTGAGTGTCCCTTATCTGAAATGCTTGGGACCAGAGGGGTGGACTTTTCCACTTCTGGTGCCATGTTGGCGCTAAAAAAGTTTTGGATTTGGGGACATTTTGGTTTTTCAGATTAGGGATGCTTAACCTGTTGTTGTAAAATTTATGACATTTGAGGAAAACAAAAGTAACCCGGCTGCTCAGGAGCAATATTCATGATACTGAAATCAGAGGGATTTTTTTTTTTTTTAAAGTTTCTGGTTTAAGTTGGTGCCCAGGAAGTGTGGTCTTTTAACTGGTGTGGTCTGTGCTCTGTTTGTTACTGGTCTGTGACAAGGTAAGTACAGAAAATGAGAGTAAGTTTAGAAGCTTTTATGGCAGGTTGACATTCCTGAGACATTTACATTGAATCTTTTTTTTTAGTAATTCACCTTCAATTGTATTTTACAGAAGAACCAGTTCGTGATGGATTAGAAATTTAAAATGAGGATGCTGACAGTAACTAGTTCTTTACTGCAGACAGTTTGGGAACCACCGGTTTAGAGGATCCTGTGTAAAGTGATTACAAATAACATCCATATAGTAAGTTCTATGTTTTCTTCTCACTTAACAGGATGTCCTCTTGGCTGATGGCCTAGTGTCAGCATGCTCTTCAGCTAAACCAGTTCTGTAGGGACTCAAGTTTCTACCTCTTGTATAATCTGGCTTTTATTTAGATTTTGCTTTATTTATAAATTTTTATTTATTTTCTGGGTAGGTAATATATTCACCTAATTTAAAATATAAAGATGCAAATGGGTATTCAGGTGAGTCATCCTGTGCCTGTCCCCCATCACCCCATTTCCTCTTCTCAGAGGACCCACCTGTTGCCTATTTACTTTCTTTTTTTGTTTTTCACACAGGGTCTTGCTCTGTTGCCCAGGCTGGAGTACAGTGGTATGATCAGAGCTCACTGCAGCCTTGACCTGCTGGGCTCCAGCAATCTTCCCTCTTCAACCTCCCAAGTAGCTAGAACTCAGGCCTGAATCACTGTGCCCAGCCTATTTATTTATTAAAAGATTTTTAAAGAAATTCTCAATGCTTAGAACCTGTGAAAAAGAGCATGGGTGTTAGGTTAGCTCTTGGAACCTTGTGACCCTGAATAAACTTTAGCCTCTACAAACCTCAGTTTCATAACTTACAGAATGAAGATAATTAACACTAATTGCAGGGTTGTTGGTACGTAACATAGCTTTCAATAAATGATATGGTGATTATAATCTGAAACACTTTAGAATACACATTAAGATATATAGAAGATTCATAATTACAAATGTGCATATTAAATGTATTCAATAATTATTTGGGAAAGATAAAAATTAAGATAATGTTCTGTACTCTCTGAAGTGAATTTTAAAATATTGCTTATTTTCCATTGCAAGATGTAAAAGTGTGGTATCATAGTATATTTGCAAAAGTGAATCACTACTTTCTGGCAAAGACAGACTTTTAGTCCAAGAAACAATATAAGGTGAAAAATTTTGTAATTTATGGATGATCTGATCTAACTGGTTTGGCCTAATTTTTCACTTCCTGTGGTCAAAGATATCTTCATCCCTTGTTTTTCGTCATTAAAACTAAGAAGGGAGGCAATTTCTGTGGACTTGAGGTAGAGAAAGATGGCGCTCCTTTTTGCTGTTTCCTTCCTTGCTTTTCTTTCACCTGTGCATTTCCAGAGGGGAGTTGGGTTGTTGTCTTGGTATTCAGATGAGTTCATTGTAATCCTCGACTTTCTTCTCTTTTCCTCTTTTTCTCTGAGGTGTTCGCTCCAACTTTGCATATGTTACAAAAAGGGGAGTAAGTCAGAAAATGGTCAGGCTTGAGGTGGTGCTGGGGAAGCAGTGAGGAAAGGTGGTGAGGAGGTTTGGAAGCCGTTTTGAGGCTTAGGGGTACCCCTGCAGGTGATGGTGAATACTCACTTGACAAACCACTTGTCAGCTCCTTGGGAGCCTGACAGCGATTGTTTTCAGTCACTTTGTCCTTCGGACACTGGCAGAATAATTCCAGAGTCCAAATTAACTTGGGTAAAATACTGCTTGACTTTTTATTTTCTGGATCAAAACTAATCTTTTCTGTACTCCTTTAAAAGAAGGATGTGTAGGGCTCTTTCTTGGTAGGTTTTGGCTCCAGTTAACTCAGTTCATCCGGGGCCTTGGGGGGCACTGGGAGGCTTGGAGGAGAGTGGGAGGGGCTCACTTACCTGTATTAAAGTGCCCTGATATTTCAGTTATTAACATGCAAAGCCACTAATAACAGCAGCTGAAACATATTGAGTGCTTATAGATACCAGGCCTTTTGTGTGTTAAGATCTTTGCAGGTTTAATCCTCAGAAGATACCATCACTTTATAAGCTATTTGCGGCATTATTGTAAAAGCACATTTTGATGTTTGCTATTTAAAACAGGGTTGGGAGATGTTTCTCCTACTTTACCCCAGTAAAAGGCTTAGTTCAAAAGCAAGTTAATGAAATTATATGTTTCTCCCTTAAAATTAAACTGCAAATATAAACCTTCACTTAATATTGAAAATATTTTTATATGTCATATATTTTACTGTATAAATATTAAGTTGTATTATAAAAGTATTATAGTATGTTAAAAATATATGGCAGATCTCTATTATGGGCAAACACATGTACTGGTAATAGAGCTGGCAGCTCTTGGTATGGTGGAGAATGAGGTGAGGGGAAATCAAGCAGGGCAGGCCAGGAAGCAGGGGAGGGTCAGGTGGGAGGGGATGCGGTCAGGTGGGATGGGATGCAGCCAGGTGTCCCAGCGTGGGCTTCACAGAAGTTGGTGTCTGATGATCTTTGTCCCTCTAGTGACCACTGCTGAGCTGCTTACCTGATGCTTACAGTTCAGAGCTGTGTTCTGAGCTGGGTGCAGAGCCAGCTCGAGTCCACGTGCTGAGCGCTCAGGCCAGGTGGGCGGTTGAAGCCAGGGCGGCTGTGGGAGGCTGGCAGGGAGGTCTGATGTGTGGGTTTCAGAAGGGTGAAAACCTTGCCAAGTCCTGGGGAAGTGTCCTAGAGTAGGAACCACTGAGCTCCCCTTCCATGAGAAGCCATGGGAGTTGGCTGCGAAAAGGGGTTGAGGTGCGGGGGCTGCCGCAGAGGCACCTGCCCAGGAGAGGCAGGTGGGAAGCAGCCAACTTAAAGCACTCCGGGGGGTTTGGAGCACGTAAATGCAGTGTAAAAGGGATAGCACGAAGGGCTATGAAGAATCCTAGTGATTATCTTGTAGATGTGTTTCCTCCTTAGAAAATTTGTATGTGTGCAAGTTGCTCGTTAAGCAGGTTTCATTGACCCAGGTTGGCATTGAACTCCTGGGCTCAAGTGCTTCTCCTGCCTCAGTCTTCTGAGTACCTGAGACTACAGGTGCATGCCACCACACCAGCTCAGACCCCTTTAACTGAAGTCTGGCTCTTTCCCACAAAGAAGCGTGAGTGCAGTTTACCTATGTGCACACGTGCTCACATATGCACACACCACCATGTAATCTTAGAGGTTCATAGTACTCTGGAAACACACGCCTGTCGTTCTGATTAAGGTAGAATCTGTTTCATACTAACTTGAGTCAGTGAAGATCATGTTTTTGTTAAAATGTTCAAAATAATTTATCATGTAGGAATTATGGAATGAGATTGTTAGTCTCTTCATTAGAGTTTAAAAACATTTTGTACATATTTCTGAACCTTAAATGCGATATAACTAGAAATTAAAATATCTTTCATTGTAACTCCTTAAGTAGCATGTATTGTCCCCTTTAAAACTATTTAATCTAAAATCTTTTGAGTCTATATGCTGTCCTATTCCCAAAGTGATTCAAGGCAGCCTTTTTTATTTAAACTTTTTATTAAGGAAATTTTCAAATATATACTGAGGTAGATAATCATAGTATAGTGAGCCCTCACATACCCATCCTCTAATTGTAATTATTAACTCATAGACAAATTTATTTCATGTGTAGCTCTATGTTTCTGTGATCCTCTTCCAGATTTTAACAGTAAATTCTGGTCACTGTATGATTTCAGCTGTATTTATTATAGTATGTATCTTTAATTGGCTCTTTTAAAAAGTAACCGCGGGCTGGGCGCGGTGGCTCAAGCCTGTAATCCCAGCACTTTGGGAGGCTGAGACGGGTGGATCACGAGGTCAGGAGATCGAGACCATCCTGGCGAACACGGTGAAACCCCGTCTCTACTAAAAAAAAATACAAAAAACTAGCCGGGCGAGGTGGCGGGCGCCTGTAGTCCCAGCTACTCGGGAGGCTGAGGCAGGAGAAAGGCGGGAACCCGGGAGGCGGAGCTTGCAGTGAGCTGAGATCCGGCCACTGCACTCCAGCCTGGGCAACAGAGCGAGACTCCGTCTCAAAAAAACAAAACAAAACCGCACAACCTTTACTGTATTTACCAAGTTAATAATAGTTTGTTAATACAAGTAGATACCTGTCAGTGTTCAGATTTCACTAATTGTCTCATAATTATTTTTAATAATTTGCTTGAATCAGGGTCTGAATAAGGTGATACATTAAATTGATCGATGTCTCTTAGCATGTCTTTAATTACCTCCTTTCCCCCTTCCTTCATTTCCTTCCTTTCTCCTATTTTTCTTCCCTCCCCATCTCTCTCTCTTTTCCCTCTCTACTGTCTCTTTCTCCCTCCTTCCCCCACTGATATGGTTTGACTGTATCTCCACCCAAATCTCATCTTGAATTGTAGCTCCCATAATTCCCATGTGTTGTGGGAGGGACCCAGTGGGAGATAACTGAATCATGGGGGTGGTTCCCCCATGCTGTCTACAAGTCTCATGAGATCTGATGGTTTTATAAAGGGAAACCCTTTTGCTTGGCTCTCATTTTTCCTTTTGCCTTCTGCCATGATTGTGAGGCCTCCCCAGCCGCGTGGAACTGCGAGTCCATTAAACCTCTTTTTCTTTATAGATTACCCAGTCTGGGTTATGTCTTTATCAGCAGCTTGAAAACCGACTGTTACCCCCTCTCTCTGTCTCTCTGTCTCTTTTTCTCTCTCTATGTCTCTATCTCTGTACGTGTCTCTTTCTCCCTTCCCCATCCTCTCTCATAATCTGTTTGTTGAGGACACTGAGCCATTTGCTGTGTTTTGTTTCTTCCATAGTCTGAATTTGATGGATTATATTCCCAAACTGTTCTTTTATCCCTTTATTTCCTGTAAACTGATGATTTTTCTTGATGTGGGGTGGAGACAAAAGTACTTCACACTTGGTCTTATGTACTTCCATTAAGAAATATATGATGTCTTGGTTTTCTTCATGTAATATCAGCAACCATTAAGGATCATTCTCAAGATTATCCATTATTTCATTAGAAGTTGCAAGTTGTGATAACCTAATTCTATAATTTTTTTCTTCAGTGATTAGTGGAATACTTTTAAAAAGAGAAGCTCCTGTTGTGTGTGGTGGCTCTTGCCTGTAATCCCAGCACTTTGGGAGGCTGAGGAGTGAGGATCACGTGAGGCTGTGAATTCAAGACTAGCCCAGCCAACATAGTGAGACCCTGTCTCTTAAAAGAAAGAAAGAAAATTTATATAAAAAAAGAAGCTCGTAGGTGTAATCATTCCTTGGTATCCATGAGGGATAGATTCCAGACACTTGTAGACACCAGCATCCACAGATGCTCAAGTCCCTTAAATAAAATGGCATAATATTTGCATATAACCTACACACATCCTGCTATATAGGTTAAATCATACTTAGATTACTTATAATATCTAATACAATGGAAATACTCTGTAAATAGTTGTTATACTATATTGTTTAGGGAATAGTGACAATAAAAGTCTGTACATGTTCATTACAGGTGCAAAACCATCCCTTTTTTTCCCTCATATTTTTGATCTGCGATTGGTTGAATCCTCAGTGAGGAACCAGTGGGTACAGGGGCCAACTGTATTTGGTTACTCTGAGGTATAGAAAAGGCAAAATAAATGATCAGTTGTTTTTCTGTACCAGTTTTTAATGACTTGGTTCCATACCAGTCTCCAATGGTGACTGATTTTGTTTTTAGTACCGTTATGAATTCATGGAATGAAATATTGTTGATGTGTGTCAGTTGAAGCTTGTTGTCCTATTGTTGAAGTTCTGGTTGTCCTAATCTGTGGCCTAATCTAGTTGTCCTAATCTGTGAACCTTTCCATTTGGCTTCTGTGTCCTTTTGATACAGTCTTAATAGTCTTTGCTTCATTGCTTTCTGGTATGACAAAAGGATTCATACATTTTTCCTGCACCAGATCTGCAATCAACTCTTTTTCTAAGGAGCCCAAAGTCAGGTTTATTTTAATTTTGGAAATATTTAAATGAAAAATTAACACTCCATAGGTCATCTTGACGTTTCTGCTAAAGTACTTATTTTAGTTGTTGCCTCAAAGTGTGTAAGGAACATTACCTTGTTCACCTTTTCATTTAACCAAAAACTCTAAATAGTGTTAGTTCATCCCTTCTCCCCTTTAAGCTTGAATTCTAGCCTTCGTCATCCTATTCTCATAACGACCCCACTGTGCTTTCTTCTCATCCTGCCGTGTCCTTTAATGCTCGCTGATTGGTGGTCTCCTTATGTGGGTTAGTTTTTAAAGAGTGCTCTTCCTAGCTGCCCTACACTGAAGCATGGCCCAGCAATCTGCTCTGGGCCTACCCTTGTTTTATTTTTTTTACTCCATATGTGCCCCTTCCTTCCCCCCAATCTATAGAACTGTTTTGTGTACTTTTATGACAACATCAATTTGTATTTTATTTGCTCTCGTTTTTCAAAGTGAGTTTACATCAAATATCCCATTTAGTTTCTACAACTGCTTTTGTCAAGACCATTGGGTCTATATTGTTATTTTCATGTCACAAATGAAAAAGAGATTGAAACCCAAAGAGTTTAATGGGCCTAAGGTCCCACCATTAGTAAATGACAGATTAATAAGCAGCTGGAATTAGAATTTAGAGCTGCAGAGTCTGCCCCACTGCCAGGTTTCACCAGCTACCATAAATCAAGGGATTCCTTGCTACATATTTTGAGGGACTCTTGAGTCAGAACAGTCTGAAAAGGCTTCTCTCAGTGACATTTGCCACCTGTGGTGAGTTTTTGCTGTGGATTACAGTTTTATGATTTCTAATACTGTGAACAGAGATCAGCAGTGAGAGCCCATGCCCCCTTTATTGAATTCAAGGAAACTGGGACAAAAGGAATGTACAGTAGGGGCTAATTTTGATTTCTCTGTCCCTAAGGTTCCTAAGTCACCTAGAAAGGGAGTAACCTTAGGGGATAGAAGTTAAGTAAAAGAATGCCATGGGCATGCAGAAGAAATGATAAGAAACGGTGGTATTTTTCTTTTTAAAGACTTAAACTGATTATTTTTAACAGAATTAACCATTCAGAAAATACTGCCCTTTTAAGCTTTCCAGAGGATGACACACGCTCTTATGGTTTATAGTCAGAATCCATGTCGGGCTGCACATGTAAAAGATGATTGTCATGTTGTTTTCAAGTAGTAAGCTCAGTGTTTCTAATTTAGTTTTTTTTTTTTTTTTTTTTTTTACAAATTAATATAATTTTTGTATAAGTGGAAAAGCTGATAATTTAAGAAGTCAGGTCCTTTCTGACACAAAGACTACCAAGGATGTTTTCTCCAGCAATTATATTCTTAATAGCTTTATAGTTTTTATTCCCTTGTGAAACATGGGCTTGGGGCTATGCAATTGGAGAATATGTATTGTTTAAGTGTAAAATTTAAGTGCATAAGGAATATCCTGTAACTTTTATTATTATCTAAAAATTGTTGTAATGTTTTTGAGGTTTTGTCCTGTTGATTTTTTTTTGTTGCTCTTTCTTTTTGGGAAAAATTCTTTGAAATGTTGGTCCTGCAGTGCTCAAGACTTGAAGCAGTGTTTTGTCTAAGCTTGGGTGGATTCTGAATTGTTAACATGTCTGTATGCTTGCCTGCGTAAGTTTTTGAGAAAGATCTTCTTGAACTCTTAACTTTCCCAGGTAGAAAATAACACTAGCGCCACTGAAGGAGTTAGTTGAGATATTGCTATTTTATAATTGAATTCATATGTTAAAAAGTCCATGTTTGAAGTATAACTTTTCTTTATCATATCACAAAATATCACATCTACTTGGCTTCCTAATCAATTGAATTACAGAGAAATGTAACACAGGTTCTAAATTAAAAACAAATAGGTACTATGACATTAAAATTCCTTACACAGTTTTACTATATTTACTTAATTGAATGAACTGTAATTCAAAAGGGATGGGTTAAATTATTACCAATTGTTGAAGGTTTAGTTGAATTTTAGGTGATGAAACTGGGAAAAGGGATGAGAAAGTCGTAATTTTGGAAGGCTTTTATGCATTACGTCTTACAAGAGTACCTAGTTCCTACTTTGGCTTACCTAAAAGACTAGAAGTCGCAAACTTGGTAACATTGTTTTCAAATTGAATAAATATTTCATGGGAATTTAGAATTCTGGGCTCATTCTCACTAATGTCTGTTTTCTGACCTCACGGCATAGATTATTTAAGAAGTACTAACATTTTTCCTGCCTTACATGTTCTTTGGGAGTTAAAAAATTTTTTCTAGTGTTTTTTTGATGGGGAGGATCTTCCTAAAAAGGATAGTGAGACTATTTGAGCATTTCAAATAGATATATTTGTGCATCCTTTTGGTTTGTTTTGCACATCTTTTGATGTAGGGTCTATTTTTTTAAAAAAACATATAGGGCAGATGTTACTATTGAATTAGTCTTATCTAAAGTTTAACATGCAAATTAGAGAGTTGTAGGAGAAAGTAATTGAAAGTATTATACACATTAAAAATAAGCAGATGTCATTTGGAAAACAAATAGATATTCTTGCCTTGGAATGAGATTATTTTATTACTTCTTCAGCAGGTATTTGCTGAACACCCACTATGTTCAGGGGGGAATGAACGTGGTAGACATGGCCCCAGATGTCAAGTACTTGTGTAAGGGGCATTAGTAATGCACATCCCCAAAAGACATTCCTCTTACTCTTCTAGTGTGGTGGCAGAGGAAAGACGTAAGTAAACAAAGCAGAGCTATTTTGGGTAATCACTGTGTTAGTCTGCTCTCAAACTGCTCTAAAGAGCTACCTGAGGCTGGGTAGTTTATGGAGAAAAGAAGTTTAATTGACTGACAGTTATGCGGGCTGTACAGGAAGTATGCCCCGGAGGCTGCAGGAAACTTGCAATCGTGGTGGAAGGGTGAAGGGGGAGGGAAGCACATCTTCACATGGCAGCAGAAGAAAGAGTGAAGGGAGAAGTGCCACACACTTTTAAACCATCAGATCTCATGATAACTCACTATCACGAGAACAGAAAGGGGGACATCCACCCCCATGATTCGGTTACCTCCCACCAGGTCCCTCCCCCAAAACTGGGAATTATAATTCAACATGAGATTTGGATGGGGACACAGAGCCAAACCATGTCAGTCACTAAGTTCCGTGAAAGGGATGAACTACATGTGGTGTGATAGGGCAGAGGGTGGGTGTAGCACTTCCAGGTGCCGTGCCCTGAGATGCGGGTTGAGGAGGAGACACCTTTGCCCATGTCCCGGCTCTGTCTTTCTCTTACCCCACCTTAGGAGTAAGCAGACCTTTCCTGGACCGCTAGCTGATTTCCTTTCCTGTCTCATTGGTCTGCACTGAACCCCATACTCACATCTTAGCCCATCCATTCTCAAGGCACTCCTGGGGCTGTGTTACACCAGGAAAGGATGGGTAAGCACATTGGGGATTTTGTTAGATAACTTGGTAGTTAGCAAACCCTGACCACTACAGGTTTTCTTAATAATCGGTAAAATATATTGAGCACTTACTATTTGCCAGGCTAAGTGTTCTAAGTATTTTATGTGCATTATACCATTTAATCCTTTAAACAGTGTGGTAAGGTAGGTGCAGTAACTAAGGCTTATGGAGATGAACTTGGCCTGCCTTGTGTGGTAGACCTGGAATGCTAACTGCGCACTCTGGTTTCAGAGCTTGCATCCTTAAAATGCAATCTGTGGAAAGTAGGAAATAGATTTTTGAAATATTCTATACAAATTTGTTGATTATAATATTTAAAAAAAAGCACTCAGGAGCTAAATTGGTTACTTTCAGTAGCCAGAAAATTTATTTGTATGAAGATTTGTTTTCTCTACAGTGTAAAATAGTGATTATCTTTTTTACTAATTACATACAACAGATTATATCACCTTTATATATGTTAAGGCTGTCTTGTTTACGGATCATTTCATGCTAGGTTTTGGGTCCTTTGGGTGAGGAGTGTGTGTTCTGTCATCCTGTGCCTGGCAGCCATGGTAGTGGTGAGCTGGGCTCTGTTAGCCTCTTGTTTTACCTGAAACAGCTTAAGAATCTGTCTTAAGCCTAGCATTAAACATTGTGGTAAATCGTATTAGAACCCCCAATATAGATTTTCCTCCCAATTTAAAAATTATTTTATCTTACGTGTTCTTTTTTAGGGCCACTTACTGGCTTTCCAGAGGTTTTAATAAATGCACGTTTGATATTGCTAACTATAAGTACTATAAGCAGAATTTTTCTAGAATTCAGTCCAGAGAGAGAGAGAGAATGTGTGTGTGTGTGTATTAGAGATACGTTATATACAAGGTTTGACTTGGCACTTGAAAACTGACAACAGGTGTGTGAGTACCCACTGTGGTCAGGGCATCTTGGCTTACACCTGCCTGTTGGGCGGGACTGCTCCCCCTGCAGGGGGAAGATGAGCTCGTCAGCCAGTTCTGGCATTTGCCGTTGAGCTGAGGCTGCCCAAAACATCGGATCTGCAGAGTCCGTTGTGTTTAGTGGCCCAGACTTTTTGATTTCCTTAACTAGCAGCCTCTACCCCCGCAGTATGTACTAATTCCAGGTTCAGTGTGGGGCAACCAGTGCTCTTGTTTTTTCAACCAAGTATATTTTAGGTTGCCGTCATTTAAAATAAAGGATATTTTAACATCAGAATAGTTAGGAAGTAATCTCAAGAGTAGAAGATGTTATAAGAAGTCTGATTATTGAGTCATGGGCTTATCTGATAATATCTTGATTTCTTTTTTCATTTTGCGATGGCCTGGTGAACACTTAACCTTGTGCTGTTAACATTAAGGAGGTGGGGATCCAAAACAGTTTTCTTGAAGTGATGGAAGAGGTTTCTAAAATTGAGCTTGAGAATTAAGTTTGGTAAGATTCTTGCTCTTATGCTTGGCCAGGACTGCTCAGGTCAGACACACAGTTGTTACCTGTGCTACTGAGAACATTAGATTTCCTTAACCCAAGACATCCTTATTTTTCATTAAATAAGGATGGTGATAGTGAGTTTTCAGATGGATATTTCAGTTTTTTTTTTTTAATGTAGCCTACCGTACAGACCTTAGAATTCAGTTAGTGATAATCGTTTAGCAAAATGTGTTTAACTTGAAGAAAATAGTAAAACATGCCCTTTCTAAAATTATGGCTTCTCAAATTACCACATCTTGGGCAAGCTATTTTCTAAAGCGCTTTTACTTTCCTTTGGATATTTCAACTGCATTGAGCTCTTCCACAGTTTGGGCTGCCGTAAAGCTATGGGAAAGGGTTTTGAATAATCATGCAGACAGTTTCTTAAAAGCATCTAAGATGTGTGGGCCTCCATCACTACCACCTGTTTGTGGCCCTGAAAGCTGTGGAAAAATGGTATGTACAGCTTGTATATAATACTCTGTACAATTTTCCTGTGACTGTAAGAAATATGGACTGGTGATCAAGAATAGTAGCTTCTGTTTTTAGGTTTGCCACTGATTTGATATTTACCCTTAGGTAAGTTGCTTAGCCTTTCTTTGTGACAATTTTGTCATCTGTAAAATGGAATATTGAATGCAGTTAAGCTAACTGCACTGTTCAGCTGTGATACAGCTGATAACAGAGCAGGTCTCCTGAAAATGATGGATACATCTTTTCTAATCTAAACTGCTCCAGCAGCAGTTTTGGGTGATGGCATAAACTTGAGGGTAGAAGCCAGATATAGAAGGAGGCTACCTAGGTCATTGATTATCGTTGACCCCGTAATCAGCCGTTCTTGACTGGCTACCATCAGACCTCTTTTATGTGATATGTGTGGGGTTCTAACTTATGTGCAGCTTCACCTAATCCTAACAGACTAAAGCTTATGTTTTCATGACCTTCTAAGTAAAACTTTCCTAATCTGGGAAAGGAATACCTGTTTGCCTTTTCCACCTCGTCTTTCCTGACTGGGTTTTTCATATGCCTGGAAAAAAGCTACTAACTTGGCAAACATATGCTTAATTTCTTGGTTCTTAAGATCCTATTTTAGAGAAATCTTCTCAATATTTTCCTACTGAGAGGAATTTACTGTGTAACTCCCTTAGTTATTAAGAAAATTGCTTGTGGCCTTGTTAACCTTGCAGTCTTCCCTGCAGAAACTTCAAATGGGCAGGACTGTAATTTCCAGAGGGGAAGGGGTGATCTAAAATGAGAATCACTTTTATTTTTACATAACGATAGGCTAATTGCTCTTAGGGATAGTATTCATTCCTTCAACAAATATTTATTGAGCATCTGCTAGGTGCTAGGAACAAAATAGTTCTAGGAACAATGCAGACAAGTTAATGGGCAATTTGAATCCAATACAGATTTTGTAAATTTGATTACAATTCTAAACTCTAATGTTATAAGTTCAATAGTTAGTTGTCATTGTGGCATGGACAACCAGTTAGTCTCCACTTCTTCCTTATAAATACAATCCCTATATTATTTGGGGTGAACTCTGAGCTTAATTAAAAGACGACATTTCCAGCTTCCTTAGCAGTAAACGTGACTGTGATTCAATTCTGGCCAATGAACATAAGTGACAGTGCTTTGTGGAACTTCTGGAAAGCCTGCTTAACGGAACTTGAGAGTTGGGAGACACGTCCCCTGTGCCTTTACCTTCTGCTTTTCTGTTTCTTGGTACACGGATGTGATGTCTGGAGCTCCAGCAGCAGTTTTGGGTGATGACATAAACTTGAAGGTAGAAGCCAGATATAGAAGGAGGCTACCTAGGTCATCAATTATTGTTGATCCCATAATCGGCAGTTCTTGACTGGCTACCATCAGACCTCTTTTACATGATGTGTGTTGGGTTCTAACTTATGTGCAGCTTCACCTGATCCTAATAGAGTAAAGCTTATGTTTTCATGACTTTATAAGTAAAACTTATAAGGTTTTCTTTGACCTCATAGCATGGCTGTGAATGCCACCACTAATACTTCTGGGAGCGTGGTTTTCAGTAGTTCACCCCTGTGCTTGTTCTCCCTTCATGGCTCTGGTGGACTGCTGGAGTAATTTCAGATAACAGGTAAGGAAATCCTCAGACTAAGGAATATCATCTGCACTGTTCCTAAACAAATATTCCTGGAAATACTTTAAAGCAGTGGTTCCCATAGTGTTTCCTCAGATCAACAGTAGCGGCATCAGTCTGGGAATTTGTTTGGAATCCTCGGCCCACATTCTAGACCTACCAAGCCAGAACTCTGAGGGGTGGGGCCTAGCAGTCTGTGAATGAATGACTTGGATGCAGCCTAAAGTGTAAGAACCACTGCTATGTGGTTTTCTGCATCTTGTCACTCAAAGTGGTATATGAATATGAGGTTGGCCAGGTGACAGTGATGGTTGAGTTTGACAAATTTGATGAAAATGACTACTTGGACTCTGTTCAACTTGTTTCCTCTTATTTACTACTGAATGGACAAATGAATACATCAAAAGATGCATGAATTCATGCAAGAGACAAGTAGACCTATGAAGGAGTGGGCATAGCTCCTCAGTGTCTCCTAGAGTCTCCCAGAGGTACCCTGGAGTCTGACCACACTCCACTTGGGGTGAGAACCCAGAACCATCCAGTATTAAAGATAACAACACTTTGCTTGAATGGGAAAACTCATTTCAGAGTTGGATGTCTGGGCATCCAGACATGTTTTTTTTTTTTTTTTTTGAGACGGAGTTCTGTTCTTATTGCCCAGGTTGGAGTGCAATGGTGCGATCTTGGCTCACCACAACCTCTGCCTCCTGAGTAACTGGGATTACAGGCATGCGCCACCATGCCCAGCTAATTTCATATTTTTAGTAGAGACAGGGTTTCTCCATGTTGGTCAGGCTGGTTTCGAACTCCTGACCTCGGGTGATCTGCCCGTCTTGGCCTCCCAAAGTGCTGGGATTACAGGCGCGAGCCACCACGCCCGGCTGTCTGTGCTTTTGTAGTGCCACCAAATTGTTACAGTGAAAAATGGGGAAGTTGCTTGAAAAAGGACAGCCAGCCTAAACTGACTTGTCATGAAACAGAACACATGTATGGTAGCATATATATTAAATAAGTTGGTATCATTATCAAAAACCTCTCTGTCACACATACACGCAAAAGCCTACAACACACACACACAGACACACACCCCCTCCCCCGAAGGCTTAGATTGAAGAGTGAAAAAGAGTCCACCTTGTAGCAGTCTGTGGGGGTAGATGGAAGAGGTGCAAGCAGAGATGCAGTGGCTCCAGCATAAGAACTTCTTTGGTAACATCTCTGCATATTGCTAGGGCTGCGTCGTGCAGGACTCGCAAGAACCTGATAAGGCATTTGGATATCATTCTAATTGGAATCGGAAACAAATGGGAGCTATTAAATAGAAAAGAGTTAGGATCTGATTTGTAATGTAATCCTCATTCTGGCAGCTTTATAGAAGCTAGACTCCAGAGGGCCACACTGGCAGAAGGGAGACCAGTTAGGAGGCTGTTAGAATAGTCTGGACACAAGGACAGTGTGCCTTGGATTAGAGGACATGGTAAGAAGGCGGCTGGATGTGTGGGATTTGCTACAGGATAGAACTTAAGGAGACGAACTTTTCAATGGGGGAGTTTTATATGCAACTAATGGTGAACTTAGGCAGAGGATGGGGAATAGTAGCATTTAAAACCAAAGAACATACAACTCTGAGTGGAATGTTTCAGCTTTGCAACTATCCACTGATAATTTGGCTTTAACCAAGTTATGCTGTATCTTCAAAACTTTCATTTGTAAAATGGTGTTATTAACATTCACCTTTGGGATTGCTGAGAGAATTAAATGAGAAAAACTCTTTTAAAGGGTTTAGGACAATAACCAGCAGACAGCAAATGCTCAATAAAGGTCATAATTATTTTTCTTTGTAAAACTTTAGATGTAAAAAAATTTCAATGTTAGAAAAAGTTCTTCATCAAACCACACATAGTATAGATTAACTTTTATTACAGAAACAAATGGTATTCATAGATTTTAGCATTATGGTAATTATGTAGGAGATAACAGAAAGATGGCCCCTAACACAAGCTTGGGCTTAAAAAAGAGTGCTGTGGTCAAGTTGTGGAGCTAAGTAGTTTGCCACCTTCTACCGGTAGGTGAATGGGACAGATTATATGATGATCCCGGGTCTTGTAACCTGACCAAAACCATGAGTGATAACTGTCTACTAGGAAAGTGCTGGCCAGTGAAATTTTCTGTAATGATGGGAATGTTCCGTTCTGCACCATATAATATAACAGCCACTAGCCACATGTAGTTATTGAACACTTGAAATATGACTAATGCAACTGAACAACTGAATTTCTAATTTTCTTTCATTTTAATTGATTTCAGTAGCCGCATGTGGGTAGTGGCTGCTGTATTGAATAGCACAGCTCTAGAAGGTGAGCTCCACAAATGCAGGGACTTTGTCTCGTGTCACTGTACCCACATGCCTAAAGCAGCACTTGGCACATGAGCAATACTTGGTAAATATTAGTTGAATAAATGAAAGGGTGTCCTTTACACATAGGGGATGTATGCAGGAAGATAGTAAACTGAATCATTGCTATTTAATTGTTGCATTACAGTAGTAGAGGGATGAGAGAGCATTGGACAAGATTTGGGGGAAGAAAGGAGATGACAAATCAGGCAGGAGCACTTCTTGATACAGAAATTAACTCTACCTGCGGAAAGACCAGCATGAAGAGGCTGGGAAAACGACCCCGTCACAGGCCAGCCCACAGCTCTGGTGATTGATAATGTATATTTGGCGTGTAGAGAAAATGGTGTGAACCTGAATCCTAACCCTAACCCTATCAAAATAAAGACAACCTAGGATGCTAGTTTTGTAGTTTCCTGAAATAAGTTTCCCTAAGAATGTTAGTCACCCAAATTGAGAAAATTTGGAAAGTCAGGTTTTCCAGAGATAACCTCTACTTAGCTTCAAGGGAAATCGCACTTTCCCACCCCCAATTAAGGAAAATGGTAAATGCTGATATATGTTGGTTTACAATAATCTTTAGTCTTACAAAATGCCGTTTTCTGTGTGTATTTGTGTGATCATTTACAGTTTTCATTTCCTGTGCTACTGTGATGATGTTTCGCTTGCTTTCCTCCCAGCCTACAGTGAGGTTTTCTACCAAAATGTATCCACCTGTGAAGAAAACCTGGTAGAGACATTGGAATCAACCTAAACTACTTATATTTCTTTGGTATACCGGTTAGATTCTATTTAAAAACACTTTTTTTTTTTTTTTGGGTAGCGTTAACCACTGTCTCCAAATCATTACAGAAAACTTTGTTTTAAAAGTCATTAAAAAAATCTGGACACATAAAACAAAAATCATAGCCTAAATGTCACACCAGTATTCACACTGTGCCTCCACAGTGGGCCTACTGTACTGTCTAAAGAAACTTGGCATTTTGTCTAAGAATAAGTCAATAACAGGAACTCCATCATAAATGCCCTGGTTTCCTGCTAATACAAGACTCTCAGCTGCTGACTCTCACCAGGCAGGAGCATACAAGTTTAAATAACAGCTGGCAGCAAAGCCTGACAGGGAAGGCCATATTATTTTTAAATTGGGGAATTGTTTTTCATAAATGTCTTACATATTCTTTTCCAATTTTACCATCATTTTTCATTTCAAAATTGAATAAATGTCCTCAAAGTGACAGGAAAAACTACATTGAATCAATAAACGTTAACTAGCCCCCAACCCCCCAGTGGCCTAAAGTAACTCCAGTACATAAGCATCAGCCTTTTATTAATTGGACAAGCCTTCAAAAATGAGGAAAAGTAATTTATGTTGGCAATTTGATTAACAGGCTTCCTATGAACACACATTCCTGTAAAGTTAACAAGTATGAGCCATTCAAGACACACCAAGAACAGTTCTTAGAAACCTTGCAAATGAAAATGTGGCAGAATACTTCTGGCCAAAGGGGGTGCACAGCCCGGACCCAGACGCCTTTATTGCTTGATTCAGGGTGACTTTCTGCAGACCCTGTCAAGCGTGAGATGCCACGACTGCTTCTCTAGGACCATGCTCACGATCTGGGACCTTCTTTGTTTCCATCCCTGCTCCATCCATCTCTCCACTGTGGTCCAGAACCAGGGGCACAACTTATCTTTATTGCAGCAGGAGGCATTTCAAGGCAGAAACAGCCCATTCTATCCAGGTAAACCACAACAGACTTGGCATCATGTCAGATTCAATAGCTCTTTCATGCGGTAGCTCCCTTCCTTTGCCAGGACATAGGCCATGAGGCCAGTCTCGGAGCCTATGAGCTACCGTGACTGTTCCCACCTTACTCAGTTTCCAACAGTTAACTCCATTCTCTTTCATCAGCCTGTCCCCTCCTCTCCAACTGAGGCACAGAGAGAATTAAGAGCTAGTCAAGTAAGCATTTGAGTTGAAACCAGACATGTAAGCGTATCAGTGTCAGAGAAGATTGTATCTGTAAAAAAGAAAAAAAAAAAAAAGAAATTGGCAGCAGTCTTACTTGACTGTGCTAAGACCATATCTAAATTACCCAGAGCCAGCTAGGTGCTCTTCCCATTTACCATAATATGATTTATTATAAGGTGATATAATTAACAATAATAATGGCTGACAGCAACAGCATTGGAAAGTATCCCATAACATGCTGAGCTGAGTGCACACAAAACTGTTTTTTTAAAGTTTTTAACTCAAAAGCACTCTGAGTCTTCACACACACACACACACACACACACACACACACACACGTACATCTATATACATACACATTAGAATTACATCTGTTTTTCATTATTGAAATAAGCATTTTCTGTGCTGTGCTAGTCCATATTAGTCCATGTTTTCTGTGCTGTGCTAGTCCATTGTTACCACATTGAACACCTGCAAATGAGTATTGCCAGTGTTAACAAACACATGGAAAGAGCTTGGTGCCACTACATGGACCACACAGAGCTGAGGACATCTGAGGAATAGTTATGTAACATCACTCCTGCTAAATTATCACATCAAAAGGTGGAGTGTTGTGAGTGCCCGTTTACAGTTGGAAATGAAGTTACTGCTGATAATGGGAGAGATTGAGGGGGTGAGTAGAGGAACATGGGAAATCTCTGTACCTTCTACTCAATTTTTCTGTGAACCATAAAACTGCTTTCAAAAATAAAGCCTATTAAAGTTTTTTTAAAAAATGAAGTTAACAGTAATGATGATTATTTATATTTTGTTCTTTACAAACATATAGGTTTAACTATATGATCTTACCAGTATTCAACCATTTTTGACCCATAAAAACAACAACATCATATGGCTGAAGGTACAATTTATTTCAAGATTTTTAGGTGGTCAGTGTGTTCACTCATTTAAGAATTTGCCCAGCTTTGAGTTTGCTGTGGTGGGCCATGGCCAGGTCTGCCATTGGCCTGCGGTTGAGTGAAAAGCATTAAACACAGGATGGCATAACTGTGGAGCCTTGTGGAATCCTTACGTGGCGACAGAACCTTGAGCTCTGAAGTGGTACCTCCCCAGCTTAGAATATAATAGAGCCTGTGGCTCTGGGTTCCTGCAGATCTGGAGTTCTCACCCTGAGTGGGTTGCACGGACTGGCAAGCTCCAGAGGTGCCTGTGGGAGGCACTGGGGAAGCACCGAGGAGCTGTGCCCTTTTCCTTGTGGATATGCTTATCTCTTGCATGAATTCATCCATCTTTTTTTGCTTAATTTATTTGAAGATTGGTCATCGTGTACAATACTCCTTTAAGGAAGATTGTCTTTTTTGATAATTTTATTATTACATTATCCTTTTGAAATGTTCCTCTTTATCCCTGGTAATATTACTTCTTTTGAAGTCTACTTTGATATTAATTAGCCCCTCAGTTTTCTTATGATTAGTGTTTGTGTTATATAGCTAAGAATGTTTGCTGTTGCGTGCCGTAGTATACTAATCTATTTATTTAGAGGTTAGACTCCTGCAATCTTAGTTATTTGTGAAATAGCTTAGTAACTCACAAGAAAAAAGCCTGAAATCTTCTAAGTAATTAAAATAAGTGCTGTATGCTTCAAACACTTAGTACATAGCTAAGACCCTCCCTTCTAGTGCAGGGAATTCCTAACTAGTTTTCCTGCTCCTACCTTTACCTCCCCAGAATCCCCTTACCTCCTACTCTTACATCCCTGGAATCTCTCTTCAATGGGGTGACCAGAGTGACCTTTTGAGGTCATGTCATCCTCTTCCCAGCACTGTCCAGTGACACCTATTTCAGGAAAAGCCGGAGTCCTTTCTGTAGCGTGCCGAAAGCCTTCAGCCAGCCCCTCCTGCTCTTTCATCATCCTCATGTCTCATTTCCTCTGCTAGCCTCAATCACACTGGTCTCCCCTGTTCTCTGAATATATTAAGCATGCTCCTGATGCTGCCTGTGCACTTGCTGCCCTCACTGCCTAGATTGTTTCGTCTCAGATGTCCATGTGGTGTCCTCTCTTCGTCCTTCACCTCTCTGCTAACATGTCATCTTCTACTGAGGCCCTTAAAATAGTGCTCCCATCCCTTCCATTCTCTTAGACTGCTGTGTTTTTCTCTATAGCACTTTTCATCACCTGGCACATGTATTTGTTTCTTGTCTGTGTCGCTTGTCTAGAGCATAAACTTCCTCAGTGTAGAGTCTTATGTTTACTGCTGGAATCTCTGCTGCCTAGAGTAGTATCTGACACAGTGGATGTGCAATAGATATTTGTTTAATAAATGAATGAATATATTCTAGAGCTATTTGTACAAGGCAGAGATTTCCAGATCACAGTGTTCATATGTATAACATACAATCCCGTACTCTTTCTAATTTGCTATGGTATGGAATAGCATTTACCATATATAGCTTGGGTTTGTAGGCTTTATCTTCTAGAAATCCTTGATTCTTAGACTTCTCACTCATTTATTATTTTTGATAAATATTCTTGTGTCTGCTCTGTGCCTGGTACTATTTCTAGGTACTGCTGAAAAGTGGTTAACAAGCAGTAAGTGTTCTGCTTTCAAGGAGTTTATACTTAAATGAAGAAGACTGAAATAAATGAAGATACTAATAATTTCAACAAATGATAAAAGCCATGAAAATAATCTTAGGAATAGAGATTGAATTGAGCTTGGGGCATTGCATTAAGTTGTTGGTAAGAATGCCTTCTGAGGAGGCATCGGAGGAGCTGAAAATGGAGAGGAGGAAGGGTTTCAGGCAGTGGAAAAGATGGCGCCAAGGCCCCAAGTAGGCTGTATTCTAGAACACAAAGAAAGTTGCAGTACATTTAAGGGAGGGGGCAATGAGTGGGGCGGGTAGTGAGAAGAGAGAGTGGAGGCTTTTGAAGGCAGAAAGTAAACAGGGGATTGTGTTGGATTTTGTAGGCCATTGTATCAGGTTTATACTTTATTCCCTTAGAAATGGGAAGCCAATGGAATGACATTTGATTTGTATTTTATAAAGATTTCTGGCTGCCTGTGAGTTGTTGTGTCAGAGAGTTAGTTTATTTTGGGTTCCTGTTAAGGTCCAACAGAGATATTTGAGTATAATACTTTGTTGCCATCCATAAAACTAAATATTTTCATTAAATAGAGTTTAGGAAAATCTTAATTAATGAGTAAACAGCACCACGTATTGTGGACATGAAGTTAAAAACAAAAGGTAAATTAGTCTAAATATTTACACCATTATGTCCAATAAGAGATGGATAATGTTGCATATGAAGTTTTTTTAATATGAATTAGGGAATTACATTTGTAAATATTTTAGGGAAGGAAAATGGATAGATGGTTAGAGATTCAGCTTTATGTATAAAGATAGTTGTATTTCTCTTTAGTTTAGCAATGGCAAGCACTTGATATAAGGACATCATAAGCAAAGCTGTAAGCCATTACCAAGCCTGAATTGTTGACTTAATAAATGGTCTGTTTTCTACCTGTTCTCATTCTAACCAAGAGTGGTCTTACAGCTAGGCTAGAGACACCCCTGTAGATAGACTAGCATAATTCTTCTGGTTTAGGATCCACAATTGCTACCCTTTCTATTTCAGACACCGTGCATTTCAAAATGCTTAGCTTTTCTTGAACTTGTTGAGAAGTCTGATGTTGTATAGAAGTTTCAACAGTTCTAATATTTTCCAGTTTCACACAGGCAAACACAATTTTCTGATTCTGTAAAATACCTTGTAGCAGTAAAATGAAATTTTCCTTATTCATTTCTTCTCCGCAGCACTGCTTTTCTTTATTGCTTAATTCTCTCTCTCTCTCTCTCTCTTTTTTTTTTTGTTACTCATACAGTGATCTCTGGAACATGATTAAAAATTCATATAAACTTGGACCTTCTGGTCATTGAAGAGTCCTAGCATACTTTAACATTTTAGAAAAGAAAAATAAACAGAATTGAAGGAGACACAAAGTACATTAGTTTATGGGAAGTTCCTCAAAGCCTTTCTCTAATATTTTGGATGTATTTCATTTCCTAACAAATATTTTTTCTGTTTTGAGGTAGGCAGTGAGGATATACCTGTTAACAGGCAGCCCCTTCTTCAGGAATTACATGTATTTGTATATTGTGTACAGGCATATGCATCTGTGTATACATAGCCAGATTTGTCATCATGGCCAGGAAATTACCCTTTAGCTCCTGCTGCAAGTTCTGCATTCTTCGTTACTTTTCTCATTGGCTGGTCCTGGTCTCAGGCTCCCCTCGAGTGACTGCTTAGTTTAGGAAATTTCACACACGTTCTCATCATTTGTTCACAGTAAGCCTGTGGCACGATGTGCATCATTTCCATTTTATAGATGGGGATAGGAATGATCAGAGAAGGCACTTTGTGCATTGTCTCCCCGATGATAAATGACAGAGCTGGGATTTCGGGAGACCTGGCTTTCTAACTCTAATGCACGCGTCCTCCACTGGTACCTGTGTTGTTTCTCAGTAACAGCTTGAGGAAATGAATGACAGGAAGTAAAATCTGCCTTCTAGCCCTGCAGAACGGGCTCCTCTGTGAGAGCGTGGTTTCCACGAGAGGGGCGTCTTCCTTTGCCATCCCTACTTGTGCCATTGCTTCTCTCACAAGGCGGCTGTGTTCTGGCAGCACCCAGAATTAGGAAGTGTGCAAAATTAAAGCCATGTTATCCTGGTAGAGTGTTTCAGGGAAATGGGATACTTTGATTTGCGTGGAGGAAAATGCCAAGCCCATGTCTCACATTTTGGTTTGTTCACAGCAAAGCCAGAGCTTCTCTAGTGCAGTGCTCCCTTGTGAAGGCAAATGGTGCAGAGCCAGGCAGGCCCTTTTATGGGAAATGTCATCATTTTTATAGACCTGGCCCTTGACGTGGTCAGGTTTAGCAACTTACTTGGGACCACACAGGCAGCGGAGCCGGAGGAACAGCTGGCAACAAAGCCTCCTCCTTCCAGCCAAATGGTCTTTCCCTGAAACTGTCTACCTTCCTCAGGAAACTAGTCTTTTAATAGCATCTACCCTCCACCGAGAACCTGGGCGGGAGGAGGAATAGAGGCATCCTTTGAGAGCCTCCTTCCCACTCAGTGTTTCCACGTGGAGAGCTGGGCGGCCTTGAGTCGCTTGGATGAGTCAGGGACGTGGAGCGCTTTGCCTTAGGGTGGGGGACAGCTTCTGGCATCACCTCCTCCTAAAGCCAGTAATGGGAGCAGTTACTATAATGGATGTGTCAGTTTGCTAATGACATTATTTAATGCTGAGTTTATTGGTTCTTCACATAAGACATTATTGAAACTTAAAGTGAGGAAGTTACTTCTCCTAGAAGGGTGTGGAACTGCTGCTGGACACAGAGGTTTAACTCTCCAACCCTTTTACTAGTTAAACGGCTTAAATTTTCACTGGCTTTTTGACAAGTATCCATTTAGAATCAAGTCATCACCACCATCATCATTAGAATTGTCATGGCTCCTGTCTAATGCACTCCAGCTGTTAGGCTAGTAAGCTTGAAGATACACCTTTATCTTCCTTTGCTTTGAACACATTCTGCTTTGATAAAACCTTGATCACCCCAAGACTCCCTAATTTGAAGTCAGAGTCACAAAGATTGCTGTTCTGCAGCTTTCCTCTTGGTAACAGAGTGTACCTTTTGTTTAATTTTTTTCCCTATGTTTTTT
The DNA here is from genome assembly GCF_024542745.1 of Macaca thibetana thibetana. Taxonomy (NCBI): domain Eukaryota; kingdom Metazoa; phylum Chordata; class Mammalia; order Primates; family Cercopithecidae; genus Macaca; species Macaca thibetana. The sequence goes on along the minus strand of NC_065581.1, from coordinate 2,086,980 downwards.
TTTTTTTTTTTTTTTTTTGAGACGGAGTCTCACGCTGTTGCCCAGGCTGGAGTGCAGTGGCGCGATCTCGGCTCACTGCAAGCTCCGCCTCCCGGGTTCCCGCCATTCTCCTGCCTCAGCCTCCTGAGTAGCTGGGACTACAGGCGCCCGCCACCGCGCCCGGCTAATTTTTTGTATTTTTAGTAGAGACGGGGTTTCACTGTGGTCTCGATCTCCTGACCTTGTGATCCGCCCGCCTCGGCCTCCCAAAGTGCTGGGATTACAGGCTTGAGCCACCGCGCCCGGCCTTCCCTATGTTTTTTAACCAATGTCTCTGAACACCTATTACCACCTTGCTTGACAGTTAAGACAGCACCTTTAGAAGTTAACGTGCTCTGTCCTGAACTGTCCAGAACTAGGCAAGAGGTAAAGAAACCACAAGCAAGCCTGAGGCATGATCTGCAGTTTGTTTGAATTTGTTTTGGATTCTGTGTTTACTGTAGGCATCAAACACTGTAGAAAAAAACATAAAAAAAAACAATTCTAGAGACCTGCTGTGGTAGATTTCAGGAGTGACTTCTGTACTTAGCAACAGTGAACTTTTTAAGTGCTTCCAAGTAGACTTGTGCCTTGTGACCCACACTATTACTACATTTTGGTTAAAGTAAACTCTCTTTGGTCTTGGCACCAGAGGTAAAACTTGTAGAGTTTTAGTTTTAATTAAGGTTGTGTGCATACCACTAGGTGTTTATCAGTGCAGTGCGGGAAATAAACCACCAGGTGGCTCAAGTATATCATCTGCATTTTTTTAGTCCTTGATAATTAAAAAGTTTGCAGTTGCTTCGTACTTTAGGGAGACCATTTAATATAAACCATTGTAAGAGTTTATCTGTTTTTCACACAATCTTAGAATGCTAAAGTAGAAGATTAACTGTTTTGAACTGTTACTAATGTTTATAAGGTTTTGGGCACAAACACTATGTTTTGCTTAATAAAATAAAAACTTAGACCTTATTTGTGTTTGGCTGAAATAAGTCCCCAGTTGTCATCTTACGGTTATTTACTTATGTATGTGTATATTTATTTTGGCATATACTCTCCACAATTGCAAATGAAATTAATAGATAGATGTTTAACTTCACTGTTGAAATGTAAACTGTCAGCATAATTTATTATTTGTATATTTAATTTTATTAACTTTTTTTTTTTTTTTTTTTTTGGGTGGAGACAGGGTCTTGCCTATGTTGCCCAGACTGGTCTCGAACTCCTGGTATCAAGCCATCCTTCCGGTTTGGCCTCCCAGAGAACTGGGCTTGTAGGCGTGAGCTGCCATACCCAACCTTGTTGCCATGGTTTATATTGTCTTATTTTATACCTTCATTCTTTACACATAATACCTAAGAAATCAACATGTAATTTTTGTGGACTTAATTATTTCTCAAGAAGGCTTTTAAAAACTTACTTCATCCCCTGAAAAGGAAGTTGCTGTGTAGCCTCCCACTTGCATTAGGATAAAAAGAATAAAACGTCAAAGTATTTGCTTTACTTTAGAATATATATGCAGCAAAGTTCAAGAAAATTATCACAGTTCTCAGCAGACCAAGGCATAGCATCTTAATTTTGGTTCTCATACTTTTTATATTTTAATCACAGAGTTCTTGGAATAGATTTTTTTTTTTTGGCCTGATAGACTTAAGGAATAATGGAAAATAAAACACTTCTTCAAAAATATAATGTCTAATTTCCTATTTATCTAGGTCTTTTTGCTTCAGAATTTTTGAACAGAATCATTCAGTACTACTGCTTCTACTACAGAAGAAGAAAAAGGAAAAGACAGTGAAATTCAAATCTATTTTTTCTTTATACTAATTCTGGTTAAAGCTTTTACTGGAGAAAAGATGCAAGTTTTTAAGCATGTGTTTTAAAATTACTATGATTTTACTCTTGCTAACTTCATGTGTGTATAATTACCTCAGAAAGGAAACAAAGATTTTTTTGATATTATTTAAAATAATGTTTTCTTTTTCTTTTTAGCAAAGTAAAGACTGATAATTCCAAAGGCTATAAGGGGTAATTGTGGCTAACAGAGCAGCATTTACCGAACATCACTACTGTACTTGGCTGGGAACAGTGTTACCGTATCTGAAAGTCTTGATATATGTTCCATTGACTATACTAATTGTCCTCTTTTATGCATGGTTAGCCAAGTGGTAGCTAAGAGTTTTAAACAATGGATCTTTATTAAGGTGTTAATTTTTGTCAAGGAAACTGATGTGATTTTAAAGAATGTTGACTGTGCATGACACGTGTAGAAGAAGCTGTGTTTTCCCCTCTTCCATGTTTAGGAAATAAAACAACCAAAAAGTGTGTGTGTGTGTGTGTAGCACTTTTTAACCTTAATTATCTTTTTTTTTATTGGTATCTTGGTATAAAAATTGAAATTTGTTATAATGATAAAGAAATTAGAGATGTGAAACATGTTGATTGATAAAGTAAGGAAGTAAAATTGGTAGAAAATGCTTAAAGATATAATTTAGTGTTATAATCCTTTTAGCTGAAATGTTTGTTTATTGGGTTTAAACAACTATATATGTATGTGTGTATGTTTAAAATATATTCCACGAGGAATTGACCTTTAAGAATCATGAAGCATCTTTTCCCCAACTTTCTTCACTCTTCTTTACAGGTCTTAATTTTTCGTATTGTGAATATTATAATGCCATTTCTCTCTGCTTTAATGTTCTTTTAAAAAACATTCAAAGATTACAGTGATTTAAAAAATTAAGCCTTGAACTCAAGAAAAACTCAGTGGAGAATACAAAAGCACCTTGATCAATAGATGCCTTTCCTCCCCTCACACACACACACACTGCTGACAGAGCTGAGAGTAAGCCAGGATTTCCTGAGGCATGAGAACTACCTAACTTCACTTGCATCATGCTGAATTGAGAAAGACACGCCATATATATAATGCCTTTTTTTTTTAAATAGCATTTTTGGCTGGATGTGGTGGCTCACGCCTGTAATCCCAACACTTTGGGAGGCTGAGGCGGGTGGATCATGAGGTCAGGAAATGGAGACCATCCTGGCTAACACGGTGAAACCTGTCTCTACTAAAAATACAAAAAATTAGCCAGGCATGGTGGTGGACGCCTGTAGTCCCAGCTACTCGGGAGGCTGAGGCAGGAGAATGACATGAACCTGGGAGGTGGAGCTTGCAGTGAGCCAAGATTGCACCACTGCACTCCAGCCTGGGCGACAGAGCAAGACTCTGTCTCCAAAAAAAAGCATTTTCACTAAGCTTCCGCTATTCCTGGAATCCATCTGGCTATTTCATGTGTATTTGCCACCTTCACAATCCTAAAATAAAATTTGCGAATAACATATCCTAACTACACACGTTATTTTAAAAAATCCATATATCCTTTTTATTACAGTGAAAAAGGAAATGAAAAGAAAGTTGTTTGCCAGGAGAACTTGCATCTCAGTATTCAGATGTGGAGACCCTGCTGCCTAGAGTGTGGAGGAACTGCTCAGAGGCCACACCTCAGGAGCATCCCTGCTGTGGTGGCTGCAAATGCAGACTCAGCAAGCACTGGTGGTGTGCTGTTGGTGTCATTGTTTCTTGAAATGGTCAAATTTGGTTAAATTTGGAATAAAATGGTAGTCTTCCTGTTTAACACATACTCTGTAACACATACGTTGTGCCTATGTAATAACTTGTTTCAGGTTCTACGCTCAGACAATTAATAGGCAGATTTTTTACCCACATGAATATTCAGCAGGACTCGAAGAAGTTCTGAGGACTGCAGAAGTCTTTGGCTGTGCAGACTGTCCTGGGTGCCTGCTGGGCTCGTTCCTCCCACTTGGCCTGGCAGGCTGTGCTTAGCTCATGCTACCAACCTGGATCCCACACCTCGAAGGGAGACTGAGTCAGGTGTGGACTGGTGAGAGGTGTGTGAGCGAGTGTGAGGTCTGGCTATTGCACAGTCAGACATGCTGGCTGCTGCTGTGGGGCTGTCAGCTCCAGGTGCCAGCATGGGCACTGGCTCCCTGCGAGGCTGCGGCTGGACCATGTGCACCCCAGACAGCCTCCCCAGCTGGCACTGGGGAATGCGATGGCTCCCAGAAGCTTGGAGATGCCAGGAACCACGGGGCCCCAAAGAAGGAGTCACAGCCCTGGCTTGGGGAGCTCCCAGGTCAGGGCTCCCTGAAGGGCCACAGCTGTTCTCTCCTCTTTACCTGCAATATGGTGAGCAGAGGGGCATGTTTCAGCCCTGTTTGTGTTATAGCTCTTTTAGCCTTGCCATTTAGTGGGTCCCAAGTTCTTGTCTTGTGACCAGGAAGACTGAGGTACACAGACAAGTGGAGGGTGAGCAAGACAAAGAGGAGCTTTATTGAGTAATAGAACATCTCAGAGAAGACCCACAGTGGGCAGCTCCTCTCCATAGCCAGGGTGTCCTGATGAGTGTTCAGCTCCTAGCAGAGAGGGTAGCTCCTGTAGTCTGCAGCTCTTGGCACAGAGGAGGCCCTAGACTGGGTGGCTCCTCTCTATAGGCAGCTTGTCCTGTTGTCTCTGCAGCTCTGAGCAGAGAGGGTAGCTCCTCTCTGCAGCTGGTCATCTCATCATCTCTCCATCCCCCGCTGTGCTCTGGCTGAGCCTGGGGCTTTTATGGTCTTCAGAGCGGAGAAAGTGAGTGCCAGTTGGTCCATGGGTGGCCGTGGGCAGGCCCAGAAAAGTCACCACAAGCCTGCACTCTGGTCTGTGGTACTGGTAGCCTGGCTCCCAGCCTTCAGGCCCTGCCTGGCCTGAAGGTGGGGCCTCACCAGGGACTTACCCCCTTCCGCACAGGAACCTGTCTGCTTCTTGCCATGGTCTGTGGTGCCCAGGCTGTTTGTCCCCCTAAGTTCCACATCCCATGCTTCTCAGCACACAAAGTCTGGAGGGAGCTGAGGTGGCAGGACCCTCACATACCCATCTGGGCTGTGACAGCTCTCCGGCTTGGCCCCAACCCCATTCGGAGATCATAGCAGGTGCCTGGAGCGGGGAGAGGCCAGGCAGTGGGAGTAGGCACCTCTGAGCCTGCAAGGGCAAGGTGGGGGCCTTCCAGGGCCCCCAAGAGCACAGAGAGGCCCAGGTCCACAGCCCCAACTGGGCGGCTGCAGTTGTGCCCAGGAGGGCAGGGCTGGTGTCTGCTCCTGGCTCCCGGTTTCATGGAGCGGGAAGTCCCAGCTGTGCCCCACTTGCAGCCTGCTGTGGGGGCTCCAGGTCCTCGCTGGGCCTGGGCTGGTCTCCAGGGACATCACTGCGAGCTCCCCCGTGGCCCCTGCACTCAGGGGCAGCCTAGAGCTCCCCCTCGTCCTGCTTGCAGCCCTTCCCCAGGGGTTGCCTCCAGGAGCGGATAGCGGGTCGGGAGTGTCAGGCCCAGTGGTCACCCCATGCGGGGTGGACACCTTGGACGTGGCCCTGGGCAGCCCCCTCTGGAGGCGCAGGAGCCTGGCGCCCTTGGCGCAGTGGGCGTGGTGACCGCACCACTGGCAGGGTCCCTGAAGTGGGGACCACTGCCATTTCCCCCTCCCACCCCAGGTTCCCCAGCGCCGCCACCTCCTGGTGCCCTCCCCACAGCAGTTGTGGGTGAGAGTGGTGGTGTGGGGCTAGGGTCCGGAGCCACTGAGGTTCCAGGCCTGGGAGCAGGTCCTGCCTGGCCACATGAGGGTGGGGGCATTGCAGTTTGCTGCCTCGGGGACAAGGGGCACAGGGGCCCACCTCTGCCATTGCCGTCCCTGCAGCCACCTCCCGCCACCACCCATGCCTCCCCTGCTGCGGACGGCGCCCTGCTGCCATCAGTGGGACTGCTAAGAACCTTCTTTGTGATAGGCAGTGATAGGTGCTGCTGAATGGAGGATGATGCCACTGGTTTCCTTCCCCGAGAGTGTGCAGTCTTTTGTGTGATAAAACATGTGCTGTGTCAGGGAGGGTGAGGTAACTTGGCCGCTGGTGGAATCCAGAAAAAATTATTCTCTCCTGAATTGTGACAACCTCTTGGGGTCCTGTCCGAGAGGACACTGACCTCAGGAAACACTGGATGGGAATTCTAGTTCTGCCCCCTTGAGAAGCGAGACCTTGAGCAGAAACGTGACTTGTCTGAGCCTTGGTATTTTTGTCTGTAGACGCAAGGATCGTGAGATTACCTACAGAGCAGAATAACTGTGAGAATTAAATGAGAAATTTTATATGAATTTCACGGTGTATTATAGTGAGTGCATAAAAGGTTTCCTTTTACTCTTTTTTAAACAAAAGTGAGAAAACAAGCAATCAAAATGGGGTTAGGGTTACTCATACTGAACTATATTTGCTTTTATTAGAAACGTTTAAAAAATAAAATTCGCATAGTTTGCAATGTCAGGTTTCCATTCCACATTTGCTCTTTTTTCCCTATGTGGTTATTTTCAGAAATAAAATATATAAAAGCATGTTATACTTTATTGAAAGTTGAAGGTTGAATGTTTTCCATTGGCTGAGCTGCCTTCCTGAGCTTAACGGTCTCACCTTGATGGGGTGGAAAAGGAGATGGGAGTAGTGAAAGGACTTGGAGCCAGGAGTCTATAAAAGATTCACATTTGAAGCTATGAGTTATCCCATAATCTCACTGTGCTCCATTATTAAAACAAAACACTGCTTAGTGCACATTGTTACCAACCCAGTAGTCCTGGAGTCAGGAGTTATCTTGTTCACTTTAAGTTTTAGCGGAATTGATCTCTGTGCTGTAGTAGTTGTTACTTTGCAGACTGAGACCATCAGTTATGTAGTAGAATATCAAAGCCATTCCCCAGAACGGATGGAATACAGACTGAGAAGTAATTATTTTCAAATGTGAGAGTGTGTTTCCAGTCTTCCAGAGAAGTGTGCTAGTTTCACATTCTGCAAGCGTCCCTCCCCCCAGAAAAATGCTCTCGACGTATATTCAGAACGATTAAGGCAGGAGACTATGAACTGCACAGTGAGCAGAGCACCAGAGGGTGGTGGCTTCCACCCTGGGCTTCTAAACCGTAGGATTCCTGGGCCCCATCCCAGATCTACTTAGTTAGAATTTCTTAGGATGGGACTTTTGGGGGAGGATGGTGCCACTGGGGAATCAACAGGTTCCCCAGTTGTTTTTGATAGTCATATGGATTTGGGAATCACCATTATGGATTGAAAAATTAACACTCCACGTATAAGATTATCCTGCATTTCCGGTTGTCCATTTGATATCTCTAAATCTCTCCCTACATCTGAAAGTCACCACAGGTAAAACGACCCATCGGCACCCCTGGCGGTCTCCTTCCTCACACCCTACTCCTACCTCTGCTGTTTGCTTGGCTAACCTCCCTGTAACCTGGACTGAAAACACCAGTTGCCTTTGAACAGTTTTCTGCTGCCTTTTTTCCCTCAGACCAGTCACTGTGTGTTCTTTCATTTTTCTTATCTATCCTTGTCCCTTTCCTGTCTGTGTTTTTATTAATCCTCACTTGGTATTTTGCAGTCTCATTGGTTTTACTGGATTCAGTGTTTTCTACCAGTTCATATAACTAGTTCATCATGAAATTTGTTTTCTTAGCGTAGCCTTCTGATATTGAGTTCGGCTCTTCAGCCAAGTGTTCTAGCCTTATGACACGGTTACCCCAATTCTCTCTCTTCTATGTATGGCAAGCTTTGGCCATAGTGGGCTCTTGAGTTTTCTCTTACCTTACCCTGCTGATCTTCTCCAGGGCCCACCTTGTTGCTTCTGGGTATGGCAGCCTCTTGCACGTCCTCACCGGCTGCTCTCCCACCATTCCTTATACCCAGCTCAAATTTCATGCACTTAGAAGGCCTCCTGGTTCCTCCTTTGCAGCATGTGCCCTCGCCTGCCTTGCAGTCCTCTGTTGCATGTTATAATTAGTTAGTTATTGGCTTATCATTATGACTGGACAGTAAATTCCTTGAGAACCAAGACCTGTCATCATGATATCCTGACAGTGAGGAACCTAACCATTGTTGTTGAAGCAATAACTGTTGAATTCTTTAGAAGTGAAATTACCTGGAACATATTTCATTAGTTCTAAGAGTAAGAATTAAAACCTCTTAACTACTTTTTCCTATTTCAGTAATGAATCCCCGTCCATATCAAAATAGTATTTTTTCCCTTTGGCTCTCAAGGGGAGAGATGGATTAGTGACCAGGATATGGTAGTTTCAGACATCCCAGATGAGGCAGCTGGAGAGACTAAAGGAAGATTATTGATACTGTTTTTATAGGCAGCTTTAAATTACCTTTGATTTTGGAATTAAGGTGTTGAATAAGAAAGCTAAAATTGTTTAAATGTTTGGCCACTGATGCATTTCAGCTAAATTGGGCTTTGTGCCTGAGGAGACATTTTGGAGCATTTTGGTAAAATAACCAAATTTGTACTCCAGTTGTCTCCAGAGCAGGAGCCTCTGTGCGTGCTTGTTGATCCTTTGAGTCCCCTTCCTCGGTGGGCGTGTTGCCCCCAGTAATGCAGCAAGTTGTCAGCCTGAATTGAGAACCAGCCTTCATGTGTATAGAATTGACTTGTCAGTTATTAACAGACCTGGGTTAGCGTGCTAATCATTTCCATCCTAAGCTGAATGCTGTACAAGGAGGCTGAAGGCTTTACTGTTCTCCTTTCCTAGGCAAATTTCTTGTGGATATTGTTTTCTAGGGTTTTAGAGGCAAGAATTGAAGAGTGATTCTGAAATGAGAGTGGTGGTTTGAATCCACAGTTTTCTGTTCTTTAGAAATTTGATTGAAACCCCTTTTAAATAACAGTCTCTTTGAATAAAATAATTTCAGTGTAAAAACCTTTCTTCATGTTCTCCTAATATGGATGCTATTTTTATGTTGGCTGTTACGGTGAAAGAAAGGCAGATAAAAGTCACAGCCTAGGGTTTAAATCTTTACTATTCTACTCATTTGATGTGTCATCTTAAGCAAAGCGTTCTTAAATTTAAACCTCAGTGTTCTTTTCTGGAAAGTGGGCATAGTGATGGTGGCACCACTCTCATAGGATAGGATCTCATGGTGGATTAAATGAAATGATGCATAGCAAGCACTGTATCTCTCAATGTAAATTTTTTCTAAATGGAACCCTGTGAGGAGGCATTTTTGTGTTTCTTCCATTTTGCGTTTTGTCTCAGAGCTCACTACCTCTCTGAGGAGTAGTTTAGGTCTGCTTGGGTGAGAGTCAGGCTTGTGACATGACTGTTGGCGCCATAGGTAAACCAAATTGAGAAAAATATGAATATTTGCTGGTGATAAAAGAATGAAACATAGTTCCTGCAGGTCTTGCTAGTCACTGCGACTTCATCCCAGACCAGTGGGGTAGAAGTGAAGTGGAATCTGAAGACAGGTAGGGGCCACTCCTTGGCCGGAGACAGAATGCTTTACCTGCTGACCAGCCTGAGACATCTTCCTGCCTCAGTGCAGAAAGGACCAGCTGAAGCCAACTTACTCATCCATTTCTTTTGTGAACTTTGCTGATGAATGAAGAATATCTCTGGGAGCTAAATGATGTCATTGTAAAATTCATACAATAGACACGAAATAGAGGAAAATAGAAAATATGATTGCCTAAGGCCGGGCGCGGTGGCTCAAGCCTGTAATCCCAGCACTTTGGGAGGCCGAGACGGGCGGATCACGAGGTCAGGAGATCGAGACCATCCTGGCTAACACGGTGAAACCCCGTCTCTACTAAAATACAAAAAAAATTAGCCGGGCGAGGTGGCGGGCGCCTGTAGTCCCAGCTACTCGGGAGGCTGAGGCAGGAGAATGGCGTGAACCCGGGAGGCGGGGCTTGCAGTGAGCTGAGATCCGGCCATTGCACTCCAGCCTGGGCAACAGAGCTAGACTCCGTCTCAAAAAAAAAAAAAAAAAAAAAAAAAAAAAGAAAATATGGTTGCCTAAAGAGCAAGAATCATTTAGGATGTTTTAATGATCTAGTAAAGTTTTTAAAACATTTATTGTTTTTGAACATAGAGAATCACTAATGTTTAATAATAGACTTTTTATCGAAAGTATAAAGCTACCCGCATACATAATTATACATGTAAAATATATGTACACGTATATATACTATTTGTGCAATGTGGCAAATCCAAATAAAGACTTCTTTTAGGCACCAGTTTTAAAGTCCAACAATGAGAGAGAATTAGTACATAACGACTCAGTAATTTCAGTTCCTCACCTTGATTAGTCAGATCCTCCTAAGTGAAACTGTGTAGGTGGTTGTGTGGTTTTTAGTACTTGCTTGTCAGAATGGATTTTTTTTCTTTAAATTAATAAATATACCTAAACAATGGTCTTCAGTGTGTATTAGAGCAAATGCTTGAAGGCAGCTGGAAGGGACATCAAATACAAAGATGAAGTTCTTTTAGCATGTTTAATTTATTATGGAAAGGCTAGCGAACACATTGTTTCTGGAGAGGTAACTGCAGGGGCTTGTTATAGATTCCTCTTTCATCCAGGTTGATTCAGATATTCAAGTGTATTAATGGAAATCTTTAAATAGTGCCCTTAGCCTTATTTTGGGAATCAGCTAAATTAAGTAGGTAGACTTATGCCAGGTTTCATTAATTGGTATTTTTGCTATTTTTAAGGGATAGGCCCAGTCCTTGATTACAGTAACATAAACATCTGAAGTGAGTTTTGAATTGCTACACAAACAGTATTCTGTTAACATTGTTCATTAAAACATTACAGAGGTCCCCATGGGCTTTGGAAATGAGTAGATTTCTTTTTCCTACATTCCCTTTATGTTTCTGTTTGTATGTACACTTGATTTTTACATGGCAAATTTCACTGGTTCCTAGTGCCAGTTTGGCTTCATTAGAACCACCTGGTAACTCTGTTCATTACAGTTTGGGTGACTTGAAGCCTAACCAAGTTTGGGACTTATTGGTAAGAACATTGTATTTAATATAAAAATTTAATAAATATATGTTAATTTATTTTTTGAGAAATGTTACTAAACATGTGGTTCTCAGTTTTCTCATCTGTAAAATGGGAATGATAACAATCTGCAGAGTTTTGAGGGAGATAGTGAGTTGATTGAATGACAATGGAAAGAATGTGAGCATGTCCTAGAAATTCAGGGTGCAGCCCTAGCCCTTACATAGATGAGGCTGATGTGTTCTGAGTGGGGACCTTATTTTAATCACAAGCGGATGAGACTTAAGGAAATTGGGTTATGGATTTGTTAGGTTTAACATTAGCTTGGCCCTAGGGTGGCAGTACTTAGGCGTCGATTACATCTTGGGAGAAATTCTGGCTGTTTTAACTGCTGATCTGAGACGTGGGTGAAGAAACTTGCACATAGGGTGGAATGACACAGCAGGACAGCCTTGGTACACATCTGGGCAGCTTAGCTGTGGAAAATGAGTACAATGGCTGTAACTGTATTTATTGTTGTTGGCTGCAGACACTGGTTGAAGTTTAACTCTTCCACATTGTTGGATCCTCAGAGTTGGTATCTCAATGTGTACCAATTTAAAGTAATTATTTTGATTAAAATATTTGGTCGGTGTACAGTATAAAGAATACATAATACAAAGTGCAGTGTTTTTGAGGAAGAAATGGTGGTGTGCGTGAGTCAGAAGTACCACGTTGGATCAGATGCATCCCAGTACGCTACAGCTGGCAGTGGCCACAGGCATGTTTTGTGGGAGGATATTGTTGTTGATAACGACTTTGAGAAAACTTCAGTTTGTTCAGTAATTGTATTCCAGCTTTCATGTCTTTCTCCCTGACTGGGATGTGTTTGGCATACTTCACTGCTTAGCTAAATGCTGGAGATTTTTCAGAACCCAGGAAAAGCCGTGAAGTCAAACCTTAAGTTTAAAGCTGGCTTTGCCTTGTGGACTTGACCAATAGCCTATCCTCCCTGGGCCTCCACCATAGAATTATGAGCCCTGTGAGTGCAGGGATCTTGTCTGTTTCATTGATCGCTTCAATTCCAGGGCCTAAAACATTGTCTAGTCCAGATCAACACATACATGAACAGCAACTGTAGAGTGTGGTGAGTATTGTGAAAGGAATGAGCTCGGTGGCACACTGGAGCAGTGTCACAGTCGTATCTGCTGATGGTTTGGTGAGTATTGTGAAAGGAATGAGCTCGGTAGCTCACTGGAGCAGTGTCACAGTCATATCTGCTGATGGTTGCGTGCAGATTACAGTGGTTCCCAATGGTGTAAACACAGAAAACGAGAGACTTATGGTACTATGATAGATTTTTTGACTGTTAATGCTGATAATGAGAATTTTGGGCTTGTATTTTATGTGTTTTTAAAGTTATATTTTTAAAAGAAAAATTTTTATTGCATTTTTACGAAGAAGGGTTTTATGATAGATTGACAATGAAAAACAGTGGGTCCTTTATCACAGATAGTTTGGGAAGCACCGTGCTGGAGAGTGACAGAGAATGACAGCTGTGTAGGTCCAGGCGGCCTCTCTGAGATGAGACTGGAACTGAAATCTAAAGTCGTCAGAGAAGACCTTTCTAGCAGAACAAATAGAAGTGCAAAGACCTCAAGGTAGCAAAAAGCCTAGTTAGTGTGTTCTAGGAATGGAAAGAGGCCAGTAGTATAATGAGTAAGAGAATCGTAAGAGAGGTGGGGGGAAGGTAGGCAAGGGCCAGATCTTCTAGGGGCTTAATTGACTTGGACATGAGTTATAGTTTTTCTTAGAGCCAGTTGTTGAGTGGAAGTGGTGTCTCACGTGTAGTGTAAGATCACTTTTGCTACATATGGATTTTAGGGAGCCAATAGTGAAAGAAAATGTACCTATTAGGAGGCTATTACAGTAGTCAGGCGAGAGATGTTGGAGGATTGGATGAAAGTGTGGGCAGAGAAAATGGAGAGAAGTTGACCATCTGTATGATACAGGCACACCTCTGAGATATTGTAGATTTGGTTCCAGACCACTGTGATAAAGTGAATATGACAATAAAATGAGTGACATGAATATATAAGTTATATATAACTTATGCATATATGTTATGTTGTACATATATGTGATGTTGATACTGTGCTGTAGTCTATGAAGTGTACAGTAGCATTGTATCTAAAAAATGTATATAACTAAAATACATCTTATGCTAAAGAATGCTAATGATCATCTGAACCTTCAGTGAGTTGCAATCTATTTGTTAGTAGAGGGTCTTGCCTCGCTGTTAGTGGCTGCTGCCTGATCAGGGTGGTGGTTGCTGAAGGCTGGGGTGGCTGTGGCCATTTCTTACGATAAGACAGTAATAAAGTTCGCCACATTGGTTGACTCCTCCTTTCACAAAAGATTTCTCCGTGGCATTCAGCTGTTTGCTAGCATTTTACTCACTGTAGAACTTCTTTAAAAAATGGAATCAATCCTCTCAAACCCTGCGGCTGCTAAAATTATCACTAAGTTTATGTAATACTCTTCGTTGCTATTTCAACAATGTTCGTAGCATCTTCACCAGGAGTAGATTCGGTCTCAGCAGACTACTTTCTTTGCTTATCCATAAGAAGCAACTCCTCAGCCATTCAAGTTTTATCACGATATTGCAGCAGTTCAGTCCTATCTTCAGGCTGCACTTCTACTGTGGTTCTTCCTCCACTGAAGTCTTGAACCTCTCAAAGTCATCCATGAGGACTGGAATCAACTTCTTCCAAACTTATGTTAATGTTGCTATTTTGACCCCTTTCCATGAATCATGAACGTGCATCATGGCATCTAGAATGGTGAATCCCTGTCTAGAAGATTTTCATTCCATCAGTGAATCACTCGCTGTGGCAGGTATAGCCTAAGAAAAATGCATTTCTTAAATAATAAGACTGAAAGTTGAAATTACTTCCTGATCCACGGGCTGCAAAATGGATGTTGTGTTAGCAGGCGTGAAAACAACTTGTTAACCTCCTTGTACATCTCCATCAGAGCTCTTGGGTAACCAGGTACATTGTCAAAGAACAGTAATAATCTGCAAATAATCTTCTGGCTGGGTGTGACGGCTCACACCTGTAATCTCAGTACTTTGGGAGGCTGAGGCTGATCGTTTGAGCCCAGGAGCTTGAGACCAGCCTGGGGAACATGGCGAAACCCTGTCTTAAGTTTCATTTCTGTTTCTAAATGATGGGTGTTTTGAGATAGATGGGTGTTTCAGGATATTTGTTTGATCTTATGGACTCACATTGGTGTAAGAAACTTCTTTTCAAGGCTTTTCTAAATGTCTCATAGATGGGTAGATAGATGGGTTTATTACCTTAAGTTTCATTTCTATTTCTAAATGATGATTTCACTGATTTTACATACTTTGGCAGTATCTTAATCTGTTCGTGCTGCTGTAACAAAATACTACGGACTGAGTAATTTATAAATAATAGAAATTTATTTCTCAAATTCTGGAGGCTGAGAAGTCTGATCAAGGCACTGCAGGATTGGTGTCTGGTGAGGGCTGCTCTCTGTTTCCAAGATGGTGCCTAGTCACGGCATCCTCTGGAGGGGAGGATCACTGTGTCTTCACGTGAGAGAACAAAAGAATGAGAATGACTCTCTCTGAAGCCTCTTTTATAAGGGCATAATTTATTTATGAAGACAGAACACTCATGTCTTAATTACTTCCCCAAAGGTGTTTCCTCTTAATAAGTTTTAACACATGATTTAGGGCAACATTCAGACTATAGCAGGCAGTAATTATAATTTCAAGATTGAGAACCCTAAAATATTTTTTTTTTGGCACAACCCTTTTGTCTTCTCTGTGAACTTTGATACTGTTACTTCTTGAAATCAAGTTTTAAGATATTTTGAAATTTTTTCTTAGAGAGCCAACAACCTCTTGTTTCTATAAAGGAGTTATCTGAGATTTAAGTTGGATTGTTCTGTAATATTTGTGCTGTAACATTTTACTGTGTTTACAATGCTTGTGTGCATGTACTATGGTGGTTTGCATTTATTTCTCATCCCTTGAATTTCATAATAGTATTCTTGAAGACAGGCAACGTTCTTATTCGCTGTTTATGCCACATGAAGAATGAAATTGTACAAAGTAGTTATTCAATGGAAGGATATTGAGAGATTTCAAATTATTCTATTCCGATAATGACATCTCCGTTTTTCTATACTTATTTGTGGTATACACCATTTTTTAACAAAGAATGTTTGCAAGGATGTTTTGGTGTTAGAATATCATTGTTAGTCAGGGAAGTCAGGGCCTGTGGATGTTCAAAGACATTGAAAAAGGGGAATTATATGAAAATTCTGTTAAATCCTGACTTAATGCCAGCTATGTTTCTTTATTTAAACTTTTATTTCAGATTCATGGAGTACACACACAGGTGTGTATTCACCACATAAAGAGAATTAAAAACAAAAACCATATGATCATCAAAAGTACATTGTGTGATGCTTAGGTTTGGAGTATGAATGAATCTGTCACTCAGGTAGCGAGCATAGTGCCTAATACCATTTGGATTTGTGTCCCTGCCTAAATCTTACGTTGAATTGGAACCCCTGGTGTTGCAGGTAGAGCCTAGAGGGAGGTGATTGGATCATGGGGGTGGGTCTTTCATGAATGGTTTGGCACCATCTACTTGGTGGTGTTCTTGTGAAACAGTACCCTTGAGATCTGGTTGTTTAAAGCGTGTGGCACCTCTTCTCTTTCTCCTCTTCCTCCTGCTTTGGCCATGTCAGACATGCCTGCTTCCCCTTCACCTCCTTCCACCATGATTGTAAGCTTCCTGAGGCCTCCCCAGAAGCCAAGCAGATGCCAGCATCATGCTTCCTGTATAGTCTGTGGAACCATGAGCCAATTAAACATCTTTTCTTTATAAATTACCTAGTCTCAGGTATTTCTTTATAGCAGTGCAGGAACGGACTAAAACAGTACACAATAAGTAGTTTTTCAGCTATTGCTCCCCTTCTTCTCTCGCCCCAGTAGTCCCCAGTGTCTATTGTTCCCGTCTTTAGGTCCATGAATACCCAGTGTCTATCTCTGACTTATATGTGAAAATATGTGGGATTTGGTTTTCTGTTTCTGCTTTAGTTTGCTTAGGATAATGGCCTTCAACTGCATCCATGTTGCTGCAAAGGACACGATTTTGTTCTTTTTTATGGCTGTATAGTATTCCATGGTGTGTAGGTACCACATTTTCTTTAGTCCACTGTTGATGAGCACCTGGGTTGATTCTATGTCTTTACCATTGTGAATGATGCTGTGGTGAATATTCAAGTATTCATGTCTGTTTGGTAGGATGATTTATTTTCTTTTGGGACTGTCTTGTTCCAGTTGTGAAGGGGAATGCTTCCAGCTTTTGCCTATTGAGTATGATGTGGGCTGTCATCTGGTCATACATGGTTCTTATTATTTTTAGGCACGTTCCTTTGATGTCTAGTGTTTTGAGGGTTTTTATCATGAAAGGATGTTGGATTTTATCGAAAACTTTTTCTGTGTCTATTGAGATGATCATATGGTTTTTGTTTTTAATTCTCTTTATGTGGTGAATCATATTTATTGATTTGTATATGTTGAACCAATCTGGCATTTCAGAAATAAAGCCTACTTGATTGTGGTGAATAAACTTTTTGATGTGCTGCTGGGTTCAGTTTGCCAGTATTTTGTTGAGGATTTTATGTCTCTTTATCAGGGATGTTGGCCTGAAGTTTTATTTTTTCATTGTTTCTTTGCCAAATTTTGATATCAGGATTATGGCCACCTATGTTTTTATTCATCTCATTGTCTAGTTGTTTTTTGTCTTCATAGTTACTACCTCAAACCTAGTCTACTTTCCTGATCTCTCCAGATTATACGTACTGCAGACCCATCCCCTTTAACAAAATTTTTCTGGCTTCATTGAGATTAAGCCCGTTCTTAGGTAAAGTACCTTCATCCCTTCATAATCTCTCTGTGGTTTAATGGTCCCCCTCTTCTTAGTCTCTGAACAGGAAAACATGCATCCTGCTTACCAAGGCTGACCTTCCAACTGCATTCTTGGTACCTAAGACTTTTCCTACTGAATCCAGCTCCATTTATTTGCTGCCCTTTCCTGTTCTCTCTTCCCCACCTGCCTACAAATTTTCGGAGACCATCCCTTTCTTACAGAAGAGCTCTCTTCCTTTGTCACTGCTACCTGCTTCGGTTGCTTTCCTAACCTGCTTGCCTTGATGGCCACATCTTTTCAAGGTGTCCCCTCGGTGCCAGGCCTTTCACCTGACCCTTCCTTCCTCCTCGGCCCTGCACTATAACCTGTGTGCAGGACCTGACCCTTCCTTCCTCCTCGGCCCTGCACTATAACCTGTGTGCAGGACCTGACCCTTCCTTCCTCCTCGGCCCTGCACTATAACCTGTGTGCAGGACCTGACCCTTCCTTCCTCCTCGGCCCTGCACTATGACCTGTGTGCGGGACCTGAGCCTTCCTTCCTCCTCGGCCCTGCACTATGACCTGTGTGCGGGACCTGACCCTTCCTTCCTCCTCGGCCCTGCACTATAACCTGTGTGCGGGACCTGCCCCTTCCTTCCTCCTCGGCCCTGCACTATAACCTGTTTGCGGGACCTGCCCCTTCCTTCCTCCTCGGCCCTGCACTATGACCTGTGTGCGGGACCTGCCCCTTCCTTCCTCCTCGGCCCTGCACTATGACCTGTGTGCGGGACCTGCCCCTTCCTTCCTCCTCGGCCCTGCACTATGACCTGTGTGCGGGACCTGACCCTCCTTCCTCCTCGGCCCTGCACTATGACCTGTGTGCGGGACCTGAGCCTTCCTTCCTCCTCGGCCCTGCACTAGAACCTGTGTGCGGGACCTGACCCTTCCTTCCTCCTCGGCCCTGCACTATAACCTGTGTGCGGGACCTGCCCCTTCCTTCCTCCTCGGCCCTGCACTATAACCTGTTTGCGGGACCTGCCCCTTCCTTCCTCCTCGGCCCTGCACTATGACCTGTGTGCGGGACCTGCCCCTTCCTTCCTCCTCGGCCCTGCACTATGACCTGTGTGCGGGACCTGACCCTTCCTTCCTCCTCGGCCCTGCACTAGAACCTGTGTGCGGGACCTGACCCTTCCTTCCTCCTCGGCCCTGCACTATGACCTGTGTGCGGGACCTGACCCTTCCTTCCTCCTCGGCCCTGCACTATGACCTGTGTGCGGGACCTGACCCTTCCTTCCTCCTCGGCCCTGCACTATGACCTGTGTGCGGGACCTGACCCTTCCTTCCTCCTCGGCCCTGCACCAGAACCTGTGAGCGGGACCTGACCCTTCCTTCCTCCTCGGCCCTGCACCAGAACCTGTGTGCAGGACCTGAGCCTTCCTTCCTCCTCGGCCCTGCACTATGACCTGTGTGCAGGACCTGAGCCTTCCTTCCTCCTCGGCCCTGCACTATGACCTGTGTGCAGGACCTGCCCTAGCACTGAAAGGTGTCTTCTGCAGGGAAGGAACCAATTGCTTCTGGGCCAATTCCCACTTTACTCTCCGGGATTGTCTGGGGAGAGTTTCTGAGAGGGAGCATGAGACGAAGGATCTCTCCATATGGTTATCCTTTCCCACCTTTCTTGCTTCCTTGCACTCTCCACGTGCCCTCCCCACTACCCCAACCAGCAGATCAGGTTGTCTCTACATCTTGCCCCAACTTAAGCCAGTAGGTGATTTCTATGAGCTTTGCTCTGCTTCCTTCCTGGTTTATTCCCACCCAACCCCAAATTTCCTCCAAGTTAAGTTGTTTTAGCAGACACTGGGTTAGGAACTTCATGCTTTAATCTTTGCTTGACTTCATGAAACACTGCTCACTTCACAAAAATGAGAAACAACTTAGCTGAAGTAATGCAGCTGGGAAGAACCAAACTTCTGACATCAAAGTCTGTTTTTAACCATTGTTGCATTGTCTTAAGTGCTTGGAATTTTTTCCACAGTGAGAAAAAATGTTAAGAAGATAACAAAGTTTTGTTTTGTTTCGTTTTTTAAAAGAAAAACTGATTTTTCTAAACCCTTTGTTTAGAAAATTGCTAATATATAATTTATCAATAAATATAGTGAATCAGAATCTGTCCTGTTTTGATACTATTTGTCAATTAGCAAAAGTAACTGATGTGGGGAGGAAGTCATCCCTGGTTGTAAAAGGGGGGGCTGGTGACACCAGAATTACGTGTTGTCAGTGTGCATTTAGCTGTAGTCACATCTGCTGTCTTCAGCCTCTTGACAGTAAAGCATCTGTGCTCTGAGGCACTTTTGTGTGATCCAGTTTTGTACACAGGCAGTTTGTTGGGAGCATTACCATTGCCTCTGTTTCCTCATCTGTAAAATGGTGACAAAATAGTATTACCTTATAAAATGGGGCTAGTAATAGTGCCACAAGCCTGATAGGGCTGTTTATGTGGGTTCATGAACTTATGTGGGTTCATGCATAAGGCGCTTAGAACATGTTTTAAGGGCTATATAACTTTTAGCTATAAAAATAATAATTACTATTATAGTTAATAGAAATTGTTATTGGATATTTTATTTATGGTAACACGAGAGGGGCAGCTTATCTGCCTTTGTACGTGTGTTAAAGCAAAAGCATGCTCGTTTCTCAGGAGCTCTGTTCTGTGAGGCTTGGGTAATTACAGCGTGAGCATGACTGGAAAGTTGAATTGGAGAGGGGCAATTCTTTGAGTGAAATGATGCGACCGCTGCTTCTTGGTTCTTCCCAAGCTGAGGTGTAGTAATGCTGCTCTCTTTTTTTCTGTCGACACAATTCCCTCAGGAATATCTGCAGAGTAGTGGGTCTGATGTCTCCTTTGCTTAACATTTTTTTACGTAGGAACTTACCTACCTCAAGTCCAAGGTGGCGTATGGAAAAGAATTTCCTCTTTGAGCTCAACAGTGATGGGAACCATGTTTTTGTCATTCTTTAGACTGCTTAAATTGCTGAGACTTTTAAAGGTTAATAATATTTTTATCCACCTTCAGTTTTTCAATTTACTATTGTTATATTGTGTAACATGTGCTGTTCTCTTTTTGAGTTAATATATTGTAAGTTAACTTACGTTAATAAATAAAACATCTCCTTTTTCAAGAAGCAAAAATGTGATTATTTCATAGATCCCCAAATCTGTCCAACCATAAGACTTCTCAGGAAATCTTTAAAATTATTATTTTGTACTGTGTTTCAAATAGCTGCCCACACCCCCTCCCCCCTCAAATGATGAGCGAATTCCTCTGGTGTGGTCTGTGTGGCCTGCCTAGAGAGTCCTGATGCCCCACAGTGGCTGTAGACCTGGCCGCAAGTCCTGAAGGCTTCTACCGTCCCAGGTGCATGTCTTTTGCTGTTTCCTATATTTCATATTTGTGGTTAAGCCTTTAGAAACTAGGCACCATTTGCCCAGGCGTGGTGGCTCACGCCTGTAACCCCAGAACTTTGGGAGGCCAAGACGGGCAGATCACTGGAGGTCAGGAGTTCGAGATCAGCCTGGCCAACATGGTGAAATCCCGTCTCTACTGAAAAAATACAAAAAATTAGCCTGGCATGGTGGTGCATGCCTGCAGTCCTAGCTGCTAGAGAGGCTGAGGCAGGATAATCACTTGAACCCAGGAGGTAGAGGTTGCAATGAGCCGAGATTGCACCACCACACTCCAGCCCAGGTGACAGAGCGAGACTCCATCTCAAAAAAAAAAAAAAAAAAAAAAAAAAAAGTCTCCAAAAAAAAAAAAAAAAAAAAGAAAACTAGCACCATTAAATTCTATTCCCATTTGTGGTTATTCTTTGATTGTCTCAACAATACTTAAGATGAAAAATGAAGTTTTAAAAAAATTTAGCGCGGTGTTTATCCTTGATTTAGGTATTCCACAAGTATAGTTTAAAAAACATGAAATGAGTGAATTTAAACATGGAGTTCTAAATTTTCTATGCGAGACCTGAAGATATCTTAGCAGGAAAGGATGGTATTCAATAAGTTCTTTGTACTTTTTAAAAAGTACTTTTGTAAGCATTTATCATCCATCCCCTCAGCCTTTTGAAGTAGATTGTGTATTTGTTTATATTTTTTGGAATTCAAGAACTCTGAGCCTCCAGCATCTAAGCACAGAACCTTGCACACAGAAGATGCTTAATAAATATTTATTGAATGAGTGAGACTGCCCAAGGTTGCATTATTAGTTACTGTTAGTAGCCTATAATTCATCTATATCTTGGTCCTAAGTCTCATGGTTTTACTCAATAATTATAATATTTTGGGATCGAGGGTTGGAATCCCCACTTGGACCTTTGCTAGTTATATGGCCTTTGGACCTATTCTGGAACTCAGTTTGCTTCTAAGTAAATTGGCAATGCCAACCTGCCCTTTCTGTTCCTTAGCATGAGAAGAAGTGTTACCCAGTTCTTGACACACTCAGATGCTTGAGGAATGGTAGATATTCCTAAAACCAATCTTATGGAATGCTAGTGTAAGACTCAGTGGGTGTGGAAACCATCTATTTTATAATCTCTGAATGTGGGCTTATTTCACTTATAAAAAGTACCACTGCAGTAATTCAGAAGCCTGGGTATTTTCCTTGACTCTTGATTATCAGAACTACAAGCAACCACAAACTTTAGAAGCATTCAGGGAATTATTTTTTCCTATATCATTGATGTAGAATAGAACTTCCTGTTTGCACTATTTCTCTGTATAACTTCAATTTATGCCCACTCAGAATTATACAAAGAAAAATGGATATATACTAAACTGTCTTCTGTGCCCCAGTCTCTACTTTTGAACCCTTCTAAATCTGTTACTTTCTCTGCCTTGCTGCCCTCCTTCCCTCCATGCCCTGTAAAAACATGGAAGCATCTAGTATTAGTTAATGTTATCAGATCATTGGCTGGGTGCAGGTGGCCTAAAACTGGTTCATTCTGAAGCATGTTGTCTTCAACTATGGATTTGTACTTTAACTCCTTTAATTTCTTACTGTAGATGAAAACATTTCTACCTTCCTGCTGTTTTTGGATAAACTAGGTGTCAGCAAGTAGGCAGGAAGATTTTTCTATTTTTAATAATGAAAGGCTTTAAGACTGTCTATTTTCTTCAGACTTACCTGATTTTATTTCCTAAGTGTTGATAAGCAGTAGTATTATTGTTTTTTAAAATAACCTAGAATTGCAGATTTCTTTTTTAATCCATTAATTAGACTAGTACTTAAAAATTTCTAATATTTGTATCATTTTAAAATTAGTAATTTTATTGCTTTGGAAATTGAGAACATGGCATTGTGTACAGTTTATGTTTGTTTGGAACTTTTTGAAATTTTCTTTGTGGCCTAATATATTAATATTAGTTTTTACAAATGTTTCATGAATTCTTTAGAAGGAAGATATATTTTTAAAATGTCAGTACAAAGCCTGATATCCACTAATGTTATCGATTATATAATTCCAATCCTCCATGCTTTGTTAAGTTTTTCCTGCACAGTAGATCAGACTGAGGTGTGTGCTCTTCTAATGTGAGTGGATTTTGGGGCACCAGTTTTCCATGCAATTCTAATAATTTTTGCATTTTGTTATATCAGTTCTTTTTTTTTTTTCTTGATACAGAGCCTCACTGTGTCGCTCAGGCTGGAGTGCAGTGGTGCAATCTTGGCTCACTGCAACCTCTGCCTCCCGGGTTCAAGCAATTCTCTGCCTCAGCCTCCTGAGTAGGTAGGATTATAGGTGCCCACCACCATGCCCGGTTAATTTTTTTGTATTTTTAGAAGAGATGGGGTTTCACCATCTTGGCAAGCTGGTCTTGAACTCCTGGCCTCGTGATCCACCTGCCTCGGCCTCCCAAAGTGCTGGGATTACAGGTGTGAGCCACTGTGCCTGACCATATCAATTCTTTTTAATTTTTCAGTGTAATGATAGTTCAAACAGAAATTCATGCTTTTTGTGTCTTAATTATTGTTCCACTTAATACTTTTGCCTTGAATTCTATTTTGTCTTGTGTTAATATTGTCACTCTCTCCTTTTATTTTTATCTTCTTGAGATATAACCTATCTGGTTATTTTGACAGGTAGTAT